>NW_010973209.1:5207955-5208218 GCF_000737465.1 Haliaeetus leucocephalus | reverse complement strand
TGCCTCAGCAAGGGGAACGCAGCGTGCCGTGCCAAGCTCGCCAAGCCTCATGCAGGAGCCCAGCAGGCTGGAAGCAGTGGTTCCCTCCCCACCCCACCTGGTTTCTCCAGATGGGCTTAGATCCCACAAGCTCAGTGCCTTGAGTGCAGACACTTCCCATTTTATTGGGTGACACTTCAGGTCCAGTTTACCAGAGCATACTGACAGCCCCAGGTTGCTCCTGCCGGGGAGCAAGACCCAAATCCCATCCAACAGTGGGCACC
>NW_010973209.1:5143827-5207945 GCF_000737465.1 Haliaeetus leucocephalus | reverse complement strand
CAACCCCCCCCCACGGGGGGCCCGCGGCCTGCCACAACTGCTCCCGTGTATGCCACGCTAGACCCACCAGCTTTGCATCCCCTTCCTCGGCAGCCCAGCCCAGCCTGGCCCCAACCAGTCTAGGTCGGGCCAGAAGGCAGTGGGACTTTGTGATCTCTCCTCCCACCCACCCCACAAGTGATCTGTGGCTGTACAGTGCTGCTCAGAGTCACGGCTGGCTCCTGAACCCGCTTGCTGACCCCGCTGTGCTCTGCAGCATGGGGACACAGACCTCCCACTGTTCCTTTCTCTTCTGCTATCACTGTGGCCAGCATAGTGCCACTACTCATGCTCATCTTGTTCCTGCAGTTACCCTGACCTATTTAAAAAAAGTAAATAACTCAAAAGAGAAAAAGAAAAGAGATGAGAAAGAAGCTCTCTTCTCTTTCATGCAGTCCAACGCCCACACTTCGGCGCAGATAAAGTTTGATCCAGGACTTAAATCAACCTTCCTAGCACTCCCTGGGAACAGTTACAGCCCCTGGCCACACTCAGCTTTCACACACTGCCTGTTGAGCACCTGTGCCCATGAGGCATTAAGCACCACATGGCTGTCTCAGTCCTTCACCTTGCCTCTGACTTTAGACAGCAGGCGCCTGGTTAATGTCCCCTGGCTGCCTTGCCCTTGCACTCCACGCTCAGACCCCTCGGACTGCTTTTTCCACCCCCAAGGCCTGTCTGCCAGCCCTGCTCATAGCTGCAAGCCTTCATTGCTGCTCTGGAGCCTCCTGGCCCTCACTTTTTACTCTGGCAGCCAAGGACAGGCTCAGACCGACTAGCAATCTCAGCACGCCCTCCCAGAAGAGCAGCCGGGATGGGGCAGTGGGGAAGGAGGGGCTCAAAGGCCGCAAATTCAAAAGGGATATGAGGCAAGAGTCTGCTTCCTGCCCCCCCTCATGTGCCTGCAGGACTGCCTGCTGCTGGCAGCCACGTTTCTGCATCAGGGCAGGAAGCCCTGAACAAGCAGGAGCTGGGCAGGGAGTGGGTTTCCCTGCAGCACAGCTTAGCCCAGCTGCTAAGGAAGAGGTGAGAAAAGAGCTTCCCCTGGGTAGAGGCAGTTCCTGAAACAGCTGCGGATTTTGGATAAGGGTACTGAAATCAAGCAATTGCTGGCCTGATCCTTGCAGCATAAATGTTTTGCCTGTGCCTGAGAGCTGTTTCATTCCTGCCTGTCCTGAGACATCAGCCCAACAACAGCATCTTGGTTTCTGCAGTACTGACTTGCCTTGAGCAAAGCCTCATGAGCCTGAAACCACACACAGAGCAGAGCAGCACACTGGGCAGCACAGGCTGGGGGACAGGCAGATGGAGGGCCTCCCTGCTGCAGCCAGAATGAGGAGCAAGACGCTGTGCAGGCAGGAGCCAGCATCTCTTTCCAAAGACAGCCTTCAGAGCAGGAGTGAGGGCATGTATTTCAGCATAGGGAGCTGGGACTGGGTTCTGGAAAGCCAAAACCACATGTTGCATCAACAGAAGACTTGTCATAGCCAGCTGGTTAATGCAAAACCTCTCTGCAGAGACAGCAAGAAATGTCACGTCCAGCCCCTGGTATCCACCCCCTGGTAACCCTTGCTGCTGAGGGCTCAGCTTCAACCACACAAGCATCCACACAGCTCTTTCTACCCATGCCATCTCCCCAGGACCGCTCCTTGCCATCACAGCTTCTGCAACCCCGTGGTGCCCAATTCCCAAAACTGTACATAAAGCAGGGGTCCACCTGGAGCTTAAGTGGGTGCAGGGAAAGACCAGCAAGCTGGCTCAGATCCCAGGGGCTGTATCTTTTATCTTCCCCTACTCCACAGCTCTGATCTGAAGCCTCTTCCTACCTTGCTTTTCCCCACAGCAAGGCTGATTTTGTGCATAGGACCAATACGCCACCCTGAAAAGACCCAGATACGGTGTGTATGCTGAGCACAGGATCCCTAAAGCCGCACTGATCCCCTCTGCCTCCCAGCTCTGGAAAACAGACACATCTGAGAAGGGAAGCCTGTGCACAATTTCAAAAGGAGCTTGGCCCACTTTTCTATTAAAAGCCTCATTAACCGCCCAGGTTGGACGCATGAAGTAAAAAGGGGAATGTTTTCTACCTTTCTCACAGATATTTCTTTTTTTCCTGCCCTTTGTGCTGTCTGCCCCTGAGATAGCACTCGCCTACACGCCACCCCCCCTGCCACTGCCAACGCCGCGGACACAAAAACTAACATGCCGCTGTGTTGGATTTCACACGTTGTTCAGGGAAGAAACTATTTTCTGCTCAGATCCCATCCCCATCCTCCTCGCAGTGGCCCAGTTCCCATGCCAGAGAAAACAAAACCAAACTGTGGGAAGAGAGGGAGAAGAAAGATGGGAAGATCGCAAGCCAGCAGCCGAAATCGTCCCCTCCCTACCCACATAGTTTCCCCCCCCCCCCCGCCTCGTCCACCCACCGCACTCCCCCGGAGCCTGCAAAAGCGAAGTGGCTCTGGGGATGCGGCGGGGGAACGTGGCTAAGCCCCGGTTCGAGGCGGGAGGGGACGGACACGACGGGTAAAAAGAGGCGTGAGCGACCCCCGAGCGGAGGGGGACGGGCCGCTCCGAAGCAGGGGGAGGGCACACGCCTCACACCGCCGCTGGATGGCGGTACAGACCGCCGCTGCCTCCGGAGCAGCTGGGTGGGCGCTGCCGGAGCCCCTCACCGTGGCCGCTGGGCTGCAGCGAGCCGAGCCGGGAAGGGAGCGGCGGGTCCCGGCCCGGGCTCTGCCCTGGCGTGCCTCTGCTTGCGACAAGGTCCCCTTCGTGAAGCCAGCTGGTGAGCAGGGAGCAGCAGCCCACCCTGCGCCCCAGGCCGGATCCCCCCCCCCACCCCACCCCCGGCTCCCTTTGCTTTCGGCCTCCTCCAGCCCTGCCCCGGAGCCAGGCCCTGGCGGGGATCCCCGCGCCCCGCAGCCGCCCGGCACAGCCTGGCATGCCTGCAGCCCTCCGCCACGGTGCCCCGGCGTTCAAGGGCCAGGTTAATTAATGACTCGGGACAGGTCCGGTTCTCAGCGGGTGTCGCTCCGCATGCATCCACTGCTGTCAGCCCCACAAAGGGGGGTTTACCCCCCCTGCCCA
The DNA here is from genome assembly GCF_000737465.1 of Haliaeetus leucocephalus. Lineage (NCBI taxonomy): Eukaryota > Metazoa > Chordata > Aves > Accipitriformes > Accipitridae > Haliaeetus > Haliaeetus leucocephalus. Next base: position 5,204,816 of record NW_010973209.1, on the reverse strand, counting down.
CCGAGTTTCGTGTCTGGGGTGTAGAAGAGAGCAGAACTGCAGCCTGGGGAGAGAGGGGAAAGTGTGGGAAAAGGATCCCCTTTTTGTGTTCGAGGGGTGCGTGAAATTTCTGGAAACTGGTGTGATGCCCGAGTGTGCTGGGGGCCCCATGTGAAAAATCCATTAGGAAGAGTCTGGAGAGAATTAAAGCCGCTGTGAAAAGCGGACTGGAGAAACAGGAGACAGCAGAGTGGAGGGAGGGGGAACAAGCTAGGCTTTAATGCCACCCAAAAAAACGACCCCCCCCTCCTGTTACCCCCCCCCCAGCCCTCATAAAAAGAGGGAGTACTGTATGAATAGGAATTAAAGCAGCAACACTATCTGCCCACTGCCCGGCTCTGCCAGCTGTTGCATTCAGCCCAGCTTCCTGTCCCTGTGCCAGGAGCCAGACCTCTGGGGCGGCAGCTGGGAGCGCAGGGAGACGGGGGTTCGCCCTGGGCTTCGCTCTGGCACCTGGCCGAGCCCACAGGTTCTCTTTGATCCCTCCATGCAAGGCGGAGGGCTCCGAGCACCTCCCTGCCTCAGCTCCTGCCTTCCCCCGGCAGCACCCCAGGGCATAGCAGTGCTGCCACCCCAGAGACAAACCAGGCCTTCCCCATCACAAGAGTGGCTTCAGAAATACACGTTTTAAAAATCACATCTTTCTTTTAATGGCTGCTTTCCAGTAAAAATGAGACGTATGCAAATCATCTTGCCTGTCCATCAATCCCTTATCTAATGCTTTTTGAACCTGCTGGCCAATTTCAGTGCTATCTGACAGAAGAAGAATGAGTCAAAATTATCCCTATCATAAAGCTCTTGGGGAGAGCTGGAGTGGGATCCCTGGCAGAGGTGGGAGCTAAACCTCATTAGACATCAGAGAACCCAGAGGGACAAGAGGCTGCTCCCAAGGGCAGGAAGGGCCCAGATCAGAAAAGGCATATTTTCAGACACCAAATATTTCTTCTATGATACGCAGATCCACAGGAAACCAGCTTTCAAAAGCCGTTCTGCTCACCACACTGCTTAGATATTTTAAAAGATACTACTTCCTGTGGACACATTTTTTCTTGAAGTCACATTTCCATCCTTTTCCCTTCAATCATAAGGGCCAAGGAAAAACCCAGCACCAGCCGAGATTCTCACTGTAGCCATGGGCATTGAGGAAAATGTCAAACTCCATGAGAAATTACCTTCTGGACATGTGTCAGCCCAAGCTGTTCCTTGCATGAAGCTCCTCCAGAGGAAGGCCCTGGATTTCCTTCTGCCTTGCAAAAGCAAACACCTGCTGCAACGGGAAGCAGGGGGGCCTTTGGCAGGGTCTAGCCAGGGCAAGCAGCAGCTCCGGGGAGGAGCAGGAACCTTAATTCCAGTGGGTTCATGGAGCTTCTCAGTTCCCAGATGACCTCAGCAAATAGAGTGGTGATCATGTGGGTTTTTTTAAGAGACAGATTGCTGATGGCAAACTTTCCCTGCCAGTACAGTCCACACCAAATTATCCCAGGACTTTGACCCGCTGTGTTACAGACGTGTACATGAGTGAAGATACGGAGATACCTCTGGACCTGCCTCAGGCCGGAGAGGGCTGCAATTTGAGAAGCCCGTAGCACTGCTGTCCTTTTTCCTTCACAACAGCCCTTGCACCTATGCATGCCTATCTCTTGCTTCAACCGATCCTGCCTTTCCTCTCCCTACCAGGGCTTTCTGCTCTCCTCGTGCAGAGCGGGGCAGGGGGGAGAGGAGGCGGTGGGGGTGGAAAAACCACTGGCAACTAATCCAGAAGTTTAGCAGCTGCCACTGGCATTTCAGAGTGTGATGGCTTTTAGGCCAGATGCCAAACGTGTCTTAGGTTTTAATCTCTCTGTCAGGTCACCTATCGCTTGTCAATCAAGTGCTGCTCCCGCAGGGGCCGCTGGCACAGATGCCGTCAGCCAGGATGCAGCAGACGCTCCTACCCACCATCCAGAAGATTAGCATCAGACGGACACCCCCCCACCCCCGGCTTGCTCCTCTTTAGTCCCTGGCCCTGTCTTCCCACCTAAAGCAGCCACAAGCGCTTGCTGGTGCAGCATGGCATGACCCTGGCCGGCAGCTGGGCTTTGGGTGCGCCTGCTCTGGGCTTGGGATTTAACGCTTCCCGGAAAGGGCTTTCTCTTGCGCTCTAAGCCTGTAGCAAAGGCCTGCTGCCGCATGGCAGAGGGCTCCAGTGAGCCCCACAGGCTGTTTGCAGTGACCTTGCTGGGACAAGATTGCTGGTGGTGTGTAAATAACTCCCTGCTGCAAGCCAAGCAAACAGGGGGGGCCGTCAGCCCCTGCCAACCTTTCCTTCCCCCACAGCCTGTAGCACATCCAAGGCCAGGGCTGCAAAGCTGCCTGCCCACAGGCTGGCACAGCCCTGGGCAGGGAACCGCACAGAGCCTCCTGTCCTCACAGCCCGTCCCTGGGGCACCTGCACATCACGTCCTGTCTCCGGGAAATCCGGGGGAGCTTGCAGAATCCTGAAGGAGAAGACCCCTTCCTGGCCTCGGGAAACAGGTGGGAGCCCTGCAGCAGAGAGGCTGATAGCAGTCCCTGCCTCAGCACAGGCTCTGCTCTCCCAGCTCCAGCACTGTGAACCTCCTTTGGTTTTGATGTTTGCCTGGTGCTTGAAGGCCCACGGGGAGAAGAGATGTTTTAATGACATCTTTCTCCTTGTGTTTCCTCTGGCTGAAGCCAGTACGCAAGTGCATGAATGTCCCCCTGCATACCCACACAAATGTATATGTACACACATGCACAAGGGCCAGGGTATGTACATGCACTGCTGCACGCCAGCCCATACAGCTAAGCACATGTTCATAAAGACATGCATATTCACATATGCCAATGCACTGATGCTCTTGCGTCCTGCATGCCCACATGACTGCGCAGCAGGACATCCCTGTGCAGGCATGCAGGTTTGGGAGGCCCATTTGCATGCCAGGATGCAGATCGGGGTCACACATTATGTGTTTGTGTACATGACCAGCTTTCTGTGCAGGACCACCACACCCGTGTGCAGGCACGCAGGGACACGCATGCAGTCCATAACCACAGCCTTTTATTATGTCACCCAACTGCCTGTAATAAATAGTTACATGTCACACTACATGGCTTGGCTGCGACTGACAAAGGTCCTGCAAGGCAGGAGAAGCTATTATAGGAACAGATTGCTGGAATAAAATATTAAATCTCCACTTATCAATCTCTTTAATGTGCTATAACTCTAATAGAAGCGTTCAGCCTTCTCCCCCTGAACAAATCACCCTCCCCATGAGGGGGCTGAACTAGCCCTGCACTCCTCCTCTCTGGGGCTGGGGCTGGGAGGAAGGATGCTGGGTAGCAGGAGGAGGGATGCCTGTACGCAGGGAGACGGGAGGGGGAAAAGCCGCTGCAGGGCTTTCTCTGCATCAGCCTTCTGTTTTTTTTTTCTCCCAAGGCTGGCTGCTCACTAGATTGAACTCCATTTATTGCATGCAGCTCTTGAAAGAGGTTTCGTGGTCCACTGACAATCCCTAAATTGCCTGCAAGACCCAAACAAATGTACCTGTAATAGCTGAGCGAAGACGGCTGAGCCCTCCCCAGCACTGGCCTAATCGGTCCTTAGGGAGAACTGGATAAACATATTCAGATTCCATGAATTATTAAAAGTGGATTTTTTATGTGGCGGAGGCCTGGCCTAACGGGTTGGCTGCTAATCCCTCCTAACGGGACAGCTGTGGGTGTGCCCTTCCTTCCCTCTCATTTAACCTCAACCCCACAATTCGGACCTTTGGGAATAAATTGATATTGCAGGCAGGCAGACATCAACCCAAAGTCATTCCCTGCCAGACATCAACCCAAAGTCAATCCTGCCAGTCCCCGCTTCCCTTGCCAGCACTGCACTGATCGAGCATGCGAACAATGCTCTACCAGTCCCCTGAAAAAACATCAAGAAGGGAGACATTAACCAAACCCTGGAGGGGGAATACACAGATCCTCGTCCCTAGAGGAGCCCATGCCTGTGCAGGCGAGTCGGTGCAGCCCACCTGGGCTGCAATGCTATTGTGGTGCTGAGATAGATAAAACCCTGGCAGGTGGCAGCAGGAAATATGAAGGGAGGGCTGTATCTGGTGTTTGGGAACATGTGTCCTGACACCTCAAGAGATACTGAGTGGTTGGGTAGACAGAACAACACCAAGAAATGGACATACAGGCTATGCAGAATTGGAAAATGAGACATGGTGAAGAGAGCCTGTTCCTCAGTTGTCTTCTGCAATACCTATCCCACATCTTTCTCTGCGACTGGGGGCTGAGTTTGTAGGCTTTTTCCCTCCGATCACGCTTTCAAATGTGACCCAAGGTGCTTGTTACTAAGTAGGATGGTTTTCTATTGCTAATGGGAAGCGAGTCTGCTCAGTTTGTACCAGGCAGTTGCCTGCAGTGTCCCAGAAACACAGTGCCTTCGGTGGCAATTCCCATAAAATGGCCAGCGGCTGAACAGATTTTGGCCACGACCTTCCCCCAGCTTCGGGCGGTGGGGCAGGGCTGGGCAGGGCGGGTGCTGCTCCACGTCTGTCCTGAACAGAGCTTTGTTATTGTGGTGCCTTTCACTGGCAAATGAAAAATCCCCCAGAGAAAAGCATATACTGGGAACAACTCAGCAGGCAGGGATCCAGGACAGGAGGTGTGAATTAAAGGCCTGCTACAGTGATAATGATCATAAATAAATAGTTGGTAATTAGCATCTAATTAGCACATCCCATCCATTGACCTCCAAGCACTTGGATAGAGGAAGGTTAGCCTGGTTTACCCATGTTACAGAAGAGGGGAGCTGAGGTGGTGAGGGTGCCAAACATAGTGTTATTGCTAATTTCAGGTCAGCTGCCTGGGCCTCATCTTTACACTTGCTCAGCACTTACCACTGTAGAGGGCAGGTGGAGGGGGCTGGAGCTCAGCCCCTCTGAGAAGCCCGTTTCATCACTCTCAGGTTAGACAACTCTTCAAGGACTGGGGTGGCTCAGAGAGGTGGCCAGCCATCAGAACAGCGGGCGCTCTGATTTGCCTCAGTCTGGACAGCAGGAAGGGCTAACAACCCTGGGGAACTTGTCCTTTATTTCCCACACCTTGGGAACCCCCAGTGTGCCTCATTGCCCATCCAGCTTGTAGGCACCTGTGCTGTCTGTGGTATTTCCAGGATGCAGGCAGCCTGCTGCTCTCCAGCTCACCTGGCTGCAGTCACACTCTTGCTGCTCTCCCCAGAGAGAGCAGGTCTGGATCTACAACACCCCACCGTCCCTGCTGTGAGCCCAGCTGGAAAAGTGGCCATATGCCGTGGTTTGTGCTGCCTGCCCACCTGGCAATGGTCCTATGCTGGGGTGTAGGGGGAGCACCGAAAGGAGACCAGCGCTGAGCCCCCACAGTGCTGCTGGCCACCTGGGGGGCCAGAGGAGGGCCTCGGCAAGTAGTCCCAGCTGCCAGGCATGTCCCCCAGGCAGGCAGTGCTGCTTCATCAGATGGTCACTCCCTCCTCTGTCCCCCGAGAGCCCGGAGCTTATTGCAGTGTGGCAGTGCTCCAACTCACTACTGCAAGAGGTACTTCCATCTCTCTCATGAGACCCACAAATGCTGGTCACTGCCTGTCATTAACCCACTGATAAAACAAATCACTTGTTTTACCCCAAAGAAATGGGGTAAACTTGCTTTCCCTGCTCTCAAAGCACCAAAAGCCACTTTTCCCCTTTGGTGATGCCTTGTGATATAACTTTGTGTCTCTGAAATCAGGCTATTGCCATATGTTATTTCTTCTCTTTAACCTACTTCTTGACATCACTTTCTCTCCCTGACACTACCTAAGCATATCCACATGGCTTCTCCTCACCCCTGTGGCTACACTGATTTGCAAGTCATCAAATTCCCTCTGTCTCATATGACATCACACAGCATCACTTCCCATTGCCTGCGTCCTGTGATGTTATTCCTTTCTGGAACCCAGACAAAGCTACTCAAGTGCTCGCAGCCTCTCAGTAATCTGTGGCAGCCAGGTGAGCAAGTGCACAGACCAGCATGGCATTGGAAGGAGCACAAATGAAAAATCATGAGAACTGCCTAACATCAGAAACACCAAACATCATCCTGAACAAATGACGCATCCATCTCATGCTTTACTGCCTCAGTGGCAGTCTATATCCTCATCCTACTCCTTCTTCTACCCTCTAACAAATATCTCCTTGACATGTCTTCACTTTTAACATGTCCAATGATCTCTCTGAATCCAAAGCAGAAGACAAGGGGGAAACAAATTGAACGTATCTTGGTGTAAGAAAGGAAAAGACAACAAGAGGAAAGGAGAAAAAAATCCGAGGCAAACCAGTGCAAAACCAGTGCAAAGCAAAGAACTTTACTGCTCCCTTTGCATCATGAAACTCCCCACCCCTAGAAGGAGACACTGGTGACTCAGACAGATGTTAAGGAGATGTAACTGACTGGTATTTGTCAGCCGCTCACACTCTCCTCTCCCCACCTCCTCCTCCTCTTCGGTCTTTCAAAGCACACCGAGTGTTTTCCTACCTGTGACATTGACTTCCACCAAGCCCGACCGTGTACCAATGGCGTTGGAGGCCTCACAGATGTAGGTGCCAGCCACGCTGTAGGAGACAGGCCCTTTAAAGTAGATGGTATTGTTCTGGATTTCCACGCTCCCTGGCAGAGTCCCGTTTGGCCTAGGGGAAACAAAGATCATGGTTGACCCCAGAGATGATACTCAGTAGGGTCAAGCAGTATTGCAGAGGTGACACTGACATGCTGGTTCTGCGCTTGCCATTGGGTAGGTCCAGAACCTAGTGGTGCTGGCTGGAAAATACCCATTAATGTAGTCAGCCTTGAAACCAAACCCTCAGACAGCAGCATTACAGGAAAGAGTCAGTAGAGTGTCTCCAGGGTAAATCCATTGCATGATGAGAATCAGGTTCTTTACATGGATTGTGTTTTTTTTCCCCTTCTCTGTGATCACAAGGGAGATTGGACATATTTGGGTCACATACAGCCCCCTGGATTTGGCTAACGGGATGTGGAACACTTTCATTCTATGTTCTCCCCTATCCAGAAAACAGACTCAGAGCCTTAAAGCGGTTCATTTTCCAGCACAATCCCCGAGTAGGTACAAGCTTAGGGTAAGATTGCCAGGTCACTCTTTTGTTTCAGGTGTCTCACCTCTAGCGGGCTCATCTTCAGGGTGTTCCTCCATCCCTGACTTTCCATTTGATGAAAACACAGGAATAGGACACCAGCTTGACCTTGCTTTACTCCTATTTCCTGCCCATGTAACTCTCCTGTGCAGCTGATCAGCCAGTGTTAATTGCAACTCAAGCTGGAGTAAAGCAGTGCTGATTTAGAGCCCTGCCATCTATGACTTGCCTGTGTCATTATAGTCAGATAAGTGTGAAACTGCAATAATGCTAAACTAAGTCTAGAGATACACAGAATAAATGAACAAAGGCAGATAAAAAATAAAAAAAACCCCTGTGTGTTAGGAAAAGACACACATGGCCTGGTTATTCTTAATTACTGAAGCAAAGTAAAGTAATTACTTCTCTTAGGCAATTAAAAATTACTCAAGTAGTTCTTTCCCCTCCTCCCAACAAAAATGTGCACATATTGTCAGCAATTTGTAAGAAACAAAAGGGAATAATGGGGGTATAATTAGGTTTGTAAAGAAGTGCCTAAATGCACACGCACATATTTTTCATGTCTACATACAGACATAGGCACATATGTATAGCAAACACATTAGTCCTTCCCAGTCACATCAAGCCAATGATCCCAAAGCTGATGGAAGAATAGAATAGCCTAACGTTGGTTCTCTGCCTATAGGGCCCTGAATCTACAAAGACAAGGGCACATCCAAAGACTGTGGTGTGGGATGTTAAAGAAGGCTATTGCTTCCTCTAACAGCTCCCCTGACTGTTGCTCATCATGATCCAAATGAGAGGAGAGGAAAGCATGGCTGGTTTTTACATTCCAGGCAGGAGCAAAACATCATCAGCAGTAATTGCTTCCTGAGCCCCAGGAAGGGGAAGAGGCACATACAAGCACATGGATAAACCAAAGATGCTGGTGGCTATTTCTCTGGCTACCCAGCCAAAGAAATGAGAAATCTGTTTAATATTACCAAAGTGGCACTGTGGGAAGGAAGGGGATGGCCATGGATCTTATTCCCATTTCTTACCTCCCTACACGCACATGTGCCACATGCCTAGGTGGCTGGCTGCAGTACAGTTATTTATCAGGCTTTCATCCCACCTGCTTGGTTTGCCTCTTTCTTGCAGGGCCCCACTCACAGGCAGCCTGGGACCAAGAACGGGAGAGCAGGAGACTGGGCTGAAAGAGCCAGGGGGCAACTCTGTACCCCAGCTTTTTCTTCCTCCTCCCTTTCTGCTTCTATTTCCCCCAGTCTCACTTGCTCTCTCTCACTCTCTACTTCCCTCTTCTTCTGCTTCCATTCTCCTTACCTTCAGCTGCACTCCATCTTTCCTTTCCATCTGCTCAGGTCAATAATCCTATACTCAGTCCTAACTGACCCACAAAGTGTGCACAAAGGGAGAGGCTGGGGAATTGGAGTGAAGCGCTATCGGGCTTAGAAACCTGTACTCTTTAATTCCATGCTTTCTCTCTCCATTTTTCTCCCCACAGTTCCTTCTCAAAGCAAAGTATTGATGCTCCCAGCCTCTTAGCTGTAAGTCAAGAAGCACTTGCAGGCTAAAGACAGACAAATGGACATATACACAGCTCACAGACAATCCATAGGAAAACAACTCTTTCTAGTGTTAAAAAAAAAAAAAATCATCAATCACACAAGCACAGAGGGACCAACTCAATGCCTGGCTTAAAGATGTGCTGTTCTCAAGAACCGTTTCTGCCAGAGATGAATTTATTACCAGTGCAGTGTGTAAAGCAGGTGTGCAAATGACACATAATACTCAGACTCGGTCACGCAGCATCATGCTCAGCCCTGACACCTGCATTCCCTGTTGTGTTTGAGCCTCGTTGGTAACTAACCCTCTTTCCTGTCCTGGGCTACAGAAACATCACCTGGCTGAGATGTTTGGCACCTGGTTACCCCGTGCTTCAGCTCTCAGCCTGTCTTCAGCATTACTATCACAGCAGGAGCAGATTGCGCCAACAGAGATCAGGCGACGCTTGAGCTGCTGGCTGTGTCTATACACAGCGACAGAGCTCCTGCCATGGAGAACCTGATGCCCAGGAGCTCAGAAAGCGCTCAGCCTCCAGCCCCGCATGTGAGCAATACCAGAACACAGGGCTGAAATGACTTGCCCAGAAGCAGAGAGAAAACCTGCCTCCTGTCCCCAGCTTCATCTCAAAAGGCTCGCTTAAGCTCAATTCGTCAGCTCTGCTACACAGAGATAGCCTAAACTGGGATCTCTTCTGCCTTGGGTGCCACAAGGGGTATCTTTGCCTCTAACACATTCCTGGCAATGTTGTGAGGAACCCAGAGAGTCCCCTCGGAGTTTAAGTCGAACTGGCAGAACCAACAGAGGGAGAGAGCTGGGGACGAGAACTAGAAAAAAGGCAAGAAAAACAATCCTCTTCAGACTTTCACTGTGAACAGTTTGATGTGGGAAGCAAAATGAGAGAGAATATGCCTAGCTCCTTGCAAAGCCATTTTGAGAGCCTCTTTCCTCATGACAAATGCCAGCTGAAAAGAAGAAAGGATCCATTTGATCTTTCTTTTTTAAAGCTACATGAGTGCTTATAGAATAGAGAGGGAGAGAGAACCACATCAGGTTGCATCAATTCCCATCCGACTCCCCAGACACCCCTTGCTCACTTTTCAGTCCCTTTAGTGTGTTCAGCCAAAAGCTGAAACCCTGGAGGACGAGGAATTGCTTCTGTTTAATGTCAGTCATGTGGGGATGAGTGCTCCAAAGGGGAGCTCCTGCTTACAGCTGGGGCTGATTCCAGTGAAAGGTTTTCTCACACACAGACAAATTTTGTGCTATTTGTGCCCCTTGAAGGAAGGGAAATCCTGGGTTCTTTTCCAGCTCTGCTACTGAAGCACTTAGTGGTGCTGGGCAAACTATTCACCTTATCATATCTCAGCTGCTTCACATCACCAGGGCAGAATATTATTCCAGTGAAGTGAGAACAGGAAGTTATCGTGGGTATTGAGGCTGCACTGCGCTGGTGGCAAGCTCCATCCCAGCGTGGTAGAGGGGGTGTGTGTATGATCCTTACCCACTGCCCTTCCCTCCTGAGACTGAACTGGAAGACACTAGGGGAAGACCCCGCTGAAAGACAAGGGATAACCTCTGTCCATCGGAAGGTGAGGTGGCTCTGTGTGGCTCAACTAAAATGCTAGCCCCAGCTCTGTCAGCTGGGGCCACAGGCCACGGGAAACTTCAGAAAAATCCCACCCACCCAAAACAAGTCCATCGCCCTAGTTGCTTCAAACACTGCATTGCCTGCCTCCAAAGCACAGGCTGCCCTCTAGACAGGGCTGGCAGGGCAGCAAGCCTTGTTTTGGATCTGACAAGCTCAGCTTCAGAGGATGGCCAGCACAGGAGGGGGTGAGCCAGAAAGGCCAAGGCTGAAGACAGCAGCTTCCCTGGTTTGCAAATAAAGAGATTAGTTCCGGTCCCTGTGCGACGAAGGCCTCCTGGCAGACCTGTGCCAGGGAACCAGAATCAGCTCTGAGCATTCTGCAGGAGCACAGCTCCAGCAACTACAAGTGTCCAGCTCTCCCCTCACATGCACAGGTTTTACCTTGGAGTGACACCACTGACAGTAATGGGACTGGGCCCTAATTGACCAGAGGGTGACTGAGGTTTCTACAGAGACTCCTTGGCCCTGTTCGAAGATCATATGTCCTGCTGAGAGCAGAAGCATTGTAGGCACTTACAGCTTCCATTCATAGGTGTGAGCTGGGGGGTTGGCATCAGATTTGCATATCAGCTTCACATCCTTCCTGTTGAGAAACCAGTTGCCATCAAAGCCCTCAATAGTGACTTCTGGCTCATCTGCAGGGGATGAAAAAGATAGAAAAGCAGGATGGAAAAGGAGAGGAAAGAGTTATGGAAAAGCAAGAGGGAGAAAATGAAATAGGAAGGGACGAGGGGGCAGGGGTGGGAGAAGGAGAGAGATTGCAACGTGGGAAAGATGATGGGACAAGGAATGTGAGAGAGGGTGAATGAAGGAGAGAGAGAAGGGCAGGAACAAAGGGATGTGGCAGAGGCAGAGAGAAAGAAGGTGTGAAAAAGAGAAAGCATATGATTATTCCATGATCACTTCCGTTTTCACTCTCCAGAAAAAGAGAGCAGCCCCCTACTTCAGTGCCTCCACCAGACCAACATATTCCCTTCAGAAAGCTCCTCTTTTGCCAAACTTTATCACCCACCCCTGGGACTGACCATGGAGCACTGCTCTCCAGCCCTACCCATGCTCACTTACACTGCACGTTGAGGGTCATGCTATCGGTGAAGCGGTCCAGCTGGTAATTGACCACGCACATTAGCTGCTGCCGGTGGGCTTCCCGGCTCGGCACCAGCCGGTACCGGCTGATCACTGTGATGGTGCCATTGCTATTCCGGATCTCCTGAAACTCCGCTTCCCCTTTGAGCTTGGTGTCCCAGGTGACAGTGCTGGGAGGCTTCCCATTAGAGGAGGTGCAGGTAGCTACCAAGATCTTTTCTGTCCTGCCAGACTTAGCAATAAGTGGCCGCTTGGTGCCCTCCATCCGATTTGTGGGCTTGGCTGCAAGGAAGCGCAAAAAGGAGGAGGAGGAGAAAAGGGTGCAAAGGGATGGTTAGAAAAGCAATGCTACCCTCTCTACTACAACCCTAGAGTCATCTAGCACCACTGAGCCTGTGACAGACCTTGTGGTGAATCCAGAGCTGCCGCAAATTGCCAGCAACCTACTCTGGGGAAAGAATGGTGGAGGTGCCCTAGATGTACAGATACATGATGGAAAGTCAATCCTTTCCTGCAATAGGTTTTCAGCCCTATGTTAGAATGAGAAGCCAAAATTGGAGAGCAAATGAATCGTGCAGACCTTGGGTGGGGTCTATTCGCTCACAAGCCTAAGCTCCATGGACAAGCTCTACTTGTGCTTAGGATCTCTCTGTTGTCTTTTCTCTCTGTTCACTTGACAGCCACCAGCTCATTAAAACTCACCACTCCCTTTGGGAACAGGTCACTGTTATTGCATCTGCATTAAGCGATAGCGGAACTGAGGCTTTGAAAGAGGAAGAGGCATTCCTGTGCTAGCTCAGTGAACCACCTACCCTGGGTTCCCTGCTCTCCACCTCTTTACAGTCAACTTGAAAGATCATCATAGGTAAAATTTACATCCGAGATTCACCTTTGCCCTGAGCTCCCAGGACATGACTGTCAGGTTCCTCGAGATCTGTTTAACTGGAGGCAATGGTTCCCACTACAAAGCTTGTCCAGTATCTTACCCAGCACAGTGAGGTTCAGTTGACTTTCCCGGTTGCCAGTTGGGAAGGTAGCAAACTCACAGATGTAAACTCCCTCATCCTCCAGCTCTAGCCGAGAGAGCTGAATGGTGCCATCTTTGAAGGAAGGATTCCGGAAAGTCACTCGCTCTTTGTAGGGAGAGAGGATGGAGACCCCCATGGCAGGGTTATAGATGGCCACATTCTGCTTGGAGCCATTGGTGGCTTTCTGCCATGTGACCTGCGTGATCTTCACATTGGGGAGCGGATTGGTGAAGCTGCAGTGCAGGACCACATCTGTCCCGATAAACCCCGAGACTGTGTCATTGACTAAGACAGTCTGAGCTTGCAGCCCTGCAATAAAATGGAAAGACATGAATATACGTGTACTTCTCAGAGGAAGAGAGAAAAAGAATGGTTCTTGGACATCAGGCCCATGAACTCCTTTATTTATTCCATTTGCTGCTTCTTGGCGTGGCTGATACAAGAGCAGTCTATGGCTACAGGCACTCAGTACCTTCTGCAACTACCTGCATTCACCTGCAGCTCCATTCCTCTTCATAAACACCTTCCTTCCCACAATTGGTGTTCACACTTCACTACGACCAGCCCTAATGCTCTGCAGCCAGCCTAGGACTCACGATCACCAAAAGGCACAAGGTTGGATCAATAATACTTCCCTTCCTTTTGTCTTCAACTTTGGATGACAGTAAATCAGTTATTGTAAATATACAGAGCATGCGTATCTGGAGGCATATGAAAGCACTGATATTTATCACCATAGCATGTCCTAACATATGCTAACACACACTCAGACATCCATTTAATCCTATTGGAAATGCATCAGTAATTAAATGAGCTGCAAAGACTCAGCCCGATTTCAGAGTAGCAATAGCTGCAGCATCTCTCCTATGAAGACAGGCTGAAAGAGTTGGGGTTGTTCAGTCTGGAGAAGAGAAGGCTGCAGGGAGACCTTATAGCAGCCTTTTGGTACCAAAAGGGGGCCTAGAGGAAAGCTGGAGAGGGATTTTTTTACAAGGGGATAGGACAAGAGGTAGTGGCTTTAAACTGAAAGAGGGTAGATTTAGATTAGATGTAAGGAAGAAGTTCTTCACTGTGAGCGTGGTGAGGCACTGGAACAGGTTGCCCAGAGAGGTTGTGGATGCCCCATCCCTGGCAGTGTTCCAGGCCAGGTTGGATGGGGCTTTGAGCAACCTGGTCTAGTGGAAGGTGTCCCTGCCCATGGCAGGGGGGTTGGAACTAGGTGATCTTTAAGGTCCCTTCCAACCCAAACCATTCTACAATTCTATGATTCTATGAATAGTTCCCATATAGGAACAGATTTACAGCAGTGCCTATATACCTTGCACGATCTACCTGCATGATCTAGATCATTTCTGTGGCCTTTTTTTAACCCCAGAAGTGGCTGCATTTAGGAAACTTCCATCTTGATTCTGTGGAGTAAAGATGAAACATGCTTGGGAAAAGTGGTGGCTGGTGTTCATGACTGCTATTCTGTCTCAGTCAATTCCTCCCCTTACAGCTGGAGAAAAATGTCTCCCACCAGACCGACCCTGAAATTCATCTTTGGCTGCCACTGTGTCTTTCCCTAATCTGTATGTTTAGAGATAATGCTCCGGTAATTATACAGCCAGTATTAATATGATAAATACAACAGAGAAGCAAGGTGGTAAGAACAAGAAAAGCAGGTTTTGCTCACTGCTTCTGGCAGAATCTGAAACTGGATGTATTCTGGGAGCCTGAGAGTAAAGGAAAGAAAGGGGTAATAAAAAAAGAAAGCTGTACAAAGAGTGAGGAACATGAAAGGGTAATGAAAGACAGAGAAGCTGGGGAAAGAAAAAAATGCATAGCAAGAGAAACAGGACAGCATCTTCTAACTGAGGGGACAGAGCATTTCTGAAATGTCACCCCCACCCTGTTCTTCCAGGGGAAGAACGGGCCCCCTGTGCAAGGCCAAAATGAACTCGGTCTTAACCCCCACAGTCCTCAGTAGATGTGCCCTATGACTTCTACATGTGAACCTGGGCAAAAGACTCCTTCCTGCAGTTTCACACACACACACAAGTGCAGGCATACAAAAGTCTTCTCACCCACAAACACCGCCTTTACCGTCCTCTCGGCACGCTCCCATGTTGTCCCCTCACTCCATGCCTGGTGTACTCAGCCTGATCTCAGTCCCCACATCTCATCTAAGCCTCTTCTTTCTCCCCTTCTCCCTCCCTCTGTGCCAAGCCTGTGACCCTGAGGACAAGCCTCAACAATCCAGCCCGGCCATGAGACGCCATCAGCTGACCACAGTCATCAGCAGTTAAGACCGAAACTCGGTCTCTAGAGCTTTGTGTGAACTTGCCCCCTTCCCTGAGTCAAGCGCTGGTTTGCCCCACACCCTAGCATTGCAGCTGGGTGCTGAAGAATGTTTTTCAGCACTGCTTACAGCCACAGAAAGCACCGGTGCCCTCATGTGCCTGCACGCATGAAGCCATCAAGTCCTTAGAGGCTGTCAGCTGAGCTGGCAGGGTTGCACGTTCCCCCTCCCAGTGTAGCCAGGGCCATTTTTGCCATGCATGTCCCTCCAGAAACCAGAGGGAAGGAATGTTCCTGCTCTGATAAAGTCACAGCTGGACCATGTTTTTCCATGCCACCCAGAGGCACTGGCCTACTGGAGAAGAATGTCCAGGCAGTAAGACACAGTGAAAAGACTTTTCTGACACCGGTCTGGCCTGTGCCCTGTGGGACCCCATGGCCCACAACAGCCTTCCTGATGAAATGAGAGCGCCGGGTGCAGAGCAGGGCTGGGTTTAGATAATGCTATGCTGGGATTTGAGGAAAGAACGGGTGGATGGGGAGGGGGGAGATGTCTCCAACATGCTTTGCAGCATATGCTGCTCCTTCTACCCCGGAGGTGAGAGAGCCTCTTGCAGAATTGCCCACACCCGCGGAGGTGAGCAACAGCTTTGCCAAGCAGTCTGGCTCTGAAGTCTTTAGAGCCTTGCAAAGCGTGTGGGAGCTTGCCAGAGAGCAAAAGCAATCACGTAGCAAAGGCCCTGGGAACAACCTGCCGCCCATCTCACGGCTGCCTGGCTGTAGGTGTGCTCAGCACTCCCTCTTTCTCCCAAGGCTGGAGGAGAGCGGATTCATCAGCACCGGTCCCCACCTCTTTCATGAAGGGCCCATGCCCCCAGGCAGAGCCTGCCTGGGGCTGGGGCGATGGCACAGCTGGCTCCGCTCCTAAAACAAGCTCCCTGACCCCCCACAGGCCTCAGCGGTTCCCTTTGAACCAGGCTTTCGACATCCCAGTAAAAGAGGCCCTGTTCGCGACAGCAGGAAGTCGTGGCCCAGCACCTCCTTGCAGCGCCAGAAAAGCAAGAGATGAGCCAAACCCCAGAGAGGAGAGGACGGAAAGCCACCGGCTTCTCCTCGGAGTTGCTCTTGCAGGGCAGCCGGGAGGACAGGACGGTCTCTTCCTAGCAGGGTGTGCGGCATGCAGGAGGCTACGCCAGGCTGAAGGCCACCACTGCCCAGGGATGGGCACCTAAGATGTGCCCCTTAAATAAAGATATTGTCAGCCAACCTGGCAGAGAATGTGATATATATCACGAGAGAGATCAACCCAATCCCTCACTTCATCATTACTATGCCCTTTCTTTACGCTATGATTTCTCTGCAAATTAATGAATGATCCTTTTAAAAATCAAGTTATTTTTCTTGACATTAAGTAGTAGTAACAATTCCCAGTCCTACGCTCCCCCTTCTACCCGACCCCTGCCATGGGAGTTACACATCAGTGCAGACTGTACTTGGACACAAATTGGAGAAAAAGCAGACTTTGGTGCTGATGAATTTGACCCTGAACCAGACCCCAGAATGGTCCTGCAGAACCCTCCTCTGCCCAGGTGTAGAGAGTCAGACTTTCGTCTAGGGAAAAAGTTGATGCCAGCTGAGGACTGTTTGCCAACAACAAAACGCTGCTAAAGCTGGAATTCAGGCCCCTGCATGTAGCAGCTTTAACAAAAACACATTCCAAACTTTCTAGAGGCTTCAGGGGAAAAGGGGGAAAAAAAACAGCAGAAGAAATAACAAAACAAAACAAACAAAAAATACCCCCAAAAACCCCAAACACTCTGCGGAAATCGCGTTTCCTTTCCAGGTGACTGAGTAACTCATGGCTCTTTTGCAAGACAAGGTAAACTCTTCGCGTTCCGCTCCTCCAAGCCTCTCATCAGGGAAATAATGCACTCATTGCTCTACTCCCTACCATGGCAATAACGCCCACACCTCAACAGCAATGATGAGGAAGGGGAATAGAGGGAGTAAAGGGGTTTTGCAAGTCGCTGGATCGGCTTCCCATGCTCCCCATCCTAAATCAGAAGCCAGAG
Source organism: Haliaeetus leucocephalus (assembly GCF_000737465.1). Classification (NCBI taxonomy): domain Eukaryota; kingdom Metazoa; phylum Chordata; class Aves; order Accipitriformes; family Accipitridae; genus Haliaeetus; species Haliaeetus leucocephalus. The sequence goes on along the minus strand of NW_010973209.1, from coordinate 5,187,934 downwards.
GGCAAACTAGCGGCCGTCATGCTCTGGGGAGCTTTTGTTTGCAAGGTGACTGAGCTGGGATGGCGGGTCTTCCCTATCCCCATTATACACTCAATAATTCATCACAGCAAATGCATAGATAATTGATGGCAATGAGTGTGCAAGGCCGGGAGAGGAGGAGAAAATAAAATCACTAATCAGCCTCTGGAGAGGCTTGAACATATTAAGCAGGATGTGTGTGTGCATGTGCAGTGCTGGGGTTCGCCTTGCTTTTTCTTTGCTGAATGATGTGTGTGGTCGGTACGGCAGAAAAAAGGCTTGGGATACATCCTGCCATCATCAGTTCCTATGCCAGATCTTCCAGTGCCCACCAATTCACTCTGACACCTCCCAGGGGGCAGCCAGCACACGAGGAAGGATTAGCTATATAGGTTGAAGCTTGCCGAGATGTGTTTTACTCATTAGGTTTTTGGTGTTAATATTTTGTTAAGGACCAAAAGCAGTAAAAAAGGCCCAGCTGAGTGCCAAAGACATGTTGGTGCCAAGACCTCATTAGTGGAGACCTCTGAGATCCTACTCCTCCACCTTGGCCTCTGAAGTGGTTTGTGTTGATGCCTTTCCCCACGATCCCAAATCCAGATATTTACTAGGTCATGCAAGGCCTTGGGGGCACTGTGCAGAACTCATGGTGCCCTGCAGCACAGGCAGTGGGCTGGGAAGGAAGGTCTGGACTCCCCGTGTGTGACGGGTGCTGGGGAGGGAGCGGACGAAGTGGCAGCTGGTGGCTCTTGCACCTGACAACCCTTCCTCCTAAAAGCCCGGGAGGTGCTGTTACATTGAGGCTCCCACAGTTGCAAATCTGGTTCTTGCTCCCCCATATAGAAAGCTCTGGAAATAATCTCCAAGCACTAGTGAGCTCTGTCACAACAGCAAGCCTCCAATCAATGCCTCTTTGTTAAGAATCATGTGAACTCCACACTGCTTTGCACAACCTTGCCTCTGCTGAGCCTCTCACCAATTTCTCTCCCTCCTGTTCCTTGATACTCATCTCACCCCAAGGGCATTGAAACAGCCCTTGGCAGAAGTGTGATGAGCCACCCTTTGGTGTGGCAACATCATGGCTGATGCAAACGTCAGAGGAATCAGTCCTAAAGGTCTTTGCATCACTTAGAACTAAACTGAAGGGTCAGAGTAGCCAGACTTTACAAAGGACAAAACAATGCATCACACTTCAACCTACAGAAGACCTTCCATGAAGCACCTGATTTTGAGACAGCCCCTTGCACTGCACCTTGACTATGGGCAATGATGTCCTGTACATGCTCCCATATGCCTCACAGAGACTTCAAACAGAGCTACAAAAACTTTCCATGAGGGGAAAAATAGGATGGAACAGGAGCTCAAAACTTTCCAGCTGGTGGCAGTTACCCCTTGTGGGGCAGAACACAGCCAGCCTCCAACAGCCCAAAGGAACGCCACAGGTGTGTTAGGCAGGGTGGGAAATGGGAAAGAAGATCCTAAATCCCAGCAAGGGAATTTCAGGTGGCAGGAAGCAAACGTTTGAGCTGGCTCTTGGCCAAGATGTTGGGGTTAATACCTTTCCTCTTGCCAGAGAGACTTTGTATTGATTGCCAGGCATTCAAATCAGTACTCCACTGCTCTTCCAAAAGAGCACAGTGCCTGCCTCACCCTGCTTAGTCAATGGCTTGCAGCCGATTGCACTGAAGGAGTGGTCTCCAGTGACTCACCAACATGCACTTCCTGCAGCAGCAGACTTTCACTGGAGGTCTCTCTGTCATGCACTGGTTCAGTTCTGCCCCACTTAAGTGTGGAGCTTGAACACCAAAGGGATTAGAAGAGGAAGACTGAGTTTCCAACACAAGGGGAGGGGGCCTTGGAAAGAAGATGAGAGAGTAAGAGATGTGGCAAGATTATAGCTCCAGGTGACATGGCTGCACATGAAAGTGAAAGGCCTGAGATAACATTGTGATCGGGTGGGGGCACACCAAGAGAAACTGCAAACCCAAGCATCCCCTCCCCCAGCTGAGAGCTGGGAGCTTTATGGGAGCTGACAGCGGGTACAATGGCCCATCTGGCTCTCATCCAAATCCCTCTCAAAAAAGAAAGAATGGGCTTGGCTTTGGCTTGCAAATGGGAAACACAGGGCCTTTTACTCTAGGTCACTGGTTCATATCCAGAACCAGCACTTTGTAGCGACAGCAGAGATGTTATTATCTGAGGACCAGTCAATGGCTTGTATTGAGTATTGAGTGATGTCTCTAACCAGCCCTTCATTGGCTGTCTGCTGGGACAAGACAGTGGAGATGCCTTTGGGAAAAAGCAGGGTTGCCTTCTCCTGCCTATGCAGTATTTCGTCTTTGGATAAACAGAGCACAAAGCAGCCTCAGGATCCAGTTGAATGAAAGATCTTTCCCAAAGGGCCTGATCCACTGATGCTCCACTTGTTCTCTGTTAAGGTTTCAGAAGTCTATTCATTGAGCCACCACTGAGATCCACACAAAGGCCCTAAACAAGACCAAGGCCATGTTTGTCCTAGGTGTTCTTCATAGAAATAGATGGAAGAAAAGCATACATCAGGGTGAGACCGGCCACAGATCAAACAGGCAGCGAAAAGCAGAGATGAACACCAGACTAGACCACTAGTTCTCGCTGTCTGTGCAAACAGCCTTGCAAACAGCCTCAGTTGTGGCCAACCTTCTAGTTCTCTAGGAAAAGGGCCGCAAACCAGAGGAGTGGGAAGGGAACAACCATGCCTGCCTTTGCTCATGGCTTTCCCTCTTTGCTGTACCTTTCCCGGCTTTCACACAGCTGCTTTGCTTCGCTCCCCAAGTCAAGGGGAGGGGAACATGCCCCATGGCAAAAGCAGGAAGGCTGGCAGAGCAGGGCTCCTGCTGAAAGAGCTGACACAGCACTGGGAAAGGCCTTCCTGCAATAAAGCCATGAAACCCCATGCTCAGCAACAAAGCACAAAGGCTCCTCAGTCACCGCGGAGGAGCCAGCTCCTGTTGCCTGCCCTGCCCCGCAAGCATGTCAGCTAATCCTTCGGCAAGAGCTGCCAGTTCCCACACACCTGAGCAGCGAACCAGACTGCCCCTTGCCTCTACCTGACATGCACCGGTGCTCAGTACTTGGCCCACTTTCCCATCCATGCAGCCTGTCCCTCCAGGCCTTTTGGACTGGACTTTACTCCAGCTCCTTCCTCAGCTCTTTTCACACTGTGCACTCTTACTCATACCTGTCCAGTGCCTGGATTCAGAAGACTCTCATCTCCTTTCCCCTGTGGCCTTGTGCAGCTTGTTACAGCTAACTCACATCTCCATTCTGCCCCTGCTACCTGTCTGCATAAGCCAGGAGAGGATTGCCTCTCAACCTGGTCTACAATGCTTATTGCTTTGACTTGCCCTCCCTCCATTTTAGTCCTACAAATTTTCCCACCCCTCTTGCATCTCTCCAACATCATCACCACACCCCAGGCCACTCACTTGCCTCTTCTCATCCCTAGACACTAGTTCCTCTGGAGGGGCACCAGTGAATATGGCCAGGATCATAATTCTGCACTAGGAAAAGCAGGCAGCTAGCCAGGCAAAGACAAGGGTGGACAAAGAACAAAAAATCAAAGACCCTTCTCTCAAGAGTCTTCTCATTGCTTGCCAGCAAGGAAAAAGCCAGGGTCTTCCTGCTTACCAACTCTGACCTGTAAACAAGAAGGAAGACTGAGAAAGGGGACCACATTCAGAGCCAATGCTTATTTGGTGGTTGAGTGAGGGCAGAAAAAACAGTACAGCTGGAAAATCAAGTGTGGAGGAGGGGAAAGAAAGCTGAAGCATTGAACAGGGGGAAGCTAATTAAGCTGAGACTGTCCTGAGAACTTATCTTGATGGGCCGAGTCCCCAAATGTACACGAGCATTTTCTCTGCCCTGCCTCTTTCTTGGACTTCCGCGTTGCCTTGGATGTTGTTCAAGGAACTCTCGTCCAAGGCTAAATATTCTCACTATTAGAGCTCTCCAGGTGCTAAGGAGGAGGGATTTAATGAAGAGCTGTGAAGAGGGGATCAGGATAGTAACGCATAGAGAGTCTCATTTCCAAAATGAAGGAACTTGAGAGTGAAGAGATTCAATAAAAACAAAAATATACTCGATGGCACAGAAAGAGAGAACATCAGATCCTTCCTTCCATCCCTGGGCTGACAGCTCAGAGCTGGAGCACGACACTAGGGAGCTCTCAGGGCTCAGCCCGGTGATGACTCACTCACCTCCACAATGGGAACGCGACAAAGCCGAAACTCTGCTGACTCAGGCGTGACTTCAGCGCCAGAGTTAATAGCTGGCAGCCCTAATTTGACTGCCCCCACCAGCCACACCACCCCCTGATTCTCTCTGTCCTCGCCGAAATCAAGCCTTTTTTATCAGAGGGATAGATGCCAGGTCACAGGAAATTACAAAAGGATACAACTCTCTGGTCTTCTGTCCAAGACATGGTGAAAAATGCACGCCCGCCAAACCACACTGGTATTGGCCAGGCCTGCAATTTTGGTGAAGAAGATCAAAACTCCTACTTTCCTATACTTGAAATGCATACTAACCAGTCACAGCTTTCTGACTGTGGTCTTGCTTTCCTCTTCTCTTTCCTCCCATTATCTTTTTAGTGTATAATGTATTGCTGGTATTTCACTATCTCCTTAAGTTAGGGAGAAATGTTTTCTACTATTGCAAGCGGGAACGCCATGTTCTGTTCTACTATAATTTGTTCGAAGATAGAAACAACAAACTTTTTTTGTGACCAGAAAAATGTGATCTATGTTCTGGCAGCTCATGACCTGTCAGAGCTGACAACTAGGAAAAAATTTTGCGAACAACATGAATGCAAACATGGCACCCAACAGACACAGTGGACAAACACCCTTTGCCAGCTGACTGCCTGTGATTTTTCTCGTAATGTGTTTTAGCTTGCCCTAGAGATACTTCTGCAGGAAAGTGGAAGAGACTCAGACCTCGAACTTTGTCTGGGTTGTTTAAGGATTCCTGCCCATGAACAACAGGCTGTAAAGAACAGTGTGTACGTATAAACCAAAACTCAGTGCCCTGCCTGATTTCCAGCCTGCTGCGGCTCAGCTCTCTTATCATGAAGCCCCTGTGCAGGGAACTAATTTTACAAATTTCACCTCTTCCCAGATTTATGATCTCCACACAACACTTCAGTCCTACCTGGGCCCCATCTGTAGGAATAAGTCTGCATATTTATGGAAAGCTCTGCATCTTCAAAAGGCTTTTCAAACAGTAACTAATTAATCCTCCAACACCCTCAGAGGCAGGAAAGTATTATTACCCCTGCTTTCAGGGATGGGGAAATCAGAGGTGCTGAATGACAAAGAGATGTGCCCAAGGCCACCCAGGCAATCGTTGGCAATCTCACTTGAATGGGTTGGTTTAGATGTGGGTATCTGCATATTATGGTGACAATTCTCACCTAAGGAAGCAGCTATGGAGGCATTTGTGGTAAGGCCTCACAGTCCCACCCACCACTGAGGCAAACAGAAAAGGTCACGCTCATTTTTATGGCTGAGGAAACCGAGGCACAGGGAGATGAAGTGGAAAACCTATTCTATTGACAGAGCCTGGAAGCAAACCTAAACATTATCCATGTCAACAGCTAGACTAAAGGTTCCCAAAATGTGGCTCACGTTTTTCTCAATAACGAGCAAACTGGCTGCGATGGTGAGTGTCCCGTTCAACCTCTGAGCAAAGCCAGCTCCACAATTCCAGTCCCCACTGCCCTGAGGAGCTGACATGCACTCCAGGTTTGCCTCATCTCTCTCACTTGCCAGATCAGTGGCTGCTGTGATCCTTCTAGCCTGCGTTTAGATCTGGCATGGCCCACTACAGCTCAGCAGGAATGCCACCTCAGCAAGGAAAGAGATCTGAACAGGGCAGATTTGGGTGCACGGGCGTCCCTGTGACTCCAGACCTCACGACAGCTGGTGGGGTTGAGCAGAGGGTGGCTGGCAGAGAGATTGACTCCACGCTGCATGGAGATGCAGCTCTCATATCTATTAAGGTCACAGCCTCCATCCAGGCTGTCTCGAGAATGATAGCTAAGCCTCAAAATGGCTGCACAGGTCGGGGCTTAGAGGGGCCTGCTGAGCTTGTAAGACTCAGGACTGTAAACAAGTGACAAGACCACCCATTAAAGGCAGCCTGTGCTGGCCTCAGTCATGAATATCTGAGGTGGGGGAGGAAAGCAATGAGTGAGGGTCAGAGCCTGGCGGGGAGGCCTCCCACAGGGGGTCACGCTCCCTGCCTCACCCTGCCTGGTACACAGCTCTGGGATGCATGGGGTGGTGGCTTTGCTTTTCTGGGGATGGTAAGGGAGACCAACATGGTTATCTCCACTCTTACCTGCCCAGAAAGGTGAGGGCAGTAAGCCAGCGCTCACTGCACTGTAAAGACAGACAGCATTGGGCCCAGAGCAGAGGGCAAGTCAGGAGGAGCAGGAGTTCAAAGGGACTTCTGCAGAAAGAGGTGATTTGTCCTGCAGAGAGGAGTTTACAAAATAGGGACCACATCCTATTTCCCTTTGGACACCTCTCAATGGGAGCAAGGCTTTCTGGTGGCACAGACAGGGATAACTGGGAACTTAGACTTATGAGTTATACATACTTAGTGATTGTAGCGCAATGGGGGAGGCAAGCAAACTTCCAGGAGGAGAAACTAAGGGCTTCTTCGTGCCTTATTATCCCCTCCTCAAACAAGGTGGCTTTGTGCTTCCAGGTAGCCCCAGGGAGGAGCTGGGTTGTGATATAACACTCATGGGAATTCGATGACAAATGTCACTCAGGAGGTGGAATGACACGGTGTGCTGAATGACTCATCGGGCCTCTTATGCCCAGGTACAAAGATGTACCTTCATACACATCCCGGGAGGCATTTCAGCTATGCATCACCCAGAGCCTGATGGATGCAACAGTAAGCGTCTACATTGGCTCGCTGCTGTTTGGGCTGGTTTTGGGGGCCTCTCTCACCACGTTTCACTTTTTTCCCCAATCTGGGGATGCCTGAGCAGGAAGGCTGGGATACCAACAACTATGACAGGAGCTGTGGGTAGCTACAAGGCCTGAATCCCTATGGCAGGTTTGACTCACATATTTGCTCTAAACCTAACTGTTCTCAAAGTCTAGATTCACGAAAGACAAGCCAGAACCAAAACCCAGTCAGTTCCCCATAAAGATCTATTAACAGTTGACAGGATGGAGCAAGCCAAGAGTCAACATCCCATTTCCAGCCTCATGCTGGAGAAACTAGGTCCAGAGACGGAGGGTTAAATAGCTCAGTTGGCCTTAATTGACATATTTCATTGACTTTCATAGTTATTTCATTGACTTCTGTTGAAACTGCATCAGCACTAGGCTCTCCGTTTCCTTCTTATGTAGTAATAAGCCATGTTCAAAAGGCTGGCTATGTGGATGGGAACAGCAGGCTGCTCAGCGGGGCAGACGTATTTTCGTATTTTTCTCCATGCCACTGGGGAGAGCTCCAGTGAGTCATCCTGGTCTTCAAAAACCAGGAGGTCAACTGCTCTCTTGGGACTTCTGCATGCTTCATCCTAGCTGAAAATGGGGACTGCCAAAGTTGCCACAAAAATGGAAAGCATGTGAAAAAAAAACTAGAGCTACTAGAAAATTTTCCAGCACGGCATGTTTTTCTGATGGAAAGTGCCATTTAGTCCAAGCCAAAACTATCCACTGGAACGTGCTGATTGTGACAAAATTAAATTAAAAAAATAAAAAGCCTTTTGATAAGGTTGAAATGCTCTGTGCTAACCTTGGAACTGAATGTTTCCTTTTTTTTTTGCAGCTTTCCCATTTAAAAAAAAAGGGTTTTCCCATTTTAAGACTTATTAAATGTATTGTAAAACAACTTCTCCTTTTGGACTCTCATTTCTTTTAAATGGTATATGGTAAAACACTGACCAGAACTGCAACCAGAATGAAATGCTTTGGTTGCAACGCAATGGGACATTTTGGATTAAGCCAGGCCAAAGTTTTCTTCTGAAATTTCATTTCTGTGGAAATTTTCAAAAGCCAGTTTGTTTGAAAGCAGAAGGAAAACTCATTCTGAAACGCCCAACATCCCCACTTGCAAGACCATTCTGCGTTTTAGTCATCTCCACAGATGACCTTTCCAACAGCTCTCACACCCAAAGAGAAAGCACCTCCCGCCTGCCTGTGAATCTCCCCACCTTCATTTTCCACAGCCCACTCTGAGCTCCAGTCCATCTGGATTAATTCTGTAAGAGTCTCATCCCACCCCATCCCCGGGTTAGGAGTTCTCTGGGGCCTCGGGCCAACCCACACAGCCATGTGACGTAGCCCAGGATGGGACCATTCCAGTGCCTGTCCCTTTGGACTCCGTGTCTTTTCCTCCTTCCCGACAGACGGATTTGCTCCCACCCTCCACCTGCCTGGTGTGCCCACCTCCTCCTCCGTCTGCTGTTTGTGTCTTCCCACTTGCTAACAACTACATGGGAGGCTATTTAAGAGAACTCATGTTCTTTTCAGACTGGGGGGAAAAAAAGGAGAGGTAACACAAACCAGACTATTACATTTTTTAGCAGACATGACAATATGGACACAGTTCCTGCAGAACGTTGTACATTTTTAAAGACAAACTTTACCCCAAAAATGTCAGCCAGCTCCCCTGGTGGGAGGAAAAATTAAGAAAAGAAAGGGTCCTTCAGGTTTCCAGCAGAACTTTTATATTTTCCCCTTGGAAAGCTGAAAACAACTGGGCAAGATCTCTCAGCACCTGGCTGCATAGTCAGGAGGCCAAGTGCTTGGCTACTGCACACAGCAGCTGCTCTTCGACACACTGCGGAGAGCCTCTCGCTCGCCAAGTGCGAGCTCCTGCACAGCGGTGCCCCAATGTCAGCCAGCATCCCAGCTCCCCGACCTTCCTCGCGACAGTGCCCCGCCGCTTCACACAGCAGCAGGCCTTGTATTCCACATCCCCTGAGGGCTGGAGCGAGGATGGACGCTCCCCAATACGACAGCACTGCACAGCCAGTGCTCCTGCAGAAGCAGCCCTGTCCCCCATCACGGAAGCACCCCAGAATGGGGGAAATGGCTCTGGAGCCAAAACATCAGAAGGCAGAAGCTGGAAGACTTGTAGGTCAAATGTGATGGACTTTCTTGACCTACCATGCCAGGCCCCAGAACAGCTGAGGACCGTCACACAAGTGAGGGGGCAAGGGAAGGAGGAGCTATGCAGAATGAATCCCTAGGAGACAAGAACACCTCCCCTGGGGTCCCAGTGCTCCACAAAAGGATGGGACAAGCCTTAACCAGGGCTCCCCTTGGTGCCTCACCACCTCTGGGCACGGCAGCTGGGCTTGAATTGCTCACAAGCTGCACAGCAGCTCAAGTGTCACTTGTTTGCCACCCCTGCTCTAGTGCAGCCATTGCTTGAGCTAACAGCTGTTAAGAAACATCTTTACTTGTTGCTTAGGTACCAAGGTGACAGATATAACACAGCTGGATGCTTGACTACCTAAGAAGATGGATGGAAGGATATAAACAGCTAACAGCAAGAGAAAAGAGGACAAAAAGTCCCATCTCCAATTTTGTAAAAAAATGACCAGAATAGTAGTGGAGAAAGACTTCCAGAAATAACCACATGGGTATTAAATGAATGGAAAAAAAAAAAAAAGAAAGAAGGGAAAAGAGATTAAAGGGACCTTCTTAATTTGTTCCAACAGTAATTCTCCCATCATGGAAAATGAGTTAATGCCACCTGGATGCCACAAACCATTACTGGCGGTAAGGTACCCCGATACTTCAGTGTGAGGAGTAAGGAGTAGGCAGTGGAAAAGAAAGATAAGTATGTAGATAAATGTCATTAACTCCTATTAGTGTGGGGGTTAGAGAGTTCAAAGGGTCAATCTTCAGTTAAGGGTAGAGGTCTCAAGGGCTGTGTCTGGCAACAGAGGCTTGTCTGTAGAAACTCTGAGAGGAGGCAAAGGTGGGCAGAAAGAAATACCAGTTTTAAGGCATGTTGTCGCATTGTGTGAACACAGTGCAAAGCAGCACATGTCCTCCCGGCACAGCACAGTGCCATGCAGAAATAGATTAACTTGTTTATTAAAAGTAAGCTCAGGCACTGGAAAATGGTATAGCCATTCTGGTAAAGGACTCTACTTGTGCTAAGCAGCCTGGTCGATCTAAGCAAGGGAAATACTGCTGGAAGACACAGACTGGTGCCTTGCCAGTATACCCACAAGTTGGATGAAATGAAAGAATCATTAATTAAATCAAAAGCTAAATTTCTTCCTAGTTCTGGAAAGGCACCAGACTTCAGAATCTCCTGTTTCTGATGCTGTCACAGCACCAAATCTATGACACTCATAGGAAATAGGTCTTTGGACTTGAACTCTCAACAGATCAATAGCGTGGCAAGCAGATCAGTCCACACTGGAATCACCCATACAAGAATGCAAAGGTAATGGGTTCTGCCCCTGAAGTCACCCTGTGCCCAGGCCCAGCAAAACACATGGGCAGTGAGAGGCAGGAAACAGAGCACAGGAGGATAAGAATGATGTGCCCCAAAGGGAAATTAAGAGACTTCCTTTAGGGGAGAGACACACCTTCCTCAGAAGAGATCCCATCAGAAGGAAATAACATCCCTGAAATGGAATATAACTGCCTCTTTGCAAGGCTGAAGGCAACCTGAAAGGACAGCCCAATCTTATCCCCAAGGCTATTTTCAACCCTGTGGGCTATACAAGCTCAACAAGCACTGAGAAAAGGACTGGGATTTTTTGCTGTGGATCTCCTCAGACAGGGAAGAAACAGGAAGCCCAAGAGAAAGAGGAAGTTTACAGTTGTCTTCAGAAAAGTGAATGTGGCCTTTTCTCTCAGAGCTTCCATATCCCTTAGGAAAGCCTAACAGCTTATATGCAAGTCTGCACAGGACCCCTTGGGAGTCTCAACCTCAGGCCTGACAACTCGCTGGCATAGTGTGAATCTAAAGTAATTGCATTGTTTGCTCTGGGAATACTCCAGATATACTTGGCATAACTGAGAAATAGACTCCAAACTCTCCCATTGTAGGATCTACAAATCCTCTGCTCTTTCACATCCATAGGATCTGTCTTTTCTCTTCTCTTCTCTCATGCCCTCTTTCTTTCCATTGCCCTTATCCCAGAAAAAGGTATTTGAGTTTCTACCTTCACTCTCTCACTGTGTAATGAAATCCTTGTACCCTCTAAACATGCCTTGCAGTTAAGGGGTTCTCTAGAGCAGACAATGAGCTAAGGGTCCCTTGGGCATAAAGACAAGTTATCTACAGGCAGCTGTTTGGACTGCAGGGTTAAGCCGTTTTAATTACCTGGAAGCAGAGCACCAGCCAAAGAATGGTCAATGTGTAAAGCAAGCCCTGCTGTCCCAGTGGGGCTGGGATGTCTCAGGAAGGCTGCCTGCTGATCTTCTGCTAGATTAAATTCTTCTGTGAGAGCTGGCCTACAGTTTTATGGCAATGGGGATAACTTCTTTCCTGCACCCTAGAGTCCATTGTTTGGTTTGGGGCAATGCCTGTGATCCCAGAGCAGTGCAACTGCAAACCTCCCATCTGGATTACAACATGCCCTGCAAAATCCCAGGAACCGTGACTTCATAAGGGTTTGAAGTTGTGGCTTTTCCATTCCTATCATTGCAGAGAGGCAGATCCTACTTTCTCAGAGCCATAGAGCTTCAGGAGATCAGTGTGTCTTCCAGGATGTGTCATCCCCAGAAACAGCCATTGCTGGGCCAGATGCAGTGGACAGCACAGTAACCCCATAAAACCGATACACAGCTTGTTAAGAGAGTGGGTTTTTTTTCTTTCCAAAGTAAGGGCAAATTAATTAGAAAAAAAAAAAGCCGCATCCTGAACTTCCCAACCTGTTTTCTATTTGTTGTTTTCTTGAAGTTGTAAGGATTCTGATCACCTTTATGCCCCCTTGGCTGCCTCTGCAGTCTCAGTTCACGTTGGCATGCGCTGTGGAAGTTTCTGAACAGCTGTGCTCATACACACTGTCCTCAAGTAAACTGGTGCCAGGCCAAACACCCTCACTATGGCTGAGCCTAGGACTAAACAGGAACATGGAACTGAGCTGTGCAAGGGGACTCGCTCTGTCATGATTCTCTCTCACCCACTCAGCAGGTTGCTTCCACCTCTGGAATCCATCTGCCTATCTGAGTCCATCTGTCCCCAACCTACCTAGCCCTACCCAACTCCCAGTAGCTTCGCATGGCTTCTGGTTCCCTCATATCCCTGCCATCTTCCTCACATGCCCGCAGCATAACCATGTGAAAGAAGATGGTGTTTGGGTGTGTTTATATGTGGGCAGAGGGAAGGGAAGGAACAGATCTTTCCCAAGAGACTAAGATGGGAAGCAGTGCTGAACAGCAGCTCTTCCCAATGCAGGGATGGCCATTTGCCTGCCAGCTGCGTCGTCCTGGCCCCATGTGAAGTCACCTGAGGCTATGGCAGTGTTCCCCATCAGGAGCTCAAATAGCCCATACGTGGCATATTGCTTGGCAAGCTGCGCTGTGCCTCTGTTGAAACTCCTGCACGTGCCTAAGTCCCCTCTCTGCTCTTCCCCTGCCTCCTTCCCAAGCACTCTCAAGGGCAGTTCAAGCCCTGCCCATCCAAGCAATTCAGTGATGCTCCCCAGGGTAAACCTGTCCCCTTCCAGCTGGCAATGGGTCTGCTGCATAGACCCCACATGGAGCTGCTCTGCTGAGGGGAGCATGCCTTTTTGGCTCCCTGCCTCCTTCCCTTCTCTCTCTATGTTTGCAGGTACTAGGAAAGTCACAGCTTGGTCCCACGGGACTCATGGTCTCCAATATGCTCCCTCTTCCCTTGCCCTGCCATGTGGGAAGCCGCACCCTGACCTCTTCGAGCTCTGACTTGCTTTTCCAAATTCGACCGGTTATGGGTAGGACATGCTGGGGCCTGCCGCCTCCTCCCCGTCCCTTTGAACACAGACACGTAGGCAGCAAAGCACGCTGAATGCAGCTGCACACCACAGGATCCAGCCCTCAGACTTTCGTGTGGAAAAACCACAAATCCATGAGTCACCTGGATTCAGCAGGGACAGGGCCTGCAAATGTTCCTGTTCTCTTCCCTTTCTTGGTGGGACAGACATGCTCCCAAGACACCATGCCTTCCTTCTCCCTCCCAAATAACTGGCATAAGCTCCTTGTCGGGGGGACAGACTTCTGCCTGCTAGGCTGTGCCAGGCTTTGGGAGCAGGATCTCGGACCCAGACCTCCGGACGGGCGAAGGGGAAGCCTTCACGCAACCTGGTGTCCCTGCTGTGAGAAAGGGCAAGGAAAGAAAGGGCAGGGATGTCTGGTGCCACAGCAGACAACTAAAGCAGGCGGCTCCCTGCAGAGCAAGCCGTAAGTCACAGAGGCTTGACGTGCTTCAGCCTCAACTCCGCAGCAAAGAAGCCTGCCTCGGCTGAAGGATTCTCCATGCTCAGCACCGACCCCCTCCCTCTTCCCCTTTCTCAGAGACCCCCTCTCCTCCTCATCTCCATTATCATCCCATTCAGGTGCTCTCCTCCTACCAGCTCTGCCGGTGCCTCTCCAAGGGTAAGGGATGAGGGTGAATGGTGTGTGGGAAGGTTCCTGCCCAGTGCTGGAGGTACCATCTGACAAGCAGGGTACAGAGCAGAGTGTGTGTAGAAAGGACATTTTGGGAAGAGGAAATACAGGCTGTATTACATGCACGCATGCCGCCTTTCAGGGCTTGGCACAAATGCTTCTCAACTTCCACAGCCCAGCTAGAAATCCCCCACAAAGACCATTTTCTCAGCCAAAGAGACAATAGAGATCTAACATAAACAACCTAGTACGGTTAGCACACATGGGTAACTAGCCTGCCCCCGCTGCTGCCTCTCTTCCCCCTCAGTGGAGCTGCGGCTAGCACGACACAATGTGTAATTAGGTTAATGAGCTAAGCATGGATTTTAATTGGGATTCCCTGATTTACTGGTCTATCTCCTCCTTTTGTTTTACTGTTGGTGAAGGTTCCTAAAAGCTGCCCTTGCTAAAGGCTCTGATATCAGAAAGGTCTTACGGATCCTTAATTGTATTTAATCATCAAGGTAATTAATGATCCTTGAGCAAAATGGAGATTGCATCTAGAGTAGTTCCAGTCTTGCCCTTCAGCGTCTGTTGTGTCTGGGCAGAGGCATTCTGCAGACACGTAGGAAGGGGGTTGAAACAGAGAAACACAAAAGGATAGTAGAGAGAGGACAGGGACGGAAAGAAAAAGGGTTGGGGAAAAAAAACCCAACATTTAAAATTGAGAAGGAGCTGAATAGAAGAGAGGGAAGTGGGGAAAGGGAAACAGTGCTATTCCTTCTCATCGTATGTGAGCACTGCCCTGTCTCATGGCTGATTCATGTGATGGAGGGAAACCAGGTCCCTCAGCCACATGTTTAAGGTGCCCCATGATGCTTCTCTGCCTTTCTTGCAAGCTATCCATCAAATGTCCAGCTATCTATGAAAGTTGCACAGAGCTCTCAGCGGGTACAGCAACAAGGCAAGGGGGAGGCTGGCTTCCACCACTGGAGCCTAGACCCCAAAGACAAAGATCCAGCTGTGTGCGGGCCCTGGGAACTCAGAGGACCTTCCCAGATTCACATGGCCCTGCCTGAGCTACCAGAGTGGTAAGCCGCTGGGGTGTCATTGCCCAAGGAGACAGGAGACTACAAGCCATTTAATTCCAGAACCTCGAGCATTAGCGCATGGGGCATGGCTGGTCTTCCCTACGCCTCCAAACTGTACAGCCTCAACAGGCGCTCAGTCCTCAGACTCCAGCAAGTTTACTCCCATAAGACAGAATCACCTGCTTCTGCTGTTCCCCTTTTTCCTTCTGTGCTTCCCTCTGGCACCACTTCACACCCCTTTTTGCAGGAAGACATTTCCACAGTTCAAAACCCTGAGAAGGAACTGGGGAGAGGGGGAGCAATGGGCAGCAAGTTGCAACATGTCCCCTCTCTCCCAGGCCACAACCGTGCAACTCCCATCCCAGCTGAGGCCTGCAGCCAAACTCTCCATTTCTCCCAGAGCACAAACAAAGCCTGTCCAACCAGAAACTGGGCTGCCTGCTCTGGCTTGCCCCAGAAATGCAACTTTAGTTAGAAACGTCAGCGGGAAAGCAGAAGGGCCATGGAATCAGGCCCCATTGCTTGGGTCCTATCGGACAAGGGCCATCATAAACACAGGGATATGCAAAGCAGGGAGAAGTGTGCATGTTAGGAGCAGGGGTCTGTGCTGGCTTGTTGAGGAATGTACTCTGGCTCCCAGCCCTAATGACAAGGGATAGTTTAGTGCAGAAAAACCATTGCCCTCCCCTCCTCCAGCCTCAGCAAGGGTGGGCAGGCTAAATGCAGCTGCTCTGGTGCAAGAATCAAGGACAGTTGCAAATATTGCAAACGAACCAGGGGAAGGACCAGTGCAGCCTGGTAGTGGGGTGATATTCAGGACCACATGAGTCCTCTGTAGAGGAAAAATCCAGCTGTCACAGCAGGATCCACCAAAAAGGTTTCCTCTCTCATTCCTATTCTGGTGGGCTCTCCATGGCTGAGCACAAGTGAAAGGTCCTGGCATGGTGCTATAATGAGCCTGCTTTTATTCTGTCATTGTAAATTCACCCTAGCATGGCTTCAGATGGGATCCAGATAAGCTCTGCAAGTTGTGACTTGCAGAGAGAAATCGTTGGGTTGGGCTTGAATTTCAAACTGGCCATAAACTGGGTTCACAGCCTTCCTCAAGGTTGGAGCAGCCTGAAGTCAAGGTTAAGGGTTGGGGGCAGAGTTCCCCTCCAGATATTGAAAGCCCAGTTTTTCCTGGAAACCTTGGGCTCCATTACCATGAGAAAGGGACTGCGCAGAGCCAGTCCTGACTGGGAATCTGCCCCTTCCCACTCTGGAACAAGCCTCCTCACCAGGCAGGTTTCAACTTGCTTGGGCTGTCAGCTTGGCGGATCTCATTTCTAGTGGTTTTTTCTCCTTTATTGCCTACCTATCTGCCCCAGGGCTTGAGAAAAGGCTGCCTCCTTCTTTATAGCATTAACAACCATGCCAATTTTCCCCACTTGGAATATTTCATACACAGGCTGTTTTCTCCCACGCTCGCTCCCTACCCGCCTTCTCCGTCCCACGTTCAGCTATGGCTACCACAGCAGCTTGTCAGCCATGCGCGTTCAGGTGCCTGGCAGGGGCAGGTGGGCAGGTAGTGTGCCTGTTCCCTCTCCTTTATCCCTCCAACCATAGCACAACTGAACAAATAGGAACACTAGATGTGAGAGATGGGGAGAGGCAGAGCACCAGGAGCTGCATAGGAAGTGGTGTCACCCAGAAACATGGGACAAGGAGCAAGCCAGCTCAAACGCACAGAGAACAGGAGGAGAGGAAGCTACAGGCTGGCTTGTGATTGCCCACAGCAATCGGCTTTGAAAAGCATGGCACTGCAATGGGGAGAAAGGAGAGGGCTAGAAGACTGGGAAAGCGAGCTGGCTACAGCAGCAGCATGACACTGGGGTCGGTCATGCTCCCACTAAAACACCTCCCTGCAGGCAGAGCAGGGTCTCGGTCTCCCTACCAAAGCTGATCTCTACAGACCCTGATCCTGGGAATAGCTAAGCTGATTGCAGCAGCAATGAAGATCTGGATCAATCCTCTCCTCCCTCCCAACACATAAGATCAGGCCGCCTGATTGTGTCATTTATTCCTCTGTAAACAAAGCAGCCAAAAGAAAAACCCAGCCCATAAATGAGAAACCTTCCCAGAGACAGAGCTCAGCACGGAGCAGCTGGGCAGAGCAGGAGGAGAGCAGGGCCGATGCTTCCCGGCCTGACCTCATTTGTGCAGGAGCTGCCTTGGGCTGGAGCACAGCAGGAGGCACGACACCTTCATCTGTACCAACTGCCCTGGTGGCAAAGCCCCCGGGGTGCCTGGTGGGCCTGTCTTCCCCCACAGGACCCATGCAGACCACATGTGGAGAGGACCGTCTCCACAGGAGGCACCCCTCAACCAAGCAAGGGGGTGATCTGGGAGATGCAGGGAGAGCTGGCCAACACTGTAACCATCACAGCCAAGTTACAGTCACAGACAGGCCTCCCCTTTCACTCTGGGCAGACAGCAAATAGCACGTTGCTCCCACTGACCATGTCCAGCTCATCCCCTGCACCCCCACAAACTAAGACCTGCCATCCCCAGGGGTGGTCCTCTGGCAGGTCTTAGGGTCCTGCTCCTGCAGCCTGCTCTGCTCTCCTGCTCCCTTCCCAGCCTCGCAAAGGAGGGAAGAGTGAGGCTGGAAATGGCTTCTACCATAACAACTGTGCCTCAGCCTCTTTTCTCGGGTGCCCTCCCTCTCCTCCTGTCCCTCAAGGCAGACCACCCGTGAGGCCCTTAGCCACAGCTCAGGAGAA
This sequence comes from Haliaeetus leucocephalus, assembly GCF_000737465.1. Classification (NCBI taxonomy): domain Eukaryota; kingdom Metazoa; phylum Chordata; class Aves; order Accipitriformes; family Accipitridae; genus Haliaeetus; species Haliaeetus leucocephalus. The sequence goes on along the minus strand of NW_010973209.1, from coordinate 5,170,456 downwards.
GGACATAGACAGCATTTCAGCCCTTGTGCTTCAGGGCAGGAGCTGATCATGGCTTGACGTGCCAGGGAGGGACTGCCCCTTCAAGGCATGTTACTTACTCTCCGTTCTTTCCTACTGCCAATACCAACCACTGTCTCTTGGTTGAAAGGCAGGACCTAGGTCCAAAGCCACTATCTGCAGAAGTGGGGCTCAAATCCTGCTGCCTGCTAGCAACTACGTTATTTTATATCCCATGAAGAAGAGACTTCATAAAGCTCCTACAGCTCACACCATCCTGTTGGGATGTAGACTGCTGGGCAGGGTGACTTGGTGAGTAACCCCCACTGACGACCATAGCTGCGATCACACGCAGACATTTAAAATTGTCCCATTGTCACCAGGTCACTGCCTCCTGCAAACAGATGTAGGCAATGAAGGAGGCGCTGGGTAATATCAGCATCCGCAGAGCCGGGAGATCCTGACACAAAAGGAGGAGGTGCTGGGCATCTCTGTTTGCTAACTTCAACTTGTGTTGCAGCTTAGCTCTGATGTACCAAGAAGCAGAGCTCCAGCTCCCCTCCAGCTGTTTCTGGGAGCCAGGGCTGGCCTTCCAGAGGCAGGGTCCCGAGCTTCAATGCAAGCCCAGCCAGGGCTGTATTGCACCAAGGAAAGCCCAGGGCTCTCTTTGGAGCTGCTCAGTGTAGCTGTGGTGCCAAGGCCTGCTGGCAGCATCCATGCCTTCTCCTGGGGGATGGCATGCGGGGGAGGCAAGCTGTGCTGGAACTGCTTGCCTTGGGGTCCCTGCCAGCACGGTGATTTCCCTCTCGTGTGTCAAGGGCAGCCAGCAAAGAGCTGGCTGCAAAGCTCCCCCTCCATCTCTCAGCTCTGCCTTCCTGGGAGGAAGGGGACACAGAGTGGCAGGCCCCCAAACACGCACAAATGCGCACAAATGCACCTGACTTAGACTTATTTTTTTTCCCTTTCTCCCACCCTCCACAGTGTCTTTTGCTCTGCCCTTCCGGCACCTCTGCACATGACAGCATTATCGTTCTCCACCAGAAAGAGCAACCTGACAAATTCAGAGCAGTAAAACTCAGCAATGGCATACAGGGAGCCGGGTGTGTAGGAAGGGGAGAGCTGAGGAGGCTCACTTGACCCCGTCTCACTGCAGAAACTTTTCCCTGCCGACCCCGCCTTAAAACATCTGCACTTAATAAACATGAATGCAAAGAGATCCAGTGACTGGAAGCACCACAATGGTAGTTTCTAGCCACTACTCAGCAAAGAGCCCATACTGTCCTTGCTTGCTACTGCCTGCTGAGGAAGGATCAGGCCCAAGGGTCCTTGCAGTATGCAGAGAGCTTGTTTGAAAACTGATCTTGATCCGATGCCTTCGTTTTTTACAAAGAGGTGGAAATACAGCAAAAGATCTTGAGGGATGCAGAGAAGTCACTGACTGAATACGCAGCCTACAAAACCTCAGCAAGACATTGTGAAACCTTTGAACCATTGTGCAAATATATTTTAAGTAGAGTCCCAGGCCTTGATACGCTGAAGGTGATGAAGAATAAAATGAACCAAGAATTTTTCAATGCACACATTGAGGACAAATGGCTTTTTCATTGATAATGCCAGGGGCTGAAGCCAGGGGATTCATCAGCATGTTTTGGCATCCCATGGGACTGCAGGATTCTGCCCATACTAGCGTTAAATAACACGTTAACAGGAGCACAAGTGCAAGCAGGAGCGCAAGGCCTCCCAGCAGCTGAAAAGTACCACATAAGCTGTTGCCAGATGCACTCAGAAGACCAGCTTTCAGAGTCAACTCCTTTAGATGAATGGAGAGTAACTCCTGCAGTGCAGACAACAGTTTGCAGCCAGATCACTTGGCTTGGGTTGGCCTCTGCAAAACTACTGCTTCTGTCCCAGAGGAAGCACTGAACTGGGAATTACCCCAGTGAGCACAAGCAGCTGAAAGGGAGGCGATGGCTTAGCTTCTGTCCAGTCATTCCTGCTCTGTCTTATCCTTAGCTTTCTGTGTACACCCAGCCTGAGTGCCGGGATGGTACCATGCCGGGATGCCACTGTGCCCTGTCTGCCCAGATCGTGTGTTTTGCTGTTCATTCCCCTCAGGAGGCTCTTCTCAGCCTCGCTGTCATGGTAATACAACTCTTGGGACCGAGTCACTGGCATGGGGGAACCCAGGCAAGGAGATGAATCTTGGAGAGACAGTAATTAGTTCTGTCGTATTAATAAATTAATGAAACCCTCATTTATTCTCCAGATATAATTTCACATCCCTGTTTTCTCTTCCTGTCACAGAAACACACTACTAAAGATGTTGGAAGGCACAAGGAATGATTGAGAGAAGCAGGGAAAGGGAGAAGGAGGCTCCAAGAAAGGGGCCATCTTCCACTCTGTAGAGCTGTTTAGCATCTCCAGAAAATGATGCCAAGCTACTGAAATGGCTCCTAAAGTTGCAGTGGCAGAAAGGTGAGAGGAGTAGAAACTCTGCCTGCACAACAAGCAGCCCCCCTTGTGGAAAAACACAGCTCACGCTGCACAGTGCAGACCTCTTCGTCTTAGCTGGCTGTCTGCACTAACTGTGGAGTCAATGAAGAGAAATTCCTACCGCATAATTCACCCAGTGTGCATAAGAAATCTACCTTGGGCTGGATGAATCTTAGCCTGAAAGTGCCTATTTATTTCCTTGGAAATGAAGGAGTCTGGAGGATTAGCTCCATAGTCCCATTCGATGTCAAAGCAGGGTCTTGCAGGAACCTAGCCCCAGTGAAATCAAACCTTTCTCACTGACCTGGACTAGAGAGAGGGCTCTGCTCATTCAGCGACTTACCCAACAACTGCTCAAAACACTGGTTCAGGAGACCTTGGCCTGCATTTTCTAAAGGGGCTGCCTAGCTGGAGACCCCATTTCATGAGAGCCTGTTCTTTTCAGAAATGACTTACAAAGCGCTGGCCCCCTTAGCGGGTCTTAACCTGGACAGCCCAAATCACAAGCCACAAGGGGAATGTCAGCTGAACCTATCTCCTCCTCCACAGCCTCCTTGGCAGTACTAGTTCTTGCCCAAATTTCTAAGCAAAGCACTTGCCTTGTTTCTTCTCCCTTTGCTAACTACTCCTCTGTGAAAACTGACACTGCCTGTGGATCAGATTTCTGACTCATCACTTAAAGATGATGCATTTTGGCCCAATGCTCAATCCAGCCTCTGTAAAACGATGCTTGGCTTCTTCTCTCTCCCACCCCCTCCTGCCCTCCTGAATGGGCAGTCTATGAGACAGAGGCAGTGGTAACCCAGATGTATTTGTTGCAGGGGAAGAGGCACTGACAGTCTGATGCTGCAAGGACCTGTCTATGTTTCCCATCTCAGCAGAGAGAGAGGCTCACGGGGAGCATCCATTTAGCAGCAATAGGAAGGGGAGTAAAGATCCTACTGTGGGCCATCAGGTCTTTTCCCTTAGGAAGGCACACACCGCATCCCGCATCCCCTGAATGACCCTGTACTTCCCTACCTCGCTTGCAATTTCTTGCTGGCAAAAACGCAGACAGAAAGATGTGGGGTTTCTTGCCAAAAAAGATGTGGTCAGACCAGGAATAAGAGCAGGGACGTTACAGAAGTCCTATCTATATGCAAACTCTCCTGCTCAAAGCGTTCCTCTCCTGCGCACCCGAGACAGCAGGCCGTTCACCTGCGCAGATGCAGGGCTAAGCCAAAGTCTTCTCTCCTCGTCGCTGTCGGGAAGCAGCAGGGAAAAAAACCCCAAGGACGACGGCAACCGATGGCCATATTCCGGCCGCAGAAGGTAACAAAGCAACAACAAAAGACAGCAGCCCTTCCCTGCCCCCCTCCCCGCAGATGTCTGCTGTCTGCTGTCTAATCCGCCCGGGTAGCCAGGCACCAAAGCCTCCCTCCCCGCTCCGGTCAGCAGTGTCACGCCGCGGGAGGCGAAAGGCAATCCGCCGGCCCCGGCCCCGGCCTCTCGCACAAAGAGCACCGGGGGGAAGGGGAGCGGGGCGGCCGGCCCCGCCGCTGCCGGCCCGGCTGTTCCCGGCCCGGCCGTGCGCCGACCGGCCGTGCCCCGGTCTGCAGGCGGAGGGGAGGGCTAGGCGGGGAAGGCGGCTTTATCCCCGCTCCTGCCATCGGCGGGCAAACAAAGCGATGGGGCCAGGAATTCAGAGCAAGCAACAGCATTTCTATGCTAATGAGAGCTCCCGGTTAGATCCTGCCGCCTGTGGCAAATTGGAGTGAAAATCCGGGCTTGAAAGGATGCAACTTTTATGTCCGATGAGCGTCGCTGGCTCCAACACCGATCCTTCTCCCTCGGTTTATTTTTAATTGACTCCTACTAAGCCGGAGTACACGTTCATCCGTTCCAAATGGAACAGCTGTTGAAACTGAAAATCAGCATCATAAAGTGCGGACGTATATATTTTGTGGTGTTCGCTTCTCAGCACTCCATTTCCAAACCTCAGCAGCCTGCCCAGAACAAAGGATGCCTTGGCGGAGCATTAACCCCATCCTGCAAGCCTCGCATCCCCTTGCGCTTGTGCAGAAAGGGCTGCGGGCAGGATCCTGCACTGAGCAGCACCTGTACGCTGACGAATGTGGCAGTGCGAGAAGGTGAGGTTGGAGAAGACCTGTCCCACAGGCAGCTCACGAAGGCAGCTACGCATCAGTCAGCCCTGTGCTACAGCCCCAGCAGGGAGCGTTTTGATCAACGGGGTCAGAAACAAGGTCTCTATCCTTTGCATAACTGTCCACTGACAGGCCAGCACACAAAACCCTGCACCCTCAGAAACAAGACCTGACAAGGCACCGGCCCCTGGAGGTGGACTGCTGGACTCCATGACCTAATACAATCGCTGATTTTTAGCAGGCATGATGTTCTTTCTGATCATAAGGCAACAGAGCTGGCATGCTGGTGCTTGGTCCTTCTCACAAATAAACCATGCCCTCCTACACAATGAAAACACCAGCTGGCTAAGTCTTGGCCATCCTACTGCTTAGTCTCAAGAAATAATAATCCACAGACCTGGCACTGCAAAATATACTGGAGAACCCTATGGATTGCCAAATTCCTACAGCAATCCGAAGTCAATGTGGAAATGTTGCAAATGGGAGCAATTGGGATCCAAGCTGGGAGCTGCGCTCCAGCAGAGGGACAGGATCCATCAAGCAGGGATTGAGATCTCTGCTAACACAGTGCTGTGGGGTCTGGCTGGCTCTGAGTACAACCAGGGTTCACTCATATCTCCCCAGAAAGAGACCATGTACTTTGAGGTGAGCAGGAGGAACAGCAAATTTCTAAGGCTGGTGTGCCAGTGTCTTTTGCAAATGAAAGACAAAAAGGGGCAATACAAGGGGCAATAAAAACTCCACAGGAGAGGCAAGACGCTACAGACCAGCTGGCGAATGGTATCCTGCCTCTGGTATTCCAGTAGGTTCAGGGCTTGGGACAAGGAGCATTCCTGGATGCTTCTCTCTAAATGTTACAGGTGCCACCTTCCAGTTTGTCAATAGCCGCCTCAAAAGCCTGTGCACCTCTTCTGTTTTCTGACCTTGGCATGAAGGAGTCAGAAGAAGAAAAGTGGAGCAATGCTCCAGATACAGCCTGGCCATGGCATCCAACTGTAGATACCTGCTGGAAACATTTCTGTAGGCGGCAAAAATTGCTAATGGGAGAATCAAAGCTCAACCTTTCTCCCTTAGGAGTTTACAGCAGAGTTTCTACACTAGCAGTTTTAAAGGACCTGGATCCCCAATACCAACAAAGCCAGAGGGAAGACCTCCTAAGAAAGCTAGATCCTGTTGCAGGAAGGATATCCCTCTCGCCTCCTACCTGTATCCTGGGGAGCTGAATCCAACCATGTGAACAGACCTGGAGGAAAAGCCCAAGAAGGAACAGGAGAAGGGGGAGTGGATGCAGATAACACTTCGCTAGCATGTGTCAGCAGGACTTTTTCTATAAATAATATTTCACACCAGGAGCATGCTGGGTGTCAGTCATTTCAGATACGTTAGCATTTATTGGGGTGGTTTGCAGGGAGCTGAAGTGTTTAGAAAACCTGTCACTGACCAGTGTGCTACAATCTTAAAAAAATTTATTAATTAAAAGCTGACCCTGAGCTTTTTTGAAAGTCTGGGCCTATCTGCCTAGCTTTAAAAACACAAAAAGCAATTTTTATGTTTTGCCAACCAAACAAATCCAGCTTCAGACCTCTGATTAAATATTAACTACTTTGCACAGACCACAAGCAAGAGCCACAGCTATTTATTGCTCCAAAGGCAGCTGCAGCAAGAAACAAAACAAACAAAACCAGCCAGGAATGAACGGTGTCATCCACATCAACAAGTTTCCCATGTGTGCCTGAGTCAGCTTGAAGCCAGGAGGCATTTAAGAGCACGTTTCAGTGGGCTCAGCACTCAGGGACCCGGTGCTGTCGGTGCATTGCTCTCCTAGGCCCACATGCCTCCCAGCACCTACCGCTCCTCCCTGCACTGCATGAGTGAACCGACTACAGGCCCAATCCATAGGCTAATGACGTCAATGATCTTCACTTTGGATCTCACTACAAAATGTCTCTGATGCCTGCAGAGCTAATACTGCTTTGGGAGGGTAAACTGGTGACTGCCTGATTTATCCCCCTTTCATCCCCTTTTCAAAGCCCAGTTTGGGACCAGCAGAGGCCCGACCATGACATTTAGAGACACAGAAGGAGGTAAGCATGTGCAAGAGGCACAGACCCCATAGCAGGACTGCAGCTCTGAGCTGCGCTCGGCCAGCACCGTGAGCCTGCAGCCGCAGAGGTCGGTGAGGCTGCCATTGCTGCAATGTTTGGCCCTGTGCAGTGACAGCTAGGGCACAAGTGTAGGACACTGGTGGGAACCAAGGTCAAAACAATGTCCCCACGCCAAACCTGCCCATTTCTTGCAGCCCTGTTAAACACCTGATCACACCATGACAGAGATTTGTCTGTTTTAAAAAAACAATTGCACATTTCTCTGGACGGTACAGCCTTTGCCTTTCCTCCTCCTCCTCCCAGGCAGAAGGGCCATAGCATAGGCACGAGAGTTGTTTCCAAACTGTCCGGCATGCACCGACCAGCAGCATGATGGTGGGCAGTGGGGTGTGCAGGTCTGCTCACCGCTGTGCTGCCGGCAGGTGCCCTGCGCTGTCCCATGACGTGAAGCACTCATGCAGCTGCCTCTCCTTAGGGCTCCTCACGTGCTTAGAGTTAAGCAAGTGCTGAAGGGCTGCAGGCGGCAGAGCTGCCCTCCTTGCTCCGCATCTGCTCGGGCAGGTATTTGCAGCCTTCGATGACTAGAGACCTCGCTAAAGCCAGGCTGAGGTGGGGCAGCCTACAGCACTGTCTCAGCTTTGTCCCATTAAGTGGCGAGGTAGTGTTAACAACCCTTGTATGCCCCATGCATGTCTTTGAAGGCTTTTCCCCGGGGCTTCCCAGTATCATTTGATGCCCTGGAGCAACAGGACAAAAGGTGATTGTTCCCCATCTTATTTCTAATTATTATTGGAAATAAAAAAGCAGCTGTGCTCCTATTTGGGCCCTGAGCCAGCCCTGGTATCCTCCCCCTGCCCCCTGCCGCCTGATTTCATAGACATATGCTCAGGTTTCTGGTGCACAGAGATCAAATAACCCATCACTCAGGGTAAGATATTATCCCCTATTACCAATTCAATGCAAACAGCTCTCGTCTTCCCCAGATTAAAAGCCAATTAAAGAACCTTGCTTTTCAAGGGGAGAGGAAACTGAGAGGAGTTTTTTGTGGGGGTTTTGTTGGTCTCTGGCAAGGAGGCAATATCCCCCATAAGTGTTATCGATGAGTTCTTTCCAAATCACATTGATTTTGCTCAGAACCATTTGGGACTTACGTCTCCAGAGAAAAAGAGAAATACAGAGAGGACAAGAACAAAATCTCAACAACCCATGTCCTAAAAAGGAAAAAGAAAGAAATTTTACTTGCTGGAGGATCAATGGTGTTTGCTTAAGTCAGCAATTGGTGTTTTGGGTTTCAAAGCTTTCTCAGGGCAAGGCAGCCTTACTCTCAAGGTGAAGAACAAGCTCATAAATCTGGAAGAAGCTTCAAGACCAGAATATGCTGATTCCCCACTGCAGGGAGGGCAGAGCCAACAGGAAAAGGGCATTTGCTCTGCAAACAAGAAGCAGGATGAGCGCTTGTAAATCGCTAGTCACAAGGGAACAGGTGACATTCAGTCCTGCTGCACTCAGATATGGGATACAAAGGGAAGATAAAGGTGACTTTAAGCCAGCTCTGCACTCACAGGGGCCACACGAGCCCCTGGTTTCTCCTCTCAGGTCCCCGAACAGGTCAGTGAATCCTCAGGTCTCATACTCCATTTCCCACAGCTCTCACTGCAAAACCAAGACTTATCTTCAAGGCAGCAGACTTGGCCCTGGCCCCAAATGCCTCCTATTGCCTTACTGCCCTGGGAGCAGACATGTCCACAGACATGTCCGGTGCAGGGGTGAAGCCAGAGATCGGAAAATCTCCCGGCTGGGACTGCAGCCAGCACAGCAGGATTCCAACACAAAGGTATACAGTGGTAACTCTCTTCATTGATCCCGTTTCCCTAGATTTAGTAGAAACAAACAAAAAGCCTCATCATCGAAAACCCCAGACTGCCATTCCAGCAAGTATCGTACCCAAAAGGAGCTCTGTGTTTAGGCTTCCCCTGGCTTGCTACTGTTGTACTCACTGCCTGTTGACCCCCTGCCTCTCTCAGGGCCCACACTGCTCATAACCTCATTACCATCAGTTTGCAATCAGCGTGCAGGAACCACCCTGGGTTCGGCCTTGCAGCTCCTGTCTGCCACGGCCCTGCAAAGCCCTGCCACCATGAGCGGCCTTCTAGCGTGTCTGCTGCAAGGTGAAGGGGTATTGAGCTCCTGACAGAGGCGTTTAGCACACCCATCTGCTTCAGCAGGTAGGTAGATGACCTCCTGCGGTCCTTTCCAACCTGAGTTATCTTCTGTTTCTATCAGGATGCTAAACTAGCACAAAAACATGTCTGTCTTTCTGTCAACCTGTCACTTTGCGTTCATTTCATTTTCATCTGTCACACATTAGCCCAGATCTTGCTGTTTACAAGCAGATAGTTATTGTTTCCTCTTTTGTCTTCTTCTTAAAAGCCATTTCCTCTGGAAATATACCAACACACACGCAGACACAGGCATACGTACACAACCAGCAGGGCACCATTTTCACCAGGCTTACTCTCTATTGCAGGCTTATTTAGTGAGAAAGACTGGGAGTAACACGGTCTGATAGGTGACTCTTTGCATTAAAACGAACAGGCAAACTGCCACAGCCTCCCTAGGTTGCATACACGGGCCGGGTGAGGGGATCTGCCCAGCTTCCTTGTGCAGCCTGGGCTCAGCTGGTGCGGAGGCAGAGCCGGAGGCCAGGTCACGTCTACGCTGCCTGCAGCAAATCCCAGCCCGTTTGCCAGTCCACACTTGCCCACCAGCCAACATGTTCCCATGCAACCACAAGTTTTGCATTGGGAGAGGAGGGGCCCAACCACAGCCCAGCAAGCAGGAACCCAAAATCTTGCTCCCACTGTCTGGGCTGAGCATTGAGCACAAACCAAGCCACCCACCAGCAGACGTTCTGAACGTCCTTGTGCTCAGCACCACACGGGGGTCTCCAGCCTGAGCTACCGCTGGGCTGAGAGCCACCAGCCCAGACGGAAAGTGGGGAGGTGGTGGGACACAGACACCACCATAGCTTGTAGGGGACTACAACGGCTTCTCCCCCAGCTCAGTAAGCGAGCTCCAGCGGCGCCCGTGCTGGCGATAGGTGCTAGATGGGAACAGCACCAGGGCTGGGGGAGAGGCAGAGAGCCCAGTGCAGCTGCTCGGGAAGGCACCGCAGCCCCTCCTCGCAGCACCCCGCGGGCTCGCTGCCTGCCGCCGTGCTGGGGGAGGCAGGACACCTCCCAGCACACACCTGCACGGCCACAGCCCATCTCGCTCCGCTGCATACACGTGGGGGAGACTCAAACTGGAGGGCAAGGGACAGATGGGATGGGAGAGGGAGGCAAGCAGGAGGAGCCTGGGGACAGGACGGGGGCGCGGGGAGGAAGGAAGGAAGGGACGCAGCCTCTGCCGGGAGGATCCCTCCCTCTCCCTGTCTTTTCCCCCTAGGAAAAAAAAAGGAAGACTTTTCCCTGCCTGGATTTTTTTCCCAGCGTCCCCGGCCGCTGCCGGTGAAACCCCATCTCAAGCCACCCCGTCGCCATGGCAACGGGCCGAAAGGAACAGATGGTCCTGGCGAGCCAAATCCCAATTCGAGGGGGAGCAGCGCAGGGGTGCGGGCAGGGCAGGAGCAGGCCCTGGCCACACGCCTGGGGGGGACAGGGAGGTCTCCCCCCTCACGCTCCTCTCCCTCATCCTTCGGCCGTGGCAAGGCGTTCGTAGGCTTGCTGCCACCTCGGGGTGGCCTCGCAGGAGGGAGGGACGTGCACACTCCCCTCCCAAGGGGAATGAACCCTTGGAGACCCACCATCCCGTGAGCTGGACTTCCCTGGCTACGGGAAGAGCCACGTCTTCTCAGACATCTCCAGCATCTCCCTGCCCGCCTTTAGCAAACCTCACCCCCTAAGATGGCGGACTGCACAGCAGGTGGCTGTGGGGGCCAGACTTTTTCATCTGTGAAGTGAGCAGGCACAGGGCTCAGCTGGCACAGCCTTGCCAGGTCTCCCAGACGGATTCATCTGAGCAGACCGGGGATGAAGACTGGGTTGGGTGAAGATAAAACTCGGCCACTAATCTCCCTGTGGATTAGCCTGTCCACGTGGGGCCGTGGTGTGGGGCTTTGGAGCAGACAAACAACATCTAAGCCCTCCTGGAGATACCCACAACTCCTCTGGAGTATTTGAGAGAAGCAGCCAGGCATGCCCCAGGCACCCTGAGAGAAGAGGGTGTTTCTCAGGGGTGCAGACCTCTTCTCTTCAGATTCGCAGGGTGAGCTGCAAACCCAACACAGCTTGGTGTGGTCAGCCCCACAACTGGTTGCATTTTGGGGGAAAGCAGCAGGTGTGAAACTACACTTCAAAGCCGACAAAGCTGTCTGGACCTGCCAAGGGGAAGGACTCTCTATGGGGAAACATAGGCTAAAGACGCCAAGGAACATTGTTGCAAGAAAGAAAAAATAAAAGAAGTGGCTTTTCCTTTAGGAACCTTAGCTCATAGCACAGGCTGTCTCAACTGCTCAGGCCCATTTTTCTCAACCTGAGAAACCCAAAGCAACACTCGCTCTCCAGAGCCAGTTTTGGAGCCGTTACCACCATTATCGCAACTTCCTTAGCTCCAGACAAGTTCAGTCTCAGTGGAAGATGGCTGAGTTTTGCAGCCCTGTCCACAGATCCACAGGGGTCAGACAGCTGTTTCTGTTGCCCACGGAGTCTCAGGGAGCTTTCGTCCCGCTTAGGAAGCAGTTGTTTTTTCAGGGCTCGAGGGCCAGAAGAGGCTGGGGACAGAAAGCAGGCAGTCCCAGGGTGAGAAATGAGCGTGCTGGGAGGCTGCACAGAGCGCTGCAGGGAGGTGGGAGATAAACCCCCTCCTGACTAATAGCAATCACTTCTCCCTACACCACCCGTTCATGCACCAAGCTGCTCCCTTTCCCGTGGCCCTGGCACGCTCACAGAGATGCTGGCCTCGGGGGCCCAGCCCAGCCCAACCGGCTCCCAGCCCACACCCGTGAGAAGAGCGAGAGCCCGTCCTGCCTCTCAGGTGTGGCCCTTCGCCTCCGGGCTCCCGCCCGGCGAGAGCACTGGTGCCAGCTTGGATGCGGCCACTTTTGCTGGTGAGAGAAGGGGAGCAGGAGCTGCTGGGCAGCAACACCCTGCCATGGAGGTCTGTGCCAGGGCAGCTGCTCGTGGGAGGCTGCAAAGCCTCCTGGTGCGGACGACGTTGTCCGCAGCTCCCCTTTTCTGTGCTTCCTCTCCTTCAGAGGGGGTTCCCAGGGTTTTTTTCTGCTGGCGTGTGGGTACAGCCCTTTCTTCCCCAGCCCGACAAGCCCTGGAAACCCACATCTTTTCTCTGCAGAACAGGTTGGGTGCAGGAGCGGCCGTGCCCGCTTCCCACGCGCCAGCACAGCCCAGCCTGGCCCACACCCTCCCCCTGCCCCAATAGTCCATCTTTTTTTTTCCCTCTGCTGTCTTTCCCGGATCAAAGCTGCCTCCCCTCCCTGTATTACAAACATTATTCAGCTGCTAGATAAGAAGCTCTCCAGCAGCTCTTTATTAATCCCACTGGAGGCAGAAAGAAGGCAGAGAGAAAGGACTCAGCGTGGCCAGGACAGAGACTAATGTTCCACGAAACACCTTTGCAAAAGAGAGGCATGTCTCTTTCCCCAGAAAGTCTCATGGGAAGCTTGGGTAATAATTAACAATTATCGAACTTTAAACCCTCCGTCTCTCTCTTTGTCCTGACCAGGATTTTGTAATAACTCATCCAGTCGGAAACACTCCCAGCCTGGTTTGCTGGGGCACACTGGGGCAGGAGGGTTAAGGAGGGGGATGCAGAGAGACTTTGGGGCAGGCAGGAGGCAGTTGCTGAGCCTGCTGCTTCCTTGCTTCTACACTGAGCTGCAGTGTCCCAGCTCCAAGCTTCAAGGGAGCCTGGATATGAACCTCCTTTCCCTCCTTCAATGCATCTTGCAGCTGCTTTGGCTACAAAAAGAAATGGCTTCTTGTGGTACACATCTTCCTAGGGAAGTTTCCCCCAGCCTTGGAATACCATAGACTCTTGCATATGGCTAAAATCGTAATCTACCCAGGAGATAGACTCGGAAGCTTTTATAGCATAAAGACACTTGTTTAGATCCATCTGCTGTCTGAGGCAACTATAATCAGAACCATGTGATGGCGTGCACGTGAACCAAGTTGGATGGCCCATAGGGCCTGGGTTTCAATTGCTACCTGCCCCCTCTTATGGAAGGACCACGGAGTTTTTGAAGTGCTTGTTCATGCAACAGGCAGGGCATTTCTGTTATCTGCATCCTACAATGGGGCAACTCAGGTGTTATGAAACTTGCTCGCAGCCACCTAGGAAATCAGTGGCAAAAGCAAAACACATTGCAGATATCTGGAGACTTACATTACTGTCCCCAGCATGCAGCCATCCTTCCTGCCTCAGCATTCACAGCAGATCCACCAAGGACAGGGCACAGCGGGAACCCCTGTCACCTGCCCTGCCAGCAAAGACCCAGGGTGTGGGTGGGAGCTGCCCTGGGCTAGCAGGGCAGCAGGGGTGTACAGGCTGTCCAGCCCACACCTCTCACCCACCTGCAACTCCCCCCAGATAGTGAACGGAAACCAGAAGTGACCCAAATGCAAAACTAGTGGAACGAGAAATCAAGACGCCTTTGAATTAAACCAGGCAGGGAAGCCAATGGACCATGTTCACCCACTTCCATTATTTCAACCCACACATCACACACTCAGAGCAGTAAGAAACTGGGTCCAGTGTTTGCACTGACTATTTCCACATTGATCTATGCTAAACAATTTCTTGTCTTCTAAAATCCCTGGGCAAGGAGCTGTGGGGTCCTGGCTACTATGAAAAATGACAAAATAAAGGGGAGTCACCTTTCCCTGTGCTTTGCAAATGGTCTCCTGGTTGTATAGAGTAATGTCGGCAAGATCTGTTGTGCAAGGTGCCCTGCAGACACAGGGCAATATGAGCAGAGAAGGACTGCTACTGGCAGCTTTTGACAAGGAAAGGCACACAGAGGTGAAGTGAGCTAGCCGAGGATATTCCAGGGAGCTTGTGGCAAAGCCAAGAAATGATGCCAGCCCTTCTGAGCTCAGCCTGCCTTTGCCATCACCTCCAGGCCATTCTTTCCCTTTAAGTAAAAGCTGAATCACACTTGGTAGAAGTCAGTATGAGGCAGCAGATATTCCCATTTCCAGTGAGGTACCGTAAGGTACTCCACAGGCATGGCAGCAATTGGAATGTCAAGAATACAAAAAAATATATGTACCTAAAAAGAATTATTTTAGCCTTTTATTTCCAAAGTGAGTTTAGAGGCAGTGAAAGGTCTCAGATCAATACCAGCAAAACTGCAAATTGGAGTCCTCCCCTTAGCCATAGAAAGGGTACAGCTGAGACAGCATCTGCACAAACAGCCTGCCCACAGTCTCTGCCAGCGTGCCTCAGCTCTGACCTTGAGGAGTTGCCTTGAAGTGCAAGAGGGAAACTTCCCCCTCCTCCTTCCTCCCCCCTTCCCATGCAGCCCTGGGCTTTTGTTCTCCAGCACGGAGATCTCTGCTGGTTTATTTTACTTGGGTACTTTCTGTCTAGAGAAGAAACTGAGTCTTGACAAACTCATCCCACATCCACACTAAGAAGACCTGCTTCATCATGTGGGTAGAAAGAAGTCCTAAGGGGTTCAAGGGGATTTTGCAGCACAGATTTTGAGGCAAATCCAGCCCTAGAGAGAGCTTAGCTACCAGTCTGGCTCTGGCATTTCAGATGGTGAGATGCAGTTGCCTGTTCATGTGCTCCATTATAAACAGGCCTTTCTTCTCCTCTCCTGCCCCAGAGCTGTACATGTGCTCGGCCCCATGCCCCAGGGACCTTTGGAAACTGCATTATAGGTTCTCCCCATACAAAGTTTGGATCAATACAGCTGTCAGGCTTTGGCCACATTACCCCTGCTAATTGGAATTACAATAGGCAGACTGCAGCTTTCACTCCATCTCTCTGTTGCTTGTCATAATGTAATCAAAATCTCTCTCGCTCTCTCTTTATCATGGAGCGTGACGGGAGCAGAGGCGCTGGCAACCACGCGGCCTCCAGAGACTACAGATTCCTGTGGATCAGACTGGGGCTGGGAAGCTTCGGCACAGGGCTGGGAAAAAAGCCCCTCACTGCCAAAACTCTCCGGCCTGCCTTTGGCCAAGCAGGTTAATGGGAGAGACAGCCTCAGTCCCCCAGCTGGTCAGGGACCTGGCTGGGCACAGCAGGGAGACAAGAGATGGGGACTGAGGGGTGCTGGCGGAAGGAGGTGCAGAGTTGAGCTAAGACCAGAGGCAGCCACAGCTTGATTGTGGAGCTAGACACTGGCTGGCAGCAGACCCCAAACCCTCACCTGGCTGTGCCGAGGAAGGAGCCTCCCTCCTCAGCCAAGCAGTGCCTGCGCTGACCAAGCATGGGGGCATGGGGAGGGTGCCTCCTCCTCACTGCCTCCTGACATCCCCAGCTCCTGCCTCCCCAGCAGTGCTCAGCCACCCCCATGGCAGGGGGTTCCCACCCACTGCCAGACAACAGTAAGTGGGGGATCACAGGATAAGCAATGGAGCAGCTTGGTGTGGGCATGGCACGGGGCACTGACCAGGACTCGAGTGGCTGGACAGCAATGAGCCAAAGGTTTGTGCTTGCATGGGAAGCTGCCTGCTTCTTGCTTAGCTCTAGTACAAGCAAAGCTGAGGTAGATAGCATCTAAAGGCTTCAGCTAAGTCAGGATCCTTGCCACACTAGGCGCTGTGCAAAAGTCCCTGCCCCAGCAAGCTCCCCACTACGCTGACTCACAAACCCCTGCCCACATCTTGCTCACCGCTCCCCGCCTATGTGCAGCAGCCCTGCCAGCAAGAGGCCACGGATGTCTTGCTCACACAGGCTCCAAAGGCTCGGCCAATTTACGGAGCCGGGATGATACATAGCGGGCAATAGATACAGCATCTGTGATTTGTTGATCATTATCAAACGGCAGTAATGTAGGGCTGAATTACCCAGACGAGGGAAGGATCGGCAGCCCGGACCTACTCACCTCCCCAGAGACTGGCCATAAACAAAACCTAAATAATTAGAGTGCTTGGGCGGAGATGCAGCCTCTAAGTATTCTTAGGCTCACGCAAATAAAGGAAATAAATTCTTGGAAGGTGCCAGGCTGAATGGGGCAGAGGGAGGCTCATTTTCCACATCACTTGAGAGCAGCCATTATAAATCTCACTGAAAGATGCACCTCCCCAGGCTAGCGATATTTTTAAACTCCGGGAGAGAGGGGAGAGAAAAAAACATGTTTTAGTATTTACACCACAGGCAAAAAGGGTATTTAAAAACCAGGGTACAATTTTGGAAGTCTGTTCCTCCCATGCCAAGAAAGAAAGAAAGAATTTTATTTCTATAGTGTGATAGCTGGATATATCAGCCCCAGAGAATTCATTCCTACCACCATCCTTCTGCTGTAAGCTGAGAAATCAAACTCCCAGAAGGACTGGGGGGAGTCAGGGGATAAAGGTTCTTTCACTGGCAAATTGCTAGTTCAGTTCCCAGCTGAATCAGTAGCAAATACAAATCAGCTCCTCTGAATCCTGAGGGGTGACTTCTGCACTGTCCCTGCTTACTTGGTGTCTGGGATAATGTCCCAGAGGAGATGAGACGACATGGCTCTAGACAGCAGCACCCTCATGGGAACAGCAGTCTGGTTTGCTGGGCCAGGAGCCTGAGCATGTAACCAGACACAGCGGGAATGGGACACCAGGGCACAGGGACCTGCTTGTGGATGTCAACTGAAGGATATGGCCCTGGAGTTGGCGCCAGGACAGAGCCTCACGTGGTGCTTTGCCCGCTGGAGCAGTGTGTCCCAGCCGTTGCGTGGCAAGGCCACCTGAGCTTTGGGGCAGGAAAATCCACGCATCGGCTTGCACAGGATCGCCAGGCCAGTTTTAATTTCCGATGCTTTACTGTTCCTCCAGTTGGCTAGTGTTTCCTTCCCTGCACAGGGTGGGGAGTGGGGTGGGCTCCGTTTTTGGCAGTCATCTAAGAAATCTTGTCAACAGCTGACTGATCACAGGTCGACTGATCACAGGTTGAATGATGCTGCGTGGCAACTGTCTGCCACAGGAGGTGTAAATGTGAGAGTTCTCAGCCCTGCTCTCAGGGGGGTCCTAGAGGACCCAAAGATAAACTGCCAGAGCACTGCCTTCCTCTGCAACCACTGCAGCTCTACTCCTGCCAAACTCAGTCCTGCTCCTCAGGCACTGAAAACATTCCCCCTTTTACAAGCCCGTGCTCTGTGCAAGCCTCTCTCCCTGCCATCCCTCCCACCCCTTACCAGGACTGCTGTCATCCTCCCAAAAGGATCCTATTCAGCTTGTATCAAAGGGATACATGAGCACACCCATTAGGCATCAGAGCATCAAGCAAATCCCCAAACAAGCCACCTCTAAAGATCAGAGCATACTGTAATCACTCCCTCTGCAAGGAGATCCCAATAAGCCCTCCCCCACTTTCTCTGGGTTCTTGCTAAACCCAAGCACATGAGATACGTTTGGCAAGCTCAGCACCATCACTAGTAAAAGTCTCTTCATAAAACTTGCACACACAGAGCTCCTGGCCTCTGTCTGCTCCCCTGCAAGCCCTCTCCCCCATTTCAGCACACAGCAGATGTTCAGCGGCTGCCCCAGCCCTCGGGCCCTGCAGTAAGGAGGGCACTGCTGCTGCCCTGAAGGTCTGGGTCTCACATCCCCACCTGCAGCTGGAGGGCACCACCTGGGCTGGGCAGCAAGAGGGGCTGCTGCAGATGCCACGAGCAATAGCAGCAGGTCCCGTCCCCTTGCTGCCCTCCTCTCCCTGCTTCCCCCCGGGGAGAGAGCAGAAAACCAATGCGAGCCTGGGGAGAGGGGAGTGCTGGCAGCAGGTGGCCATGCCTGCACAGGGGCAAACACCAGGACAGCAGTGGCACTCTGGTACATGTGTGTTGATTCACACGTTGGTGCACATGACTGTCTTTCATAACCATGGCCTCGAAGAGAAAAGCAAGAAGCCTTTTCGAAAGCCTTTCGTAAGACACCATGTGCTTTACCAATATGACACAAGCAGCACAGTACTTGGCTTTGAAGTCGTGACGATAGGTGTCCTGTAGTTTTGGATCCTGGGCTGGTCTGAGACTGCACTTTCTTCAGCACCTACCACCTAGGTCTTAGCCCCTTGGTACACAAAAATGAACTCATCCTTCCTGACTAAAATATGCAGAGCTCCAGCATGTCCAGCTGTGCGGTGCAATGCACAGACCAACATCACCCAGCAGCACTGCCTAGAGAGCCAAGAGGGGTCCTGTATCCAATGGAAACTGTGGCAGCTGATATAAATTACAGCATGGCAAGGATGCTGCTATGCAACACATCCCTGATCCCTAATGACCATGAATGGGCACAGCCTTGGTTCTCCCCTGCACCCAGAAGATACCCCTTCCTGCAGCTCAGTTCCTAGCCACCATGCCGGTGCAGCTGACAAGGGGAAGAGCATGAACGGGCCCAGGAATGAACAGCTTGTGCAGTTGTCACTGCTGTACACCACCAAACCACTAGCTGCTGCCTTCTGTTCCAGCCCTTAAAACAACACTTCTGAAATGGCACGGGCCTTGGCTAAGTGACTAAGGTGACATAGGCAAGAGCAGCAAGGAAATAAAGGGGTGATCTTGTTCTTGTGTGTACTTACAGCCCCTAAACCGACTTTAATTATCCATCCTTAACATTTCCTCTAGTTTTGCCCCCCCCAAGCTAGGAAGGCCATTGGCACAGCTACTCTGGTAGGAATGTGACTGGGCTTGCCTACAATGGGTCTCAGTGCTGATTATCCAGCCCAGGAAAAGTCAAAGAGTAAAGCCCATTGGATGCCTCTCCCTAAGAAAAAAGTAGCCATAGCTTGGTGCAGCTGAATTCTCCAGTGAAACCAGCGTAGTCCTGACTGCAGGCTTTGTATGGATGTTTAGCGTGCTGGCAGCAATGTGCACCCTTCTCCTGCCCACCCCAGCATTCATTTTATTGGGCATATAGCACTCATCAGTCTCTGGCGCAGCAGCTATAGCTCTGGCAGGTAGTTAGGAAAGCTGGGTCTGTAGCACACTGAGACGGTCTCTTTATTTCTAGTCCCAAAGCAGTGGGAGGGTGAGGAAATGTTTCAAGGCAGGGAGAACCTCTGTCACGGGCATGGGTTTGGGTGAGGGGTGAGTTATAACTTTACAGTGTGCTGATAACTCACCCGGCCCCAGACTCTGAGCTTAGCTAGCGCATTTGTTTGGACTGTTCAAGGACGGGGCATGGTTCATTCCTCCCTTGCTGCTCTCCCCTGCCCTGAGTGTCAGAGTGCCTCATGCAGGCCAGTATAACTATCATGTATCAAGCTGCTTCTACACAGAAACCTGGACAAGACAGTGACGGAAACCCTGACCTTTCTCCTGAACTACCCAGCTCTCTGTATGTGCCTCTGAGCAAACCTTGTTCATCATATTAAACTCTCCCCTAGGTCTATGACTTCTGCCCATCATGGACCTGGACCGTTTGTAACCCCTGGCTTTGCTAGGACACTCAGCACAACAGCCTCTAATTGTAGGCCTCTGCTTGAGCTCTTGAGTTCCACCAGCCTCTGCTTGAGCTCTTAAGTTCCAGCAGCCTCTTCTACACATTAGCATTAGAACCTGAGTCCATAGCCAGAACTCTGCCCCCAGACTGCCCCCTTGGGCTGTCTTTCCTAGGGACAGTGAAAATGGTCAGTGAAAAGCTTCTCAAGCAGTACCACCCTTGGTCCAGAGGGTATCTTGCCAGGGATTAAGAAATGAAACCTGATTTGGCCAAGCATGGGATCCTCAGTGCAAAAGGTAGGTACCTATAAGGCCAGCTGAAATCCAGTGTCCCCCCTCCTGGATTTGCATGATTTTGCTACAGACCCTCCTCTGCAGCAGCCTGTTCTGATGCTGTGTCTTTAGCCTCACACAGAGAACAAGGCTGGTTTTGGTCTCAGGTGGCCACATGGCGCACCGCTCCAGCCCCCTCGTCTCCGCACAGACAGGCCTTTGTGCTGGGAACCGCTCTCGCTTGTCACCAGAGCAGAAATGCTGGATGTTAGCCACTTGCTGCGAGCTGCATGGACCCTCTGTCGCTCCTGGCCATGCCTCCGGATGCCTCACTCTAGCATGGGGGGAGGAATGGATCTTCCATGGGAAAGGAAAAAGAGACTCAAAATCAGTCTGATTATGGGGTTTTCCCAGGTAGAGAGTGAACTCCTGAGAAGAGAGATGGAGGCAGAGTCCTCTTGACTAACCAGGCTTGGGAGCACCTGCTGTCTCGTAGCCAGGTGGTCCATCTGGTACCTGCCGCTGCTTCAAGGCAGTGATGTGATTTGCAGGTCCTTCTGTAGCATCCCTGCACAGTCAGGAGCAGATGGAGGCACTTTGCCATTTCCTGCAGTTAGAAAGGTAAACAGGCTGGGATGGGGAACAGAAAACCCCATCCCTGTGTTTTTCTTTCAGGGAGGAGAGTCACACAGATCTTGCCTCTCCTTAACCTCTTCCCCCCTGCCTACCTGTAGGTCTAATGAAGAGGGAAAGTAGTGCTGTACACCAATCTCCAACTGGACTGGCTCAGAGCCAGGGAGGACAGGCCTGGAGCAGAGCAAGGGAGAGAGGCAGAGTTGGGTGGATAGCGCCTAGAAAGCCTTTCCTCCTGCATCACACTAAATAATGTCAAAGGAGGATTATAAACCTCCTGCAGGGACAGCTTTATCGTGGGGGAATGGAGAAGAGACGGTTCATCAAGTTGGGTCAGTTCCTCCTATCCATCCCCAGCACCCCACAGAGATTCCGAAGGGACAAGAGACCACTGGCCAGATTCCCCCTGGCCCCAGCTGCTGCAGACCTGGGCCATACAGGGCACAAGCAGCCTCCCTAGCCTGGGACCCCCTGTCCTCCTGGGCTGGGCAAACAGCAAGGGACTGAAGCTCTCTCTCCCCCTCTCATGCCCAGTAGCTGCTGTTTGTCTGCCTTGGGATTGCTGCAGAGACGAGAGCTGCCGCAGCTTTTATGATGCCAGCCTGCGTGAACAGCTGCATCAGCCCCAGAGATGGGGAGAAACAGCGAATGGACAGCGAGGCATTAAACTCCCCATGCTTCCTGGGGTGCCCATGGAGGCAGGGACACACAGAAATGACAGCACGGGGCATATAAAATAACACAGTGCTGGGAAGGTAGCCCTTGCGCCGGCAAATTTCGCTTCCCGTTTCTGTGTGTGACAGAGACAAGATTGTCAACGCAGGACTTTAAACCTAGCATGGTGGCACAGTGGAAGGACAGGGAGGTGCCTGTCTGGCTGCCACGGGCTCTCACGCGCAGACTGAGGGGAAACTGTCCTTCCACCCATGGATGATAGTTCACATCTGAGCAGCTTGGGCAGGAGTTTTTCTGCTGGTATGGAGCCGAGGCATTCTGCTTGAAAACCAAGCTGGGAGGGTACGTGCATGTGCACCGGGAGGGTATGTACGTCAATCTAGGCTGGACTAAACCTTCACTGGGAGAAGCGAAGAAAACTGCAAGGCCAGGAGAACATCTGCGGCTCAACAGCAGCCAGGAGGAAAACGAGGGGATGTATCATGAGAGGTTTCATTTCTTAGTTAAACAAATTTTCACCTGAAACAGTAATCTGGGTTAGGGAACCCTCACTGCAGAGCTCTGAATTCTCCGTGCTGGGATGGCTGTGCTCTGGTAATTAACACAATAGGTGTCTCAAATGCAAACTGGGTCCCAGCTCCAGTGGCTGGCGGCATCAACTCACCCTGCATCAGAGCTGCCCTGATTTAATCTGACGTATTTGAAAAAGCAAGAAGATCTCTAGGGGTTGCTCAGATTGGAATACCTTTGTCCCTCTCTCATTTGTTTCTGCTTTTTGCACCAATACGCCTTGCTGGCCTGTGAAAAGGACTGAGCAAGAGCCATCAAGACCTCGAGCAACAACACTGCAAGACGCGAGCTTTTTCTCAGAGGCCCTGAGGATTGTGGCCATCCATCTGAGGACTTAACCAACTCATCCCTGCAGCATTCACAGAGACTTCTGCTCTTCCAAAAAATCTTTTTCCCCTGGTGCTGCCCCACCATCTCCCCCACATGCCTGTCTGCTGGCGGTGCTGTGTAACTCCCCAGGGCGCTGGAGGTGGGAAAGAGCCTTCCCCTGGCTAGTGGTGGCCTCTCGATGCTCTCCGCCTGCCTTATGATGGGCTGTCCCCACTGTCCCCAGCCTTAGTGGTGCTAGCAGAGGGCAAGGGGTGCCAGTGGAAACGCAGGCCTGGGAAGCAGGTCACGACAACCGGCTTTTCTGGTTCCCTTCATGATTCAGCTGAGGTGTGAGCAGTGTCCACAGGATCCTTCTGGCACCTCCCTGTAAACTTGGCTTTGTGGCTGGTACAGCTGCAGCCGAGAGGAGGGGCGATGCGAGGAGAGACGTGCCAGGCTCCGCCAGCATCGGCATCTTGTCAGCCACCAGTTAATCGCGAGCATTTGCCTCGTGCTAGATGTGTTGCTGGATGCGGTAATGCCCCTGCTTTTCTGTCTGTCTCTTTGCAAATGGATCCATGTGCACTGGGCTGGGAGCTCTTGCTTGATTAACGCTGCCGGTTCAGAGAGCAAATAGCATTAACCACGGTTGTCCCCTGGCCCTGGCCATGGGGCAGACACCCTCCTGCTTGTGGGCTGAGCTGGCTCTCAGTACAGCCTGTCGCCTCACCCACACTGACACATATATGAGCTCATCAATTCACGCCGGGTTAAAACTCGATGGGTCGGTTCCACCACAACAAGCGAGGTTTAATGAGAAAATATCAGCAGAAGACACACTTTTACTTCCTGAAATAGCCTGATGTTGTTTCTGAGTTTTGGGACAAGATAGATGGCGGAAAGAGAAATAACAACTAAGAACACAAACCAAAAGCTGAACAAAACTCTAGCAACTTTTTGCCTTTGGGGAGCTGCTTTGGGATATTAAAGCAGCTCTGTAGACTACAAGATGGACCAGATCCTGCAGCGACACACTTTGACTATTCCCAGCACTCCAGAGAGCTGTCGTACCTCCCCAAAAAGGAACCCTCCCGCCAGCTGCAGCCAAGCTTGACCTAAAGCCTCCAGGTCACTACAGCTCAGTCAATGCGGCTTTCAAGTGCCGTGATGGAAAAACCCTGTGTCAAAGCTTCAGACACCTCTCCAGCTTGCCCTTGCTGAGGATCTCAAAGCACTTTGCAAAGAAAGACTCACAGGCCCCTCTCAGAGCCCAAGAGGTAGCCCAGTGATAGCAGACAGGAATTTGTCCCCAGACAGAGGGGAGCGTTTGGAAATAGAGGCCCAGATCTGCAGATGCAGGACCAAGCACAAGATGAATGCCTCTGCTCTGCGTGGTTGCATCTCAAACTGTACCGAGCTTCATGGCAGGGATAAACAGACAGATTGTTAAGACTTGTAAAGCATCGATTTAACCGCAAGTGTTCCTAACCTCTGAAGATCAGCCACCTAGGATCTCTCCTCCCCGGTAGCCCACGGCTTTTCAATAAGCCCTATTTATGTCAATATCTTGAAGCCCCAATGCCGTAGCCTGAGTTGATACCTGGTTAATGGTTCCAAATGGACAGGCAGGCAGATTTGCATGGAAGGCTGCAGGAACCCTGAATTGAATCCGTTCTGGACGATTGAGCTGATCACATTAAAGATAATTTGTAAAGCAGATTTTTATAAGGGACTCCTTACAGCTTTTACAGCAGGGAACTTTTATTTCCTTATCAGAAAAAAAGCTAACATTGTCAGAAGGGGGAGGTAGTATACATGGATGGGAACAAAATGAAATGACATTGATCAGATGAGCATGAAAGGTTTTCCAGAAAGCAGGTAGTGTCTCCTGCCTTCATCTCATCTTTCTTGGGTGCTAGGTACCGAACCACATTTTCCAACAAAGCCCACAGCTACTAATTCACTTATAACAGAGGATCCTAAGTTCCCCTCTCCCCTTCTCCTTGATAAGCAAGCTTGTCTGCATTCAAAGCTTACATATGGCTTGTTATATATAAACCCTCAGCTGATTTTGGCACAATGCATTGCGAACTTGAGAAACTACCTGCCTCAGTATGGCATTCAGACCTGTGGTTTAGTAAGGACTGTCAGTCTGCTGTGGCTTTGTGCAGCACCTAGCACAGTATTGTGCTGGTCCTGCCCTGCAGCCCTGGGATGCATCCACAGTACAAAGAAGTGCACAAATGAATGAAAGGAATGAATGAATAAGTAATATAGGATCAGTCATTCCTGCAAATGTGGTGGATCCACCACTAAACTGGTCCAGCTGAGAGTCTCACCCACACAGGCTGCAGGGTACTCGGTGATCACGGACAGAGGTTGGGAAGGATTATCTTCCTGGAGCATTGCAGAGCTGGCTGTACCCTTTGCTTGGCAAGGCACCACTAGATGCACCACTGGCTTATCCTGGCAGAGCTGTCAGCGGGACAGTGCAAGATAAACTACCATGCTACTGCAGAATGGCAGGAGACGAGATTGCCTGACTGCTGGCAGCAAAGCCTCGAGAACAGCCAAAAATAGGATAAGTCGGAGAAAAAAGTCTCTCTTGGCAGGACAAGGTGAGGTGCCAGTCTGCCCCAGGGTCACTGTCTGTGTGTCTCCTTGGTGAAAGCAATTCCTGGAGCAACTGTGGGAGCATAAACCCCTTTTGGTTCACCCAGCACAGTCACCACAGCATTATTCCACCTCCTGTGCCTTTCCAAGGGGTTGCGGGGAGGGTTTCCTGCATGGGGCTGCCCGGTGGAGGGATAAGAAGGAGGGAAGACCAGGTGAAGAATGGCATGGAAGTTCTGAGACTCCTTGTGAGGAGCCAGAGCTCTGCCAGGCACTTGCCTGGAAGCAGAGAGGAGTGCAGGGAGCCCGAGGCTGTCCCTTCCATCACCTCTTTTTGCAATGCACCGCAGATCTCTTTGTCCTAGGAATACAGAGGTATACCCAGACCTGGTTTCTCATCACTCTGTTAAGCTTTTCCCTCTGTCTCCCTGGTTTCTTGACCATCATCCCCTTCCATTTCACCTCTGTCCTCATCCATTTTAGCTGGACCATCCAGTCACTGTGCTCTGTTGATCTCCCATGCCCTGGATGTTATCATCTCTGTCTCTGCTAGCACCAGGGAACCCTGGGCCCTGGCATTTGCTCTGACGGCCGATCCTTTGGCCCAGACCTTGCAAACTGCAGCCACATCTCAAGAGTCACAGCCCAGGCAGCCTGGCTGCTCTTCTAGGATGCTGGCCCCCACCCTGCCTCCAGCGCAACTTCTCTCCAGCTGCGGATCCCACTCCTTCTGCAGGCACAGCCTGCCTCTTACCCCTGCAGAAGGCTGCATACCGACCCGGGGGTGGCACATGTGCCCGCTGCCGTGCGCTCCAGACCCAGCCACCAGGAGCCTAGCCTCAAAAAGGCAAACATCGGTTCTATTTGCATTTCCCAGTTCATTCACAAGCACTGTAAACCCAGACTGCTGGTCCCCCTTCCACGTCTCCCACAGCCGACTCCGGAAAGCCCTCCAGGATGGCATTAACCCATTCTGCACTGGAGCAGAATAAAAGAGTCCTGCCCCAGGGCACTTCGCAAAGTGGGTCACTCTCCCGCTTCTAAGATCTGTGCTGGAGCCCAGGGCAGGACCGAGCCCTGGGGTGGGGACAAACGGGCTGTTCTGCAAGCGCCAGGGTAGGTCGAACGGGCTGCGAAGAAGTCGATCTGAGTCTTTGCCCATCTCGTCCTTTCCAGGGATGGACTGGAACCACAGGGATGGATCAGATGCCATCAGGCACCCAAGTGCAAAAGCGGTGAAAGGAAGGGCTGAAACCCGGGAGCAGTGGAGCCCCTCCGCAAAAGAGCCCACGGGAAGTGTGTGTGCTGAGGGGAGCGGGGATTTCGGGGATGCTGGACAGCTGAAACCTTCCATCTCTCCTTCTGAAACATCTGTGCTCATTACCCAGCCTTGTGGCTCCCTTTCCCGGGAAGCCTGGCTGCCATGCCTCGCTAGACGTTGCTCGATCCAAAGAGCAAACAAACGGCCTCAGCTCCCAGGACTCCGGAGCCCACAGCCTGCAGCTGCTTCCGAAACAAACGATCGTGTTGTTCCTCTCCAAGCCGGAGATGAAACCGGCCCCGACTCTCTCCCACCCTCACGCGGATGCTTCCACACCTGCTCCAGCCCCGGGCGCGCACCCCAGAAAGCCGATCCCATCCTTCCCCGCCGGTCCGCACCCCTTCCCGCACCCCCTTCCCTCCATCGGCACCCCGCAGCCCTCCTCCGGGGCTGCCGCGACCCCCGCAGAGCAGGCAGAGCCCACCGCCTCCTTGGGGGGGGACCGGCCGGCAGCGGCTCACCTGGTAGGAGCGCGGCCGCCAGGATGCAAACTCCGATAGTCCACCAAGATGCACGGCAACTTGTCTGCAGCTGTGAAGCCATGAGAGTTCCTTAGGAGAAATGGGCAAGGGTCGGTCTGGCAGCGTCGCTGGGCCCCCCACCCTCCCCGCCCCCGATGATGTTCAGGTCTGCTTAAAAAAAATAAAAAATAAAAATAAAAAATTAAAAAAAAAAATGTAGGTGCAGGAGGACAAAGAGGCGGTGCGCCCAGCAGGCAAGCCGGCGGGAGGACGGGCGGCCGGAGGAGAGCTTCGCACATCCGCAGGGGCCCTGGGGCTCGGCGGGGCGCGGGGGCCCCTCTCCGCGGGCTCCGGGCGCTCCGGCCGGCTGCGGGCGCCGGGGCAGCGCGGGTGCCTTCCTCCGGGAGCGAGCACGTCCGCAGAGC
>NW_010973209.1:5143593-5143817 GCF_000737465.1 Haliaeetus leucocephalus | reverse complement strand
AAAGGAGGGAGGGAGGGCGGCGCGGGCTGCCGGGGCTGCGAGGCACGGCCGCCCGCTCGCACTCGCACTCGCACACGCACACACTCCCGGGCGGGGCGGCGGCGGCGCTCGCCCTCTCCTGCGTGATGTCAGTGCACAGCGGAAGGAGGGCGCAGCGTTAACTCTTTGCCTGCCCCGCAGCCCGGGACGACGCCGGTCTCTCTCCGGCAAGCCGCTCTCCGGCG
>NW_010973209.1:5004082-5143583 GCF_000737465.1 Haliaeetus leucocephalus | reverse complement strand
GCTCCCCAGCCTCGCCCCTTCTCCCCACCAGCTGGCTGCTGTTGGCAGCCGCCTTTTGTTCGGTGGGTGTCCGGCGTGCTCGCAGGGGGATAATCGCGGAACCCGGGGCGCTTCTCGGTGGGTTTCCTGAGGTGCTCCTCGGCTGTGCCTCGGCACCCAGGTTTTGTGGACTTTGGGGCTTGTTTTCTGAATTCCCTTACGGATGGATGGTGGAACGCCTGGGCCGCAGCTGCTGGCAGTGACAGCAGCCTACCTATCTGGCCAGTGGTACGACGTATAAAAATACCTTACGTAAACCGAGTGTGAAATAGACATAGCTATCATATGGAACCTAGAATTGCACTCATACGGTGCTTTGGATGTAGATCCCAAGTAATACACGGCGTTTTCGTGGGGCCTGCTGAAAGACGGAGCTTGCTCTGGACATGTTCTGTGCGCTTTGATAAGCGAGGGGATTCAGAATCAGCACAAGGGCTGATGCACTGAAGGAGGGAGGCACTGGTTCGCTGGGCTTTGTAACAGCCCTTACTATGTGGGCACGGATACAGCCTTTGTGGATCTTTTGCTAAGGAGGTATTTAGCCTGCTAATGCCAGCTCCTGAACTGCCCTGGCCTCCACAAGGATGCTGAACCCCAAACAAAGATGTGAACAACAATGACAACAACCGACAACAAAGTCATGTTGATTTCAAGCTCCATTAGAATAACACAGGAACAAATCAATGCCTGGCAAGCAGAAAAGGACAGAATCAGTGGGGAAGGATACCACACATAGTGGAAAAGGAAGGGGGGGGGCAGCCAGCAGCTATAAAAAGATACCTCTAAGGACCCCTTCAGCAGTCTCCTCCTCCTTTTAATTCCTTTAGAAGTTAATTCCTGTTCGAGAGAAGGATGGGCAGCTCTGTAACAAAGCGGATTAGCCAGATACAAGGTTTGTTCCAAAATAACAAAAGTTATTACGTAGTAATGAGGTTTAGCTAATAGATTCACAGACTTTAAGGCCACTGGGACTCTTCTGGACATCCTGCTTGTGGAGCGGAGGCTGCTGAACTTGCCCTGATGATTTCTGCCTCCCACCTCTTCTGTAAAGCTGCAGGCCTGAGCTTAGGAGCGTAACCCCCTGTCCTTTTGGACAGGCAAGCTATGGAGAGCTCCTGGCATCCTTGCAACAGTTGTTATTTTCAACCATTTCAGTGGCTGGTTTTCCTGTCCTTGCAGTGTTTATCTGGCTAGTTTCACCTTTAATCCATAAAATCTCATTATTTCTTTTCCCGACTCTATTAAAGAGATACCTCTGATGAGATGTTACTTCCCTGGGCAGGTCTCTCTAAGTTGCAATCGAGTCCCCCACATTACACAATGTTCCAACTTACATTTTTCCCAGTGTTACACTCTCCCTTCTCCCTTTTACTGTATTGCAACTGGCACCTGAGCTGGCCTCTGCTGAGATGCGTAGGGCAGGCCAGACCTGAGCACTATTGTTTTAAGCTTTCTGCAAACCCAGGCAAAGACATCTTGGGTTGGTTACCCTCGCTCCACACGTTCAGGGCTTCCTTCACAGGCCCAGCAGCCAGCGGTTTTCCTCTGCAAAAGGAAAGAGCATAGCCAAAGCCGTGATTATGCAGTACACCAGGCAGGTCTGTTCTCACCCTTGGCAGCCCTTTGGTGCACTGCTTGGCCACGGGGAGCAGTGACGGTTTGGCAAACCCTGAAATTGCCCACATCATTCACTATGAGGGCTAGGAAGGGGAACGCTGTTCCTGAGGGCTTGTGGGTGACACAGAACAGACATGGCAAAGACGTGAAATTCCCCCCTGCTTTGTTGCAAACGCAAATCTGAAATCAATCACAGAAAGAAAAACTCGGGATTGATCATAGCTTGATCTAAGCAAGGTGACATTTCAGTGCTACGTCAGGGGTACGATTAAGATTTCCTTTCAAGAATATGGGGAGATTTGATAGAGCCTCGGGCCTTGGCCTCCCAGATCACAGACCTCAAACATTTGAGACAAAAATGTAAATCCATTAGCAGCAGCAGCAGTAGACCATTAGCCCTGGTGCATCAGGCCTAACTTATTGAGCCAGAATGTATTATTTTCATGATCCTGCGCAAAGCAAAACCCATCACATTTGGCACAGTTCTGGCTGTTAACTTCTAAGATTTATTACACAGTGCCATGGGGCCCCTGTTCTGCAGCTTTTTGTGAGTCCAAAATTTCCGTGAAGCCCAAGGGGACTTCTGCATGAGCAGGAAAGGCAGGAGTAGAATACTTTGGTTTGGCAGTTTTTTGTTATTTCTAGAGGAGGAAGATCATAATATGTAACATATTTAATTGCATCATACTTATTTTTTTGATTGGGGGAGGTCTCTGTGTGCATGTCCTCTGTGGGGCTGATGGGGCTGCCTTCTGCTTTGCTACATCAGCTGGTTTAGCCAATTGTTTCTTTCCTTGTTTCCAACCCTCACAGCAGTAGGTTTCTAAAGCGCATCCCAGCCAGAGACGTGGAGGAGGAGCCCTAACTACTTTATATACCATGGTGCCTGCAATAATAGGACAGGGGTTTCAAAGGTTGCCCATCCTTTCCAGTCCTAGTATAGGAACATATGAACCACTCTGAGGCTCAGAAATCCCTTTCATAAATCTATAAACATATTCCAGTAGAAACAAAGAGAGAAAAAAAACAGCCCACCTGGTGCTTCAGATAGTCCAAAGGACTGGGCTGTGAGGAATTCTCCCTTCCCCAAGGAAAACCATTCCTAATACTGTACAGAAGTCATATTTACCCCCTTTCAATTTTTAAGGATGGTAGAAGTCTCATTTTAGATGGCAACTAGCCATCAGAACAGAGGTCCAAAATTTATACAAGCCCCTTCCTCTACACCCCTGTGAAATCTGTTTTAGGCACAGATACTAGAAATGGTGTAGTAATTTGGCCAACACTTACATAAGTTGTCATGCTAATATAGGTCTTGAAAATTGCAATTAAAGAAAAAAACAAAATTTGGGGGGGGGAAAAAAAAAAAAAAAAAAAAAGCTTGCTTGTATTCAAGCACTGTTTTGTCCGCCCAGCATTTTGGCTGTTCAGCCAGCACAAGAGTTTTCTGCTGATGCTGACATGTGAGGTAACGTCTCTGCAGCAACCTGCTGTAATAGGACGTTTCACGTGCACCTCCCAAAATCCTTCCCACTGGCTAACGTGGTTGAGCATGGTCTTTTGGCAATGTGCAGGAGGACACGGGATGGGTTTGGTAAGGGTTCTGCAATGACGCAGCTCCTTTGGATGGGGTCTTCCCTGGCAAGCTGATACACATCCTTCCCCAGGGCTGAACAGTTGCTGGGCTGAAGTCAGGGGAAAATGGCTCACCCAGATCTTTGTAAATGCATCTCCTATCTGCTCTGGGATGAGTGCAGCACATGCTCAGGAACAATGGAGCTGGGCTGATGGATAGCCCTCAGGGGACCACTGTGTTTCCAAAGGGGCTGCTGCCTGCCAGGGAGGAAGAAATGTCACCCAGGAATTCCCCCACACTGGTGAACTCCAGTTCCTCCCCTGATGTCTGGGGCTGTGCCCCCACCCCCCTTGCAGAGCAGCAGCCACTTTCCAGGGGCTTCCTGCACACACAGAGTCTGGCAAGGCCCTGCGACTTGAAAGGCTCAGTGGGAATGGACATCTTACATTATATTTTACAATTACGATTACCAGAGGGGATTGGAAGGAGGGAAGAAGGGGGGGAGGAATTGCTCTTTAAAACATTCCTCAGTGGGTTTTTTCAGCTGCCTTTGTTTGATGAAGAGCCCACAGCAGAGGCCTGTCATTCTGAGCTGGGAGCGCATTTGACACTCCTGTCTCTGCCGTGTACCTGGTGTGTATTTGCTGCAGTGCTGATTACATTAACTTCTCTGTTTATAAACATTTTGAATCAGTGCAGAAGGCTGTGCTGAACAGAATTTTAAAGCCGGCATCAGTTTTATTTTTGCTTTTTCATCTGTAAACACACATAATGTGTCTGTAGCACAGTCAACAATGAGGGATCAGAAGTGCAAAGGGCTTCCTGAGCTGATTCTCTGCTTGGCTTCACTTCTGAGCTCTCCTGATACAGCCTCCTACATGCTTACATGAACACACATACATACGCACACGTATACGCTGTACAGACAGCAGACACTCCTTCAGATGTGAAAGCACCATGCTTTCAAAAGGCAATTCACTGCTGATAGTCGCTCCTGTCCTGCTGTTCTCTGGATAGGGCCAGCAGTTGGAGAAGAAATTAAATCTGAACTGGTGAGAAAATTGCCTCCCAGTTAATGGAAGCTGATGCAAGTTGTCAGCAGTCTGCAAACAGCAGTGGGGTTTTTCTGTCCCCCTCTGTTGAAGGGCTTGTAATAGCATTGCTGCAATGCTAGCTGAGTGCCTTAACCCTCTCGATCCCCACAGCACCCCCCTGTGAGGCAGAAATTAAACCATAATCCTCATTATACATGGAGAAGAGAAGCCCAGGGAGATTAGGAACCCCGGCCTTGCAGAAAGCAGTACGACTCCTGCTACGGGCTTTTGGTGGAAAGTGGCTTGACGTGCAAGGCTGGTGGGCTTGGGAGGACCCACATGATCTGAGTGCTTTTCAATCCAACCAGCCACAAACCGGGGGTGAATTTGGGCCGGAGTACTCTTGCACGAGTAAGGCTGCTGCAAGCAGCATCCGTATCTAGCTCAAACCACTCCGGCCATCAACAGTAAAGGTACCGCCGGGAGACGTTTTTAATTTTGGGTCTGCTCTGCGTTAGGCAGAGGAAGCGGTGGAGTCTTGATAGGTTAGGAAGAGGGCGCCTAACTTTTTTAAGTGCCCTTGAGGTGTCTCCTGGCTTACAGTTGCAGGAACCGGGGGTCACGTCTCCTGCACAGGCGGTGCCGGAGCAGGAGGGCCTGCGGCTGATCCCACCCTTCCCGGGACAGGGACCACTGGGGCAGGAGGAGCGTTTCTGGGGGAGCGGAGGGGCCGAAGGCCTCGCAGAGAAAAAGGCGGGCCCAAGCGGCCCGTGCCTCTGCGCGATCCCCTCACGGGAGCCCGGGAGCCGGCCCCAGGCACCGCCGCACCAAGCACAACGGCCGAGCACCATCTAGTGTCAGCAGGGCCGGCTCTGCCCCCGGGAGAGGCCACGGCCCGGGCGGGCAGCCGCCGGTCCCGCCGCCGTGAAGGCACGGCGACGAGGGGGCCGCGGCCGATGCTGCCTTACAGCCGCTCCGCAGCCGAGTCCGGAACGAGCCATCGCTCCCCCCGTGTCCCTCCCAGGGCCGCAGCCTTTCCGCAGCCCGGGCGGGCTGGGGGAGCACCGGGGAGCGCCGGCTCCGGGACAGCGGGTATCTGCCTGCTTCGCGTTGGGGTCCCTGGGCACGCGAGCGGGTTCCGTGGCGGCAAAGAACAGTTGCTTCGGCGAAGCTGCTTAAATGCTTGCTAGAAGGAGCTATCGCCTTTCTTGACAGAGCTGACATCTAAGGAGGAATGAGAAGGTCTGTCTTAACATGCACACAAACGTGCCGGCTTGCACTTGGGATTGCGCGTGTGCGTATGCGCGCACCGAGGGCCTGTGCCAGGCAGAAGATTAGACACCGCGTTCACAGAGATACCATGGCACAGAGGAAGAAAATATAGAAATAGAAAATGAAATCAGGAGAAGTATTTCAAAGGGCATGTGTTCCCGGCGTTGCTAATGAGGTCCGGCAAGGGGAATTCTCTGTCTCCTCTTCAAGACTTGTCTCTCAGCTCCAGCGTCTGAACCGATACGCTCTCTGGCACTGGCACAGCTCATTCAGAGCGGGCACAAGCCTCAGCGGTTATCGTATTAGGAAATAACATGCATTATTGAACAGCACTGTAGCCCTGCCTTCCTGAGTGCCTTGGCAGTGCCCGTGCATGGCAGGGAAGGCAGGACACTGAGTCCCAAACCAATAGCCAGAATAGCCTTCTGACTGAGGGTTTTAGAAGCCGCTGTGCAGTCATCCATGAGGGAAAAGCCACAGAGAGGATTTCTTCTGAACTGGAAATTCAGTGACACGCTCTGCTTCGGATTTGAATCGGGATCAGAACTTGCTGTAAATTTACAAGTGGAAATAAGGCCTTTGCTTCTAGTAGCTGGACAAATAGGCTTCTTTTCTTGCATAAGCTCTTCTGGGACCTGATCTCTGGATCACAGGGCGAGAAGTCAAGAGGTTTGCAGGCCTGTCTCATTTGCAGGCTGTCAAGTCAATAGCACGAGACTGTAACTTCGATGCTATGGCAGTAGAGCTGCTGCTGTGAACAGGGAGCAATAGCCCCTGCAGCCACCAGAAAGAGTCTGGAGGGGCACATTGCCATCGGCAGGGTAACTCCACTGTCACCCTGCTGGAATCCCTGGAGCTGGACCAGGTCAACTCCCCCCTGTCAAGGTGTACCTCTGGAGCAACTCCAATCATTAACTTTAGCAAATCTGCAGCAAATCCAGGCCAGACATGGCTATATTTGTGGTGTAAACCTGGAATGAGCCAGCGCACTCCCTGTCTGTGCTGGCGTGGCTGGACGCAGAAGGCAGCCCAAGACCCGTCCCTGCGCCGCTACGCTGTTGCAAGCCTTGTTAAAATCCACATCCAGGTAGGGAAAGATTTCTGCAGCACAAGCAGCTTCCCCGTTCAATCCTTGCCATTTGCTTCTGAGGCACATCCAGCAGAGACTGTTCTCTCTCTCTTCCCCGCTTCCAGCCAGGCCGTTAATTTCCGGCTGTCACAAACGAGCTGTTTCTCTGTGAGCAGGGCCCTCTGCCCCCCCTGCGCCAGGCGAGGCAGGCATCAGCCTTGTCAGCATCAGAATCGGCCACGGGAATCAACACATCCCCGTGATGCTGATTTATCGCCCTTTAGGTTGTCAGCATAAATACTTGATAAATACAGATATGAATAATACAGGCTGAGTTTACCTTGTTGGCATTAATGAATCTCCTGTTGGCGAGCAGGAGGAGACTATTGCCAGGCTGTGCATGCAGTGGAGGTCTCCTGTGCGTGCGCCTCCACCACCCCAGGGAAGGCAAGGGGTTTCACTCCGAACAGTGCTTTTGTGAACCTAGAGTAAACCCCCTTGCAGCCTGTTTTGTAAATGCCAACTGGGCCTGGCTGATGTCTATTCGGAGGAATTTTGCTGCAGTCTGAGGAGTGAGCAATGTGAATTTGGAGGGACTCCAAGGGAAATGTTTCTGTCAGCCTGGAGTAACTGCAGAGGGGCCAGTGAAATGACGTTACTGTTCTCTCTCAGAGGACAAAGCTCTCCTCATGGGCCAGTTCCCTCCTCCTGTGTAACTGTGGGAGCAATGAGTCTCCTCTATCCATGAGCTTCTGCTTTCTTCTGCAGATGCTGGAGGGAGGAGGTCACCTTCCTTATGCTGAGTTCCTAGGAGATCACAAGACCTTTCCAAAGACACTGGACAGGGAGGCTTTGCCCATCTCCCTGGGAGAGCTGCTGGCCTGGTGCCGGGGACAAGCATCTGTCCCCATGGCAAGTCTACCCAGACTTTCAATCAACCAGCCAAAGAGCCAGTGTCTGCCTCCTAATTCCTACTAGCCGTTTGGTTAGGGTTTTTTTGTGCTAGAAAAAGATCCTAGGAAAAATTTGGTAGATCTATGGTACTTTACAGCCTTCCTATGAGGAGAAAGGACTCATGCAGGCCTGGGACTTGGGGGAGCCGGGTTTATTTGCCCTACCTCCTCATGTTTGGGGATAATGTGACTATACTTCAAAGCGCTGTGAGACCCTGCCATCCTGGACACCCAACAAGAGTTGTAGACTGACTTAATGAGTCATCTCTTTCCAAGCAGGGAGAAAAAAGTCACATTAAATTTTTGTTTGCAAATTTTTCAAATGTGTAGCTTGAGTTCTCGACATAAATGAGCTCATGGTGGAAACTGTCTGCAGGGCTGAATTTTCCATGGCCATGTTTTTGGTGGAGATTTGGTGATGTTTCCAGGTTCCAAACCCCCCTCTCATGGAGTAACTGCTAAGCCAGCATCTACATGGAGTTTCATGGTAGTAAAATTCAGCCTGTCTTCTAAAGATCTGTGGCAAGAAGACAGAAATCTTTTAGCAGCAGAAGCAGACTCCTGAGTTCAGCCTGTATTTCTGACACATATTTTCCCATGTAATCTTCTGTGTGGTGTTCAAGGCCAGACAGGACTCAGTTATATTTCCCCCCCCCCCCGATATAAACAACTGGGGCAAGAACTGCCTTTGCAGCAGAGCTACCAATGCCTGTCTATGATACCTATTCTGCTAGTGTGTCTGAGCATCCAGATCTGGGTCTGAGTCTTCATAATTTCGTGCCTCAGTTTACCACCAGAAAGCATGTCACAGCTAACAGGAAAGTTCAGAGGCCAAAAGCCCTTAGTGGCTGGAACACGCTTAGCGAGAGCTTAGATAAATGAATAGATGGTTTCTATCTGGAGCATTATGGGAAATTGGACTTCTTTAGAGGTGACGTGTTGTGAGATGGATAGTAACAGGGACAAGCTGTTAAGGGCTTTCTGTCCTTCTGCAGGCAGCAAAGGTTTCTTTTATCTTTTAAGATAACCTGAGAGGAGTAGGACTATGGGCTTACTCCATTTGTCAAGTGATTTTTTAAAATGTATTTAAATACTTTTACAGCATCTGTTAATGAAACTTCGGTGACCCTGGGGCTCCTGAGGGAATCCATCTGCATCTAAGTGACGGAAAATGAACTCGTTAATGGCTGGGGCCTGCTCAGTCAATATAGGAAATCGATCCCCAGTGATGAAGGGCTGGATGGGAAGGGGCTTGGCTAAGTGGGTTTTATCCTCAGGATGAGTAGGGATGGGTGGGTGGGTAGGCAGTGCAGAGCAGTGACTGATGAAGAAGATCAGATGGTGGCTGGGAAAATGCCTCATTTTTACTGCTAACTGCAGAGATTTAGAAGGACTTGCCAAACTGAGGTACTTGTGCCTGAAGGACACGTGGAAGGCCCGTGTAAGATCTGACTGCAATCTCTCTACTTCTCTCTTGCATGCTTGTACACCACCTAGCACCATGGGGGGTCTTCTTTCCTTTCCTTCCCTTTCCAGTTTCCCTCTGGGAAGCAGAGATGGCTCTCGAAACCCACCCATCCCTGCTCCCATCAAACCTAATTTCCTCCTGTCACAAATCATTCAGAGTGGGGAGGGAGACTAGAGCTCCTGGAATCGCTGACACTATGGATAATAACAGAGGATAAAGGCTGGCACTACCAGAAAGCAATTGGAAAGCCATGCACCAGGTGCCTGGGTTCTCTGGGAAGTGCTCTGGAGCAGTTTGGAACACCTGTCCTGCATCTAACAGGAGTTACTTTGGGAAAGGGCTTGTCCTGATCTTGCCTTCACTTGGGCTAGAAAACTCCCATGAACTCCATTTCCAGTGACTCTGGGACACTTGCCACTCTGCCCTTTGCTAAGCCCCTTCACCTCCAGCTCATTCCTTTCCTCTGTGGCCTTTCTGCACTGCAACAGGACACAGGTTCCCCTGCCTTGTGCTGAGCTTGTCTATGAGCAGGGACTCGCAACTCCAAGGGTACCTGGAGTGGTAGAGTTAAATCACTGAGGGAAGGATGTAAGGGGCAGAAGGTCATACCTGGCTACTTGGCAATCTGCTGCAGGAAATGGGAATTATCTGTGTGGCTGTGGAGACCTATTGCTCCTGCTTGAGGGGAGACGTATGAAGGTGGGGAGGAGGATGACAAATTAGAAGAGGAAAGAAGGGAATAGGAAGCAGTTTTCTGCATTTGGGGATGTTGTGTGTGCAATCCCCCTGTATGCACCATCTGTGGACTGGTAAAACCATGTTGGATCTTTTAGGAGTGCTCATCCGCCCTTTCATCTCTCACGCAGGGCAAAACACGTACCGTAGAGCTGGGAACAGAGCCTCAGACAGCGTAAATTGGTCATGTTCTGCTGGTATCCACAGGGTGATGCTGATTTTCATTACAGTGGTGGATGGCCCAGCGAGATCAGAACAGCAGGGCTGACTATGCTTTTACTCAAGGTCCCTTTACACCCCCCTCCTCTGCTTCGGGGGGGTCGCCCTGATTTAAAGCAGCTGAACCTTCAGGGAGTGTATGAAAAAGGCAAGTTTGGAAATGTGAGCAAAACCTTTGTGGCTCTGAAGCAGCTTTGGACATCTGCAAAATGCTTTGAGATCTGCAGCAGCCAGTTGCCAAAGACGAGCAGTTTTATTGCAATGTGATTGGTGCTATGCCCTTCAACGATTCGCACATCCCGTGGGTCAGATCCTCAGCTGATAAAAGCTGGGAGAACTGAACTGATTTATGTCCACCGAAGATCAGCTGCAGCAAGCCCACATTATACCATTTGATGAAGAGTCTGCTCTCTCTCTTCTCTCTCCAATTGCCTTTAGTCACTAAAATCTGCTTCATTAACAAACTCTCCCTAATCACTGCTCCTGAGCAGCGGAGCACTTTGCCCAGTGGGGCTCTGCATGAAGCTTCTGTCTAAGGATTGTTCCAGTGAGTATAATGCACACTTTAATGACTTTGCTTTTCCTTAGCCAGTTGTTGGAGGATATGGAGCAGTGATTCTGCAAAGTTCACTGTGCCGGGAGTCTCTCATGGGTGGCTGGATGTTAGCTGTGAATCTGCTCACGTCCTGAACGGTGAAACATTTTCCTTCTCTGAACAGGGGACAGTCTTTTAGCTAAAGGCGTTTTTGCAGAGTCAAAAAGTGAAGGGTAAGGGGATGGTGGAGGTGATACTTCAGGTTTTAGGCATGTCATGGAAAGAGTTTAGGGGTCCTTAAGGATATAATTTTTGTGCCAGGATTCGGCTGGAGATTTTTGCAAAAAAAAGCTTCCAGGAAATAGCTTCCTGATCTGGAAGTGGCTAGATTTTGGCTACGCCATGAGGAAGGGAAAGATGGGTATTGAAAAGAGCAGGTTCAGACCTGGAAGCACGATCAGGATACGTGCTCAGCAATGGCTGTCGATGTTCTCCGCCCTGTGGGCTGTGCTTGCAGCCCCACTCTGTCAGCATGGCTGACGGAGACCCGCGCCCAGCCTTGTGATGCAACGTGAAGAGTATAATTTAAACTGTTCTATTCCTATCCTGGCGTGGAGCCATTTGTTTGAGACATAAGAGTCTCCCCCACACAACCCTTTGCTGCAGCATTTTTGCCGTGGGGAGCCAGGCGCTCCACTGAGGTGCTGGGGGAGCAGCAAAACTGTGAGGAGCAGCCTAGCCAGCATTATCCTGTGGGTGGCTTGTTTTTCATCCTTCCCACCCTCTCAGTGATGATGAGGCCTATTTTTCTCCCCTTCCATGTGCAGAAATAGCTTGCACTTGTCGTAAATCACCTCGGCTGCAGATGGTGAGTCACTGGTTGATCAAAGGCAAGACCCTTTTCTAGGTCTGAGCGGAAGACGAGATGCTTCAATAAATCATTAGGAATCGGCACTAAAGAGAGTTTCCCTTGGGTTTAACAAGAAAACCTCACCACCCCCCTCCTTTGTCCCCCATGCCCCCTGGCTTGTGTAGTGTAAATTGCAAATTTTAGTGACATGAATGGGGATACCTGATTTAGGATCCCTGTTACAGCTGTTCTTGGGCATTGGGCAGTAGTTTTCTGCCCTAACCAACAAGTCTGGACAGCAGCAAGGGAAAAAGTGCTATAGCTGAGGGGGATGGATGTGAGTGAGCGCATGTGCTAGGAGCAGGAAATGAGAAAGGACACAGAGTGTCAGCATGTGCCATTCACCAGCAGGCAACAAGATAAGAAATGCAGAGTCCAACGGCATCAGCATCAGCCGGGCATGAGCTTGACATGAGCTAGCGTAGTGGTGACAGGAGCTGGGATGCAGGATGAGATGAACCACAGGCCCATGACATAACTGCATCAGGATCCAAGATAGAACACTGTGTACCTATTGCAAGGTGGGATGAGGTGGCTCTGAACAGGACTGCTTGCTCAGACGAGGCAAGGAGCAGTAATATGGCAGCGGGGAGAGAAGGAGAGCCTGAACCCAAGCCATGCATCTGCCAGCATCATGATTGCAGTGCCCTGCCCAGGAGAGAGTACTGGATTACATGGGAGCAGAGGATGACATAAGGGCTGTCAAGGGAAAAGGGAAAGACCTGGAACTGGTCCTGTACACTACACACTCCTTTTCTCTCCACACCCCTTGCATGTCTCAAGCTAGACTCTCTGGGAAGGAAGGGTTCAATGGCTCTTGAGTCAGAGACTCTGCTGAAAGCTGAGCAGATGAAGGGTTTGCCATCTGTGAACAAGTTGTTCTGATTGAATTAGGGAACATTTAACATTTACAGATAATTAGAAACAGCCACCCATTACAAAGGGAGCAGCGGCAGCAAGAGAGAAGGGAAGCTTTTGAAAGGCAATTGGAAGTTCCTTGACACATCAGCTAGGGGAGCTTTTCAGACGCAACTTCTGAACATTTCCAAATGCTTTGTGCTCGTTACATCCCCAGATCTTGGGATCCAAGTACCTATCTCTGGCTCTCTTCTCTGTCCTCTCAGTTATTTTTTGACTGCCTTTCACCTTTTTCTCCCAGCCAGTGCTCAGCCAGCTGCCTTTCTGGGGGATTTTAACAGGGTGTCCCCTTTGGTCCCATACTGGGCTGTCAGCTGTGAAGCAAAAGGGAAGGAAATTTGCTTTTCTTCTCCATGACTGTCACAATCTCCTTGTCCTGGAGTTGAGCTGTGCAGCCATGGGGAGGGACAGCTCTGAATGCAGAGGCTCCTATGCTATCCTGACCTCTACAGGATAGACCTGGACGTAAAGCTGGTTAATATTTTTTCAAACTAACTTTATTACATAGAAAGAGAAATACCCTTGGAATAGAAAAATAAAAATTTTTGGTTCCTGATTTCAAAAAAAGAAAGTAAAAATATGTAAAATGCTCTCTTTTCCACTCAAAAATAGCTTCCCTTTTACAAATTTCTCTTTTTTTTTCTTGTTTCCTTAATATGTTTTTACATCAACAGTATTAAGAAAAGCGTGTTTCTCACACTTTTCTTTTGAGAGAAAAAGAAGCCAGTAGAAATTTAAAATTCCCCCAAACACAAAAAGAGCTGATTTCCTTCCCAGATTTCCTCTGAAAAATAACTGGCATTTCTCAAGCAGCTCGAGCAGTAATTGCGCTTACATCAGTGATGGTAATTGCATTGCATCTGCTGCAGAGAGTTACTCAAGAGGTGAAATCATAAAGCCACAGCTGCCCTTTCTCTGGAAGAAGGCTCAGCGATGGCTCTTGGGCAGCAGCTCTGTGACTTGACCTCTGCTCCCAGCACCAAGGGTGACTCCATGAGCTGAGGCAGCTGCAGTCACTGCCCCATCCCAGCTGGGACTGCTGCACCTTACAGCTCCTGCTCCCAGGCTGACACAGCCTCGGCAGTCCCCCTCCTTCAGTGACCAGTCCTGATCCAAGGAAGGGTTTATTCAGTGGTCGCACAGCTGATTTTGCTCTTGGCTGGTACTGGAACAGCATCTTTTTGTTGTCCATGCCTCCATGGTGGGGTATAGGTGAAGGTCTTTCTAAGCAGCC
This sequence comes from Haliaeetus leucocephalus, assembly GCF_000737465.1. NCBI lineage: Eukaryota > Metazoa > Chordata > Aves > Accipitriformes > Accipitridae > Haliaeetus > Haliaeetus leucocephalus. The sequence goes on along the minus strand of NW_010973209.1, from coordinate 5,130,004 downwards.
CTAATGGAGGTACCTACCTAGAGGTCACGTCCTGAATGGAAACTTTTCAAAACTTGTCTAAAAACAGCTGCAATGAAACCAGAGAAGAGCTTATGGTACACTGAGGTAATACTCAGCTTCCCTACCTTTCTTAGAAGGAAATAAATGGAAAATCGAGATTTTTCCACAGGTCCAAAAATATCAGAAATCCTGACTGGAATAATGAAGTGAGAGACACAGCTTTCTGCACAGCTTGCACCCCAACCTTGTCTCCCTTGTTTACCAGTGCTATCGCTGGCAGGCAATGTGTAGGACCCTGACAGACATCTAGTGGCATTTTACAATAACTACAAGCACACATGGCTAAGAAGGGGGTGCCTGGGGAAGTGGTGGGGCATAGTTGTAAGGAGATGGTTCTGCTCTCCAAATAAATAACAGACATTGGTCACAGGGAAATATAAGCCCCCATCCCTTGCACTGGCATCCATCTTATGGAAGAAGAAAGGGAGAGATCTGTGATCTAGCAGCGTTATTTCTTGGAGAGTCAGCCTGAATGCAAATGAATCGCTGCAGATGGCTCACCCTACACAACCCTGTCCCACTGCCACTAATATGTCTGCTGCTGTGGGTGGGGAAGGCAAGGGTATGGAGGGCAGCCCTCTGCCATCAGAGGCAGTGCACGCTGGGGGGATCTGCACGTGCCCACATCTTGGCTGGGAGCATGAGAAAATGCCTCCAAGGGGGTGTCAGACACAGTTATAGTGAAACATGATATTTATAACAAAGTGTGGGGGAAGGTGTCACATCACATTACGCTGATGCTCTGGCACCAGAGACACAGGGACAATGCTGCGGAGTGGGATGTGGTGAGGGCCAGCAGGCAGTAAGATGATTTTGGTCTGCAAATATTGCTTCTTTGCTGGAGTCCTGGCAGCATGGCATACCAAAGCAAGGTTTTCCTTGAGGCGGGTGGGAGGTCAAGCCACTCATGGGTGCTAGCATCAGCTGGTGGTGTCACTTGGCTCTTGCGTTCCTGTGCCTGGCCCTGCTCTGCTTTCCAAGGGACAGTAGAGCTAGGGTGTATGGTGGTAAAATGGGGGAAATAAAATCCAGATATCTCTGATGTCCTTAAACACTGGTCTATTTTTTATTTTCTGGATGAACATATCCCACTCGCTTTTGCGTCAGCACGAGGACATTGGCCTAGGAGCTTAACCTTGCTGATAGATCTTCCCTTACCAAGCTAACATTAAATGCTGTAATCTTTTGAATAAACGTTTTTTTTTAGAGAAAGCTAGCCTGTGTCACTGCAAGCACCTGGGATTGCACAACTCCCTCCCGAAAGAACGAGTCTCTGAATGTACCAAGCTCTTTCGATTTGCTGCAATGAGTGGGCCAAGATGTAGAAAGCTGAAGCCAAGGGCCAGGTCTCAGAGCTGCAGTTTCCCTGTGCAGCAGGAGGCAGCCTGGATCCCCATGCAGAAATACCCTCATGCATTGTAATGAGAGCACTGGGGGCTCCTACACATACACAGGCCTATTTCTGTGCATTCAACTCCTGCTCCTTCCCCCTGCCCTGGCAATGGTACAGTAAAACATGGATGCAATGTAGCACAGCAATTGCAGCCTTCACTGGTCTCTTGGGGCTAATTGCCTGGGAATAGCTTTTGTCAGCTGCCGTTTCTCCCTCACTGCAAACATGCGAGCATCTCTTGAGAGAGCAGCCGGCACATGGGCAGATGGAACTGGAGGCTGCTGCTTGTCCCCCTCTTTCCAGTGAAGGTATTTGGTGCAGTTCTGGTGGCAGGTAAACCCTCTCCCCACAGTGGTGAATGGAGCCTAGTCCCCACATGTCCAGGCTCAGGGGAGCATGCAGGTGGGCTTTGCATACCCTGTAGTGGGCTGGGAGGCCTTCCTTCCCTGTCTGCTCTGCCCTGTAGCCCTCTACGACTCGCTTAACAGAGGAGTCAGCCACGCTGCCCTGCAGTCCTTCGTGGGGCAGTTCAGCCTCTGTCCACTCCACACTAGCCCTGCTTTTCTCCTGCTTCTCCCCCCATGCAGACAGCCCTGCCATTTCCTTTTTGGGGATTCAGCTGCTCAGTGCCTGCAGGGACTGATGTTCTTTCCCAGGGTGGTTTAAGGCCAGTTTGAGCATCGCAGCTCCATCCAGAAGTGGAGACCTCATCACTACTGGCATGTCGGTGCCAGCTTTTATTCTCATGGGAGTGCCATGCTGACTGCTCTCACTTGAGTGCAAGTGTTGGTACGGGTGACCTTGGCCCCTTTGCCTGCCCTTATGAGGCTGCTTCCAAGTGCCTGCAGCGCTGAAGCCTCAGTCCCTGAGTGGAAATGGCAGCAGCGGCTGCAGACAGGGAGGCAGACTCTCCCACAGCTGCCTGCAGGGGAGTGTTCCCTGGGAAAGGCACCAGCTCCTGCCCCCTTAGCAAAGCAGGCTTGCACGTGTCTGCGATGGGACAAAGCAGAGCTTTCCCATAGCAAAGCTATGGGAGAAACTATCAATTTTCCTAGGGAAACGAACACTCTTGACCTCAGCACTAGATCAAGCCAGCCCCGAACTCTGGCAGGCTCCGCTTGCCAGCCGCTGTGTGTAGCAATAGTCAGCAGGTGGATGTGGGATGCCTGTGTTTCGCTATTGCTCAGGCCTGGGCTTGCTCACTTGAGGCATGAATATCTCCACATGAGGAAAGAGCCAGGAGAAAGCAGGGGCAAGAGCACAGGCTGGCATGCAACCCCAGGAGGGCAAAGGGCTGGAGCACCTTAACAGGTATGGTCCTTTGTTAGTGCTGCCATCAGGGCTGCTGGTAGTTCTTGGCTGCTTTTGGGAGGAAAAGGACTAGTGGAGGTGCTGGAGGTGTGCAGGTTGCTATGCGAGAGCTGTTAAGTATGTTGTAGACTGTGTCTTTGTGGGATAGGGGTGTGCTGGGTGCATACATATTGTACTATATGCGTCTTTATGGTCTGTATAACACGCACCTGTTCTTTTCTTTCATGCAGCTGTGTACCTACTGTGACTGATGCTCCAGTGTGACTATATGGGGAAATACATTTGCACATTTTTTGTTCTATGTTTGCAGTGGGATCAGAGAGGGATGCAGTGGCCGTACGAGTACAGAAAATGGCTGGGTCCCTGCATGCCACCTCCATGCGTGGGTGATATATGTAAGCATTCTGCCTTGGACATATTTATGCCGATGTCTGAATGCAGACGTCATGTCCACGTGGTGCGATGTGCTGAGGAGGGATGGCATGTGTGTGGCTGTAAGGCATTATGTCTCTCTGCACCCTGGTCGGCAGACGTGTTTTTCTGCAGATCTCTAATATGTCACGTGTGAGTCAGTGTTTGCACAAAAACTAAGCATTTGGTTAAGATGTCCCTGACTATGTGTGTGGGTTACCCTGCTGTGTGTGCCTAACACGTGTTTGTTTTGTAAGGCACGTTCTGCAGCATGCATGTTCCCGTGTGTCTGTTTGCTGTTGGCCCAGCCCTGCCTGAAGTCCTGCCAGCTGTATGCCCACAGCAATGGCACAGTGCCACGACACAGCCAGCCCTCTAATGTGGCTACTGTTCCTCTCACTACAGAGGCAGTTTAAAGGAGGTCGTCCTTGTCCCGCTAGAGCTGGTGACTAAGGCAGCCTGGCATTTACCCAGGATTTATTTGGACACTCTAGAGCCAGCTGCACACATTTTTTTTGTTTGGTTTCTTGTCTGACTTCATGCCCTTTTGGTGATTGCTTATAGCCCCCATGCAGAGAAGGGACCAATGCTCTCTGCTTTTAGGGGAAGGAGAATCGTGCAGCATCCTCCAGATGCAGACAGACCAAAAGGGAAGCAAGAAAAAAAAATTTTAAAAAAGCCTCATGCATTATCTATCCTGGAAATGGCATGTTCTTTGTACAATTCCCTTTGACTCTTTAGGAAAAGATTTATTCTCTTCTTCCTCATGACAGCAGAGTTTGCAGTGTTCCTGTAAATTTGGACCAGCTCAAATTAACTGTGCATCCTCAGTGTCTGATTAGCTCCATTTGCTGTGTTTTTATTGACCTGTGCAAGAGAAAAAGTAGGTCAAGCCAGGCTGATGAGGCTAGATCTGGCTCTGTAATATAAATCAGTACAAACGAGGCCATCCGTTCGCTGAGCCATCAAATCACGCTCTGGGGTGGGTGGCCTCCAAAGTGTCCAGGGGACATAATTAGGAACTTTCCCAAGCTGTCAGTCAGAAGTGAAGCGTGGTTTGGAGGTAGAGGGCGGGTAGGTTTTTTTAGAAGCTGCTCTTCGTTTCTGCGGTGAGGGGCATTTTATCAGCGAGTGGATGAAGCACAGGCACTGGGATGGCTGCAAATAGAAATGGCCCCTGCTAGTCTGTGACTCCTGTTTAAAGTCTCTCCACAGAGAAGGGGTGGAGGCAGCTAAAAGAAGCCTGCAAGGCTGAGATGAGCTTTTTCTACAGAAGCAGGAGGGGTGGACAGAAACTTTCACCCAGCTTCCTTGCTAGCAGATCTCATTGATAGCTTTTCCCATGCACAGCCCAGGGCGATACAGCCAGCCTCTAGTATGGAGAAGCTGTTGAGACTGTCTGCACCTGGCAGTTCTGAATCTCCTCTAACGTTGCCTCTCCTGGTTCGGTTGGATCAGAGCAGGAATCAGCCTGTGACCCAATCTGCTGCTGCTGAGTTAGTCACCCTACTCTGAGGAGAAAGGAGGCAGCAAAGTCTGTGACAGGCTGATTTCAGATGAATTAAAAAAACCCTCCGTCACCCTGGAAAAGCTCTTTGCAGGGAGACCTAGGTGTCTGGTGCTGGAAGTTTCCAGGACAGGAAGCAGGGAGCAGCCTCAGCTGGTCTCGTCTTCGGTGTGTGATGTGCTGGGACTGAGATGTCACACAGCATTAGCTTCACTTTCCGTGGGGCGGAGGCGGACGGCAGTCACGCCGTGACAGCTCAGGGGCTCACAAAGCCACCCTGCAAGGAGGGGGGGGCAAGGGAGCAACACAGCAAAGCAGGGGGGGGCCAAGTCCCAAACAGGTTGTGCTGGCGTAGCAGGGGATTCAAAGAGGGGGTACTGGGAAGGGGGTGGAGGAGGCTGGAGAGCTGTACGCACAGAGGGCATGGCAGGCTCTCCCTGCTCATCATGATTACCCACGGGGCTGTCAGCAAGCCGCTGTTGGATTGGCCTCTGCTTTGTGGAGCAGCAGTCTGTGCGGCAGGGAAGCTCAGGTCAGCATCACGTTGGGCTGCCAATAGCCACACATGTGATGGCCAGGCAGCGGGGTGGCGAGGGGGATGCGTCCCTGAAGAAGGTCACCTGGATGTGAAAGCCAGTTGGGATCTGCTTTTGAAGAAGCGAGTGCTTTGGGCAGAGCCGTGCAGGGTGAATTCAGCCGTGATAACAGATAAGGATGTTTTCAGTGCACAGGGGGAGGCAGACCTCTCAGTGTCTTCCAGAGTCTTTGGGGATCTTGCATAGACATCAGGCCACAAATGCCTCATTCTTTACCCCCAAGAATAACTGCAGTCCCTTCCCACTTAGTGGGATCTGAAGGGATTTTGTGTGTTGCAATATATGGGGCAGGAGCACCTTCAGTGGGAGTGTCAGGATGCTGCTGGAGGCAGAAACTCACCCGTTATGAAAAGGAACAATCCACCATCTTTTGTACAGCCACGCACCCAGCTCTGTACAGCAGGTGTCAAATGTGCAGTAAATGCTGTTCCTCTGGGGAAAATTTGGTCAGTAAAACAAGAGGAATATCGGCTTTTATGGAGAGAGACAGAGCTGATGAGACCTGGCTGCTAAAAGCCTGCCAGAGATGCAAGGTATCCTCCACTGAACCCAAGTGTCCATTCAGCTGAGTCAGCTTCCAAGGAGATGCTTCCCATCTCCTTCTGCATGATGCTGCCTGGGCTGGGTGAAGCCAGCAGCTGATGGGAATGCAGGGTGCTGCCGCTCTCACAGGGTAGGAGCCAGCATGGGCATCTCTACCTGTGCAGCTTCCAGACCAGCCTCTCCTGGCTGAGCTCAGCAGCAACCTGGTGTGAGTGATGGCCCTGGCTTCCCAGATGCATTTACATTTCTTTTGCATGCTGCTGTTGCATTCCCTTCTTTATGGCTGTGATTTACTGACGTCACAGGCGCAGCATCACAGAATTGAATTTATGGGAGGCTGAATTTATGATTAGAGAAATGAACCCTTCACCAGTCCATGCTGCTCCCCGCCTTCTGTACACACATGCACGCATGCGCAAGCACCTCACTCTGCTCCGCAGCTCCGCAGTACAGTGACGGAAGGGGAAGAGAGGCCATGGAAGACCCTAGTTGATGGAGGCTATCTGCTTCCCTGGCCGCAGTCAGAAATGAAGGCATCAGGGAAAGGGTTCAACAGGGGTCTGGGCATCCAGAGTTCCTGGGCTCTGCCCGTAGATCTGCAAGCTGGCACTACAGCCACTCTTGTAAGCTGGGCTCCTGGGTTTTGCATGCATGTCTGAGAGGAGTGGGTTGCAGCCCATGAGGCAGGGCTCCTGCCTAATTTGTTTCATATTAACAGTCCTCTTAACAGCTATGTATTCCTACTTTTGGGTGGTTTCCAAAGCATTCCCAGCAGGCATTTCTCAGCCTCGCCATCTCCTGTCCCTCCCCTCCAAATTTTGCCCCCTCTCCAGCCTAACTTCTGGATAAACTGCAAGATCAGTAAGCCAAACAAAGAAGGAAGGGGATCAGAAATGAGAGAGAGTTTACAGGTCATAAGCCAAACTCATAATAGGACACAGCTCCATGCAGCTTGAAGCATGGCTTAGTTTGTGTCTGGGTGTGTTGGAATAACTCCATCCTCAGGAGCTAATTTAGGACATCCTCTGCTCTCTGCCTGGGGAGGAAACAGCTTCTGTACAGAAGGCACTTGTCTGTGACAGATCTCTTGTAAACAGCATGATAGCTTGATGTCAGACACACTGAAGACATCTTTATCAGGTAGTTTGCCAAAGCCCCCAGGGGGAAGCTGTAGGACAGACCTTGGTCAGCAGAGATTTTTCAGGCACAGACTGGCTGAGTTTCAGAGTCAGGCTGCATGGAGCCCTTGCGAACCCAAAGGCTTGGGTAGACCGCTAGCTATTAATAAAAAAGGAGGTCTGTGTTATAGCACGCTGCATCACAGACCCAGCTGTCTCTCAGCAGAGGAGCTTTGCAGAGATATTCTAGGCAGAGGCACTAAGGAAAAGATTGTATCAAAAATGGAGCAGGTTAGAAGAGCAGGATGGATAGAGGATTTCCTGCTCTGGGGGAAGGTCAAAGCCTTTTTTCCCAAAATGAAAATCCTGGTGTTTTTCATCAATCATTGAAACTCATTTTTGTCTGGGTTTAATCACAATGATTCATGTAGGCCTTTTCATATTATTTTTTCCCTACTTCTGTATGTGTATTAACTACCTTTCCAATGAAATGTCCCTTCATACCAACAGTCCCCAAAATCTTGGTTTAAAAACTGGAAGAAAAACACTGCTGTGTTTCTTTTTCTCTGGGATTGTTATTAAGTGAGGGGAATCAGCCTTGCTTTTTCATAAACAATTTGGGGTTCTGTTGTTTGTAGGAAGCTGAAAGCAGAACAATTTTAGTGGGCATCAGTGTTTCTCTGGTGATGTACTTGTTTCTTTCCAGCCTCTGAAAACTGACACCCCTGTACCTGCTACCAGTCCATCCATTCATTCATCCATCTATCCATTCCCATCTCTCCCTGCATAGCAGAGTAGACTCTGGTTATGCTGAAACATACTGAGCTGCAGAAATCGTGCTTGAGGTGGAGAAATTGCAGAAGCAGAAGGAGCCTTTACAGCAAACAGTCTATTTATTGATATTTTATTACGCTGTTTAGCAGGACCCTGGTGCCTGTAATAAAGCATTAAGGAAGTGTAGCAGCACATTCTCATTGATCCCATTTAGTACTGTGATATTAGTGTGAGGGCCAGTGACAAAGAAAAGAAATTGTGTTCCCCTCCCCTGTGCTGAATTGCTGATGGCAAAATGCCCCATAAGCCTGAAGATTAGTTAGTTGTACTGTGACCACCAACTCAATGATCACAAACCACATGCAAAAAGGGAAAGGCACACTATTTTTTGATCTACAGAACTGCACAGTGAGGGATCTGGAGAAATCTGTGATGACTCAGGAAACCTCAGATCTATCAAGCCCGGTATTTCGTGACTGAAGATGGAAACGGTCTGGGCTGGTCCTGAAGAGCAGCCAGGGAAGGGGATGAGCTGAAAGTGTCTCTGTGCGACAGAAGTATTTGCAGTTTTGTCTCCTCTGGGTTTTCTAATTGCAGGACACAGCAGCTAGTCTGGGTTGCAGCACAGGGAATAAACCACTTCAGCTCTCAGATCTGTAATCTCCTGGCTGGGACATTTCCCTCTGTCCCTTATGGTGACTCCACAGCCACATATGATATCAGTAGAGAGGGAGAGATGTGAGCCCATCAGTAACAGACCACAGTGAAGCTGCTACACATAGCCCTAACAGGAGACATCCTCTACCTTCAAGAGTTTATACCATAAATACAAAGCAGGTGAGAACAGTAGCAAAATGGTGAAACAGTCCCCCAGTGTGCCAGCGGCAGAACAGACGCAAACTCTGCCTGGTCACTAAAAGACAAGCCAGAGACCCTAAACGCTGCCCAAGCGAAGCAAGTGAAGACCCGTTGCTTCGTCCTCCCTGGTCCTTCCCAGGTGTTTAGTGGCGAGGCCATGGCCAGGCTGGGGCAGCCTCCTGCCCCCTCACCCCACAGAGAGCCCCGTGCCCCAGAGCCTGGCCTGCGCCTGGGAGCCCTGCAAGGAGAGCAGCTGTACCGTCAGTGCCAGGAGCCGGGAGCCTCTTCTCCGGGGTCTTTGCCGCTCCCCGTGCTGCCAGGCCCCCAGGGACGGAGGGTTGTGCTCCTGCTTTCTGCTTTATTCCTCCAGACAGGTCTTGGCAGGGCCCACAAGCGCTGCTCCTGGGTGAATCGCAGCTCCTGCGCGCCCGTTCTCCGTCTGTGCGGCCCTTGCCCTGGAGAGGGTGGCTCTTCGTCAGCCTGCTCCAGATTAACATGTGCAAACATTGCATTAGCCAAATGGCCTTTCCAGAGGGAGGAGGTGCCTGGATGTTTGAGGAGGGATTTAGCTCTATTATCACCTGGACAGCTGGTGTTCCGGACCCAGAGTGGCTAAATATTTACCGTCAAGCAGAGCAGCTGGGGAATATGGCACATGGAGTGCCCTCTCCCCAGCCAGACCCCAGTGTACAATTTCAGCTGCACTCACACCGCTGTCTCTGCTGCTCAGTGGAGCCATCCGTACTGCTGCTCGCCAGCAGAGGAATGACCCCTGAGGTCTGCTTTTTAACACTGCTCCTCTAACAAATTCCTACATGGGCTCTTCATCTTCTGATGCTCCTTTCTCTCCTCCCTGTGAAAATTAGAGCAGTAATAATAGTAGCCCTTAGGACCACTGGAAGGGGATGAATCATTAGCTCCAATAATGTTCCCAAGGGCCTAACCCTCTCATTTTGTGTGTCGTGGGGTTCACATCAGAATGAACGTGCTTCCTCCTATCTTGGCAATCTCCACGCTCCCCCACTGTGAATGTGGGGACAATTAGTGGCTGTAATCTTCTGCGCATTGTGCAAGGAGGGGAAGAATCCGGTAATATCTGGCTGGGATTTTGTGTGGATTAATTAGCTACCGTTTGCACAGCTCTTTGAAGCTTCAAACCTATTTAAGTGCTAAGTATTGTTATTAAATAGTGATCCATTAGTTCTGATCATTGGCTACAGCCTTTCCGTAGCCTCTCCGGTGTCATTTTCTACAGCGTCATATATTTGTCTTTGCTATTCTAAATACATTTATTAAGGAGATGTGGCAGTAGGAGAATGCATCTGCAGTTTTGGTTTAAGTGTGGTTTTGGTAATCGTACTCATGATGGCTGGGTTAGGACTGTGCCTAGCAGTAACAAGTGTATTAAAACCTGTACTTTCCTGGTTCCTGGGTAGCTGAGTACCAGGTGATCTAAGCACAAAACTTTCACAAGCAGGCTGTGTCCTTCACGGTGATGATACAATACTGGCACCACAGTTGGGAAAGATGTGTTAGCTCAGAGCTCGGTGAAAGCTGTAATGCATCCAACATCACACTTGAGACGTGTCCAGCTGGTTGCCGTGTTTCAGCTGGGCTGTGGTAACTCATGAAGCCATGGGGATTTGAGTCCTGCTCTGAATCCCTTTTCTGTGCCTGTAGAGCTATGGCTGGTTTTGGTGCATGGCACCAGAGCACATCTACGGGATCAGGACCTACTCATGCTGCAAGAACATTGCCTCTGTGCCATCCTACTCCTCCTGGGCCGTGTCGTAAGAGATACCTCACTCCTGGCTAAGCTCCAAAGGGCACGTTTAGTGCTAGCAGTCGTCTTCCAGCTTGCATCCCTCCTGGGGCTGTTGGCTTGCCTGTTTCCAGCACCGTCGCCTTCACGTGGGCTGGGCTGGCCTGTCATCTTGCTGAGCGGCCATGCCAGGGTCACAGACCAGGGGGAGAGGCAGCTGCGCGACACTGCCGCGAGCCCGAGCGTCACCTCATAGGACCCTTCTTTCAAGGAGCACTGTGGCAAGTGGCACAGGACCGCTGTTGGCCCCCCAGGCCTGTGACCCCCATGTGCCGTGCAGTGCCCATGACTTGACAGATCCCTCAGGGAAGCAGGAGCCTCCCTCCTTCTTACACAGGTCTTGCACAATATTACTGTGCCGGGGTGAGCCATACCAGGAACACGTCTGTGACGCTCCCTGAGAGCGAAGACCAGCTGTTTAAGCCAGCCGAGGATTGTGCGCATCTGTGAGTTTACTCCTGGTACTTACCAATGGGAAGAGATCGGAGCCTCTGGCACTGACATATATATGCGGGTGCATATTTCTATCTGGAATTGAGGTTTTATTCTTGTAAACATTGTATTTATTATTTAAAAAAAACATACAGGCTGCCGAATTCATATTGCACAAAAAAGCCATAAACTTCCCACTAAAGAGCCAGAAAAATGCTATGAGGAGAACAAAGCAGGCATATATCACTGTATTTAGCCAATCTTAAACCCAGTCACGGCATTGCAAATAAAATACGCGGTGCTCCTTTCACCACAAATGTATTCTCAATCAGGAAAAAAATATATATAATTCGAGATCTGATACACTCTAAATCAAGATGTGACTTATGTTCAGGAATCAAAAAGATAAAAATCCAGGCAATTTCTATATCATTCAGGTCTCCAAATGCTAGTTCTTCAACTGATGTTTAGGGGAGAAGCTTTGGGAACAAGCTAAGATTGTTAAGTGGGATAAGTAATTCGGAATGCCTCAAATTCTGAGACTGAACCCCAGCTTTCTTAAATTCCAGTATCACACCAGTGAAGGTAGTCAATATTGCTTATTGCTTTTTAACCATTTTAAGCTGTTCCCCATGCATAAAATTATATCTTTATTGGATGATTTAACTCTTACTCTGCCTGATGTAGGCTGAAAATTTCAAGGATGGGCGTAAGCCAAGAATTTCATGCCTGAGGTCCTGAATTCTGGATTATCGGTCCTTTTACCCCTTATTATTCCAGGTTAGTATACAGATTGGGCTGCAGTTTCCAACATGGAGCAGAGAAGAGGTTTCCTGACAAAATGACCATTTCCCAACAAAAAGAAGGTTTATCCTAAACATCAAAACTTAATCTAGAAATGATACCTCCTTTCTCATACATGCAATCCACCTCGTTTTTTTAATCTGCTGGTTTAAAACTGTGTTCTGCAAGTCTAGGCAGGAGTTAGGCTATCTTTAAAGGACCTACCAAAGCGATTAGGGAAAGCAAAGCCCGCTATTACCAGGGGTAAATTTGCTATACTGTGTCCACACTTCTGCTGGTAAATTTGTAGGGGTCTGCAAATGGAAGGTGAAAGCTACACAGACACTAAAGTCACTGTGGCAGCAACTGCATCTCAGTAGATGACTGGACAGCATGTAGAATAACAGAGAGCTGTCTGGCTTGGGGAATTTAAGCCCTATCTTAATATATAGACAAGCATCATGACAGCACCTGGACCTCTTTGCCAGAACCTCAAAATGGTGCAGCAATACAGAACTATTTTGTGCTTGAATGTATCTGATACTGTTTCAGAGCTATTTAAGTGTAGCTTAACTTGATCCCTTAATTATATCATTTGGACATTTCCAAACCAGTTCTCTAAAATATCTGACTCCTGAGTCTGAAGAGAGCTGTTATCCAAATTTTGATCCATTTTCCTGATAAGGCTTATGAGATGGGGTTTAGTGTGATACTACTTTCTCTTGATGCTGAAGAGGCCAGATTTACAAGCAAGAGAGTCTGTGTATTTGGGTGATGACCACTTCAAATTACATTTGTATGTTGGTCTGTGGTGAGCATTGCGAACACTATACTGGTATTTTGATGGCTCTACCAGTGTGGTGAATCTAGCTCAGAATGCGGCTGCTCTGCATAACGTTGGGGTTTCTTTCCTAAATTGCAACCTAGGCCTCATCGTGTGGGGTGCTGTACAGGCACCCAGGGGTGCCTTGGGGAACCTCAGAGAAGGAGGGAGGCAAAAGATGTGCAGAAATGACTGTTATTCCCCCTGTTGTACAGCTGGGGGCTCTGAGGCACAGCAGGATTAAGTGCTCTGCCCACAGTCCTGCTGTCCAGTACTTCTTTTTCATGCTGGGAGCCCTGCAAGGCCCTCTGGGTTTTCCTTGTCCCAGTCAGATAAGGGATTAGGTCTTCAGCAGGCATAAATCTGCACAGCACCAGTGGGCAATGCTTGCTCATACCCACTGTCTCTGTGGTCCTTTGACCTTTGCTTCTTAGCATGGATTAGTGTTCATCTGTTAACATGTATGGGAACTTTTCCTTCATAGGTTCATCTATGCTTCTGGTTGCAGGGTGTTTATTAAACACACAGTTGGAAATGAGGCTGCATCTTCTCTCCCTGGCCTTGGAGACCCTGCCTGCACACATGTGGTTTCAATATAAATACAGAGTGCTGAGACGCTCCTTTCTTATTTGAGGAGAAGGTGTAAACCTTTGCAGGATAAACATACTTCCATCAGTAAGGGAGAATGACTTCACTTCTGGCTCACAATCATTGCTTATGTGAGCTTTAATCATTCTGCGCTTTGTACTAAGCGAAGCCCTTATGATCAATCAGAACTTTGAAGTTTTGTTATAAAAATGTAAATGAAATGCATTTCTAAATGATGCTTTTCTTCTGCCTTGCGCACCTCTCTATTCTTCCACGCGCACTCACAGAAAGCACAACAGTGCTGATAACAGCGCAATCGCCTCACTGGGCCATTTCAGCACTGAGGTGCACATTTGCCTCCTTCCTCCCACTCTTTTCACTGCTTCCACTCTTCCACTTATACAAAAAGAAAAGAAATGAGGAGCGGAGCTGCCCCCTGTACATTTCCAGACATTCTGATCTGATTGGGAGACAAAATGTTCTTCTCATTACAGCTCTAAATATAAAGATGGGGCTTGTAGGGAAAATATTGTGCTATTGGTTACTTCTTTTAAAAAGTTAAGCCAGGTGTATGCAACCTGCTGTCTGTGTGCTTGTGTGTCTGGTACGCTCCACTAATAACTTCTGCTGTCATTGGCCTCTTTCCTCTGATTCTCACAGAAAGAGACATGTCTTTGAGGTGTGAAGTTCCCATAAGTTTCAGAAAATCCCGTCTGTCCAAGCGCACTGGTTTTGTTCCAGTATCTGAGACACAGCAAAATAAATCAGCACCTCAAACTAGTTCTTCGTAAGCCTGGCCCTGGTGATGTGCAGCTATCAACCACTTGGCCACAGTCCTCAGAGAAGCACTTCCCAAGGGTTTTGGCCACCACAGAAAGGAACAATGCTGGTGGATCTGTGATGGCTAGGTGGAAGGTGGAGGAGAAAAGTCTAGTGCTTAATTTCAAGCTGTTTCATCAAATTCCACTTTCACTGCCACTCTTAGCAACTTCCTGGGAAGCAGAGCCAGCCAAGTCTGGCAGACGTCTAGGAAAAAGACAGCTCTGTCATGCCCTAAACACTTGTTCTGGGCATGTGGGTGGATTTTTTTGTTTCCAGCATTTTTCTGCACACAGAGTTTTGCTGGTGATTGGTGAAACCTCTCAGCATCCATAAGCACCTGCTTCTCTAGAGATCACTGCAAATCCCTCACTTAGGGCATCAGTGTGCTGCCATTCACCTCTGCAGAGCAAGGGAAAGCTCACTGGGATAACCTGCAAGGCTGCGGAAAGGTCAGTCTTGGGAGCAAGGGTCACACATCTGGGATGTGCTCAGTTGGCATTGGATCCAAGTCTCCTATCATTTCCTGAAGGCTTGGGAGAAGCTTATGGAAAGAAACATAATGTTAGAAGCAGGTGGATAAAGATGTCCTTCCCATCTGCACTTACCAGATATCTCCCCCCCCCCCCCTTTTTTTTTTAACCATCTAACTGAGGGCTTTGCTTCTATGCTCCATGGACTCCTTAGGCCATAGACATGCTGGGCTCAACTGGCAAACTGAGCTGAGGAAGCACACAGCCCTGTGGGAGGCTGAGAATCAGAGCTACTGGCCTGAAGGACATGAGCATCTGTAACAGCTGCAGCCAGCACCCCAGCACATGGTCCCCTGCTCACCACTGCATGACCTGCATGGAGAGGAGACCTGCAGTCCCCTGTGGCAGTGGGGGACACATGAGAGGAAATGGTACTCAATGGTTGGAGGCATCCCTCTTGATAACTGTTGCTGTGAAACAACACCAGCAAGCCTGAAGAGCTGACTCCATCTATTTTCACCTGCAAGGAACCCCAGTGCACAAGTGCTCACCTGCTCACGTACACTCTCACACAGTGGCGATGTGAGGCAGTCTGTTCCTTTTTGTGATTCCCTTTCCGATGGCCCTCTCTCAAGCCAAGCCAGAGTGCCTTCAAAGAGCCAAGAGTGATTGCAGTCATTGCGGGAACACAGAGGCAAGGGGAAGAGCAACGCCAATTTCTTTTCTCCAGTTTTCCCTTGCTATAGCACTTTTCTGAGGAGGTAATGTGATTTTGAGCAGCCACTTGACTCCATGAATGGCTGGAGCCCAGAGCAAGGTCCGGCCTTTTTGTAATGCACACAGCATCCCTCTCCTATCACTGAGAGCTGCAGGCTGCCTCCCCTATTCACAAGACAGTTAGGGAGACTAATTGCACACGTAAAAGTGCTGACGGGGCAAACCTCTGTCCCTTCACTTGTAATTGGTATTGACGTGGTACTCCCTGGCCCAGGGGTGCTCCAGAGCCAAACATAGGTTATGGGGTTTCAGTCAGGGAAGTTTGCTTAGTAAAGACTTTCATGAATATAAGGGGGGATAACACTTTTAATAGAAATGCATACAGATATTTGTTACATGTTCTATTTGTTCTTTACTACAGTCAAACTCGGCAGCATTTCTCAGCCCAACTCCCTCTACCCTCTCTCTCTCTCTCTCTCTGCCAGTCCTGTTCTTAATCAGTTTGAACTATCAGCTGATTTCAGCAGATCCCTGGTGAAGTTCTAATGGGTTTTGCTAGCTGGGAGAATGAGACCAAAATTACTTCCCCAGCTAAAGGAAGAGCTGTGCTGTGAACACAGCAGCAGCAATAGGCACCAGAGAATCCACACAGGCCAGGGACACGCTGATTGCTTAGCCCTGAGAAAAGCTCCAGTCAGAACCTGCAACTCATTTGTTACAGGAAATCTGTGTGGCACTGGGCCTCAGAAAACAACCAAAGTTTTGTTACCTGCACAGCTCACAAGAACACTTCTTTTTTGACAGCTGGATATCTTAAATCTGGGGTCATGTTTTTAAACCTTTAAAAGTCCTGGCACCATTTTGAATATGGTATTTAGACAGGCTCCCAAGTCACTGGCCACTTGGAAAAAAATCTGGTTTGATCCTGTATTCCAAATCCAGCAGTGCCTTTTATTCCTGAGCAAGGAGCTTTCAGGACTGGTAGGTCAGCAGATATGCCAGGAGATGTTTTGCTGTGTCCCATATCAGTTTAAATCTGCGCTGACTTTCAAGCTGCAGTCCAGGGATTCCAGGCAGCCCAGTGACAATTTTTGATTGTTTGGTGAAAACAAACTCATCGACAGTAGACTTAAATTTGCTATACAATGATTTGCAATTCCATGAGAAAATTCTAAGGATTCAGCAAACAGGAATTAAAAAAAAAAAAGAAAAGGAAAATTGCTCTTCCAGACTGATCCGTTTTGTTATCTAGGTCAGACATTAAGTTTTAGAGTGGGTTGTGATTTTAGTTTGGATCCAGTGTAGATCTGTTGATTCTAATGTCCACAGATAATAAACTCTAGGCTGGAGAGAGAGTCTCTAGATGCTAGTTGGTAGACTGTACAAATTGATAGCACAGCAGCCTTTCTCTGAAAGAGTATTTTACTGAGTATTAGATTTATGCCATTTACTACTTTATAGATAAAACAGTCACTATGCTCTAAACCGGTGATGTACTTAGAATGGGGAATGGACTGGTTTAGTGGTTTCTGCATTTGATTGCTTAGAGGGCAGTTTACTTCTAGATTGGAGAGATTGTGTTCTAAATTATAGAGCTACTGCTTTTATGAATTGAGCAGGGTATGGATTAAGCAGGTGAGGGGGCTGTGTTGACTAGTGGCTTCACATGTTTCAGGATGAGGGGCTGAGGTCAATTCAAGTTCATTACACTGCAAGGAGTTTATGATTTCTTTGTTATGGAGGTTCAATATAAATTGATTTAAAAATAAACTTTTTTTGACCAATTTAATAAATTCACTTTATTGTTCAGGCTTTGATGTTATTTTCCATGTGATCAGCATAAAGCATTTCCCTTGCTACCCCTATCACTCTGAATATTATTTAGACCTTGTGGCTCTTCTTTCCTTCTCTCCAAAGCTTGATTAAAAGATGGGCATGAACTGAAGCTCATTTGAGGCTTGGGTCTAGATGCCAGTTTTGCAGCTGTAGTTCGGGAATTCAGACAGTGCAATGCAGCGTGGGAGAGACTTTTTGCTCAAGCCAATATTTTCCCAGGTATTTTTGTTGGAATTAAGGGATTTCAAGTCTTTTCAATGAGTATTAACAGATGGAAAATTTCAAATGCACAATCATCATTTGCAGCATGGTGCAATTTTGAGAATATTTACAGCTATTCCCTAGGGATGTCTGAGAATCATCTTGGCATAGGGGGATCTTTTCCACTCATCCAAGCAAGGAACAAGAGCAAGGAAACCTTATCCACTTTGCAAACCTAAATGCATTATTAAACAGGTCCTTGCACCGGGGAACCTATGGACTCAGGAGTTCCAAAGGATGAGCATTTGCATAGCTGCTTCACTATCTAATGGACTCATGCTGCAGCTTTTCCTTGAGTACAGACGGTGCTAGGAACAGTTTCTCCCCCCAGCCCTAAGATGCCGAAATCTGTCAGAACTTCACTCTTGCACACTGTCTTGTCTCCTGTAAATGGTGTAAAACTAGACAGGGATTTCAGGAGTTCTGCAGGATAAACAGCAAGCCAGCAGAAACACAGACAGCATGATTGTTTCATGGAGAAGTGGTATGAGGAGCCCTAAGCCTCACTTGGGCATGCGGCTGATTCAGTTAATTGGAACAATAAAGTTTTTTCCTCAGACTTCTCCTTGGGAAAATATTTTCTCCCATATTCATGTATCACTTTCTTCAGTCTATTTAATATCACCTAAAGAAGCTGCCTTCCACCTGTGATATATGCATGGCATTGGAGTCAGCTGTTATGACCGTAAACAAATCATGGTTTAAGCATTCTTTACCCTGCTGTTTCTGTTAAGGCCGTGATGCCTTAAGCAGCACCAGCACCTGGGGGCACCGCCTTCGCAGGAAAAGTATTTATTGAGCAGCACAGCCCCCTCCCTAGTTTTTGTATTGCAAACGTGGTACTGCTTCTTGTCCCATGTCCTGCTTGAGCTGGAGATTTTAGCTGGTTTTTTATTTTGTGCTTAAACCTCACTGTGGCTGTAGGTGAAAGGTGATTTTCCTACCTGCTCTACTCTGTCTCCCTCAACCTCAGAGCTGCATTGATAAGGTAGGAAAACTTTCTGCCACTTCTGGTTTTCGGTCTCATATACCTTCCTCCGGCCTGGAGTGCTAGGTGAGGTAGTGCAAAAATGCAGCGGATCTGTCAGTGAGATAAGTGCGTTTTAAAGAGCAGTGATATCTGTCAATGAGACAGCAGCTGCACAGTAATTCATTTCCATCTCTGCCTCCTCATCTGCCCCAGAAATGTTGACACAGCATTTTTCTCTCTCGGGTTGTTTCTTGAGGTTTTTTCTACTGCTTTCAGTGCATCTAGGGGCTATATTGAGGAAAGGACAAAGAAAACTAGAGAAAGCTCTGCTGTCTGTGTAGTCCAGCCCCAAACCCCTCCCCAGACTTTTCTCAGTGTGCAGTGATGAATGAGTGGAAGTTTACTAAGGCTGTGCCTCAGGGCGTCTTGCATTGCTGTAAAGAGTATGAAGGGGAACAGCTAAAAATTCATCCAAAAATACACGTCTGTTGGCTTTGCATTTACAGTCTGTCCCTCTGTTCCTCCCTCTCTGCCCCTCAGTAAGGTCAGCTGGACTGCAGGGTGCTGAGGGTGCCCCAGAGTATGGCGCAGGATCCTTTGGGGGGGGCAGGGGGTGTTGCAAGCTGCAAGCAGCAGCCGGGCTGTTCACAGGAAAGGGCTGCGTGAGGTAGGGAATAAGTCAGTGGCTTTCACTGGATGCAAAATATGGAAGGGGAGTTCTGGTGTTTGCTGAGACCACCAAATATGCTTCTGAGCCACTCTACTTAACCCTATAGCATTCCTAATGCCTAGCCAAATCCCAGCATCCTGCGTTTTTGCACCTGCTGGGCTCTAAGCTTGCCTGTGCCAGAGATCTCCACTAGCACCTCATGCCCCCTGAGCTACCCAGCTCTCATTACATTGGTGTGGGGCACCAGCAGAGGAACTTATGGCCCTAGTCCCCTGTGAGAACCCACATCCCACTCTGAAGTCAGGGTGGTTTTACTAAAAACAGGAACTTTGTCTTCACGTGAGGCCATTTGCAATCACCTTCTGTAAAGGTTAGTAAGGGGACCCTGGCTTTGGTAGGTGAATGTGAGTTGGCAAGGAGCCCTCTGCATCTCTAGATACCTGCGTTTGACTGGATACAGATGTGCCTCTGCAAGGCTCGCTGTTTCTGCCTGCTTGCTCTGTGGTTGCCACAGCCTCCTCCGCATGTCCGCTCCCCTGGGCTGCAGAGAAAGCTTGCAGTGTTTCATAGCTCTGCACACCCTGGGTTATGCTGATTGAAGAGAGATTGGTAAAAGTTATTTACAAACTGCCTTTACAAAGAAAGAGGGGGGAAACTGCAGCACACATAACTAATGCAGGCAAGGGTGATGAAAAGCCGCAGGCTGAATACCCGCTTTGAAGCAGCACACTTTCCCGAGTTACCTACCTTTTTCTGCTGGTGCTCGTTGCCAAGATCGAAGGTTCATTGTTTTGCATCTGTGCTAAAGAAGATTTAAAAAGCATTTTTTTTGCTGGCCCTGATGGGTTGTGGGGAGAAATATCTTCTGAATATATCTGTGTATTGGAAATTCACTTGGTGTTTCTGCTCTCATTTGAAAGTCTTTTCTTTAAGCACCTGTCCTTTAGTCTGTGCTGCTGTATGCAGTCAATCATTGTGGTGCTGCTTTCTGCAATGCAAACAACATCTATCATGTGACAGAGGAAGTTACGGGAACACTCTGTTACCTGTTCCCAATCATTTGCAATACACAGTAATAGCTGTGATGCTGATGAATATGCTTAAGGGTTTAAGTGTAAGCAGTGTAGGTTTACCCAGGTGTTCTGCTCGGATGATTAAAAATGTGTTTGCTGCTTTGTTAGGAATGTGTCACTTCTAATGGCTTCTATTGTTCCGGGGGGGGGGGGTTTTAGAGGGCCAAATGATTACCTGGTGCAAGTTGGGATAGCTTCTCTGGAGTTGTATTACGCATATTTTTGCTTCAAAGTCTATTGTTTCAGTGGAACTAGGCTGATTTATGCCAGCTTAAGATCTGTTTCTAAAACTGTTTAAAGCTTAGCATTCCTCTTTCAGCATCCCTGTGAGATAAGGATTTACTGCAGCTGTTTGAAAAATGCAAATTTTTTCAGGAAATATGTTTTTTCATAAAAAAATGCTCCTTCAGTGAGTGAAAATATTTCATGAGCATCTTTAAGGTTTTGATGGGAGATAGAATCCCAGAAAGCAAAA
This sequence comes from Haliaeetus leucocephalus, assembly GCF_000737465.1. Classification (NCBI taxonomy): domain Eukaryota; kingdom Metazoa; phylum Chordata; class Aves; order Accipitriformes; family Accipitridae; genus Haliaeetus; species Haliaeetus leucocephalus. The sequence continues at coordinate 5,109,691 of NW_010973209.1, read as the reverse complement.
CATTTTGAGCTTTCTTTTTTAGAACACTGGCTTTGCTCATCTCAATTATTTACATTTTCTTTATGATAAAAACTCTGATAAATTAAAATAGGCAAGTTTCTTATGCACACAGAAAGTGGTATTCTGGGGGAGGCTCTTTTCAGTGAAAGGATTGCGTTGTATTATAATGCTCTAGCCAGCCCTGTAAGTGACAAGCTTAAGCTTGAAATAAGAAAATCCTGGGTTCAATTTTTATTTGGCAGGTTTCTCTTTTCTTTTATCAGCTTCTGCAAAGCAGTCCATGCTTCCCCTCCTAGTTAAAAAAACAGAATCAATACCCAAGAAGGGTCAACCAGCTTACAATTCATTACATGTATGCTTTTCTAACTGACAATGCAATTCTTGTTTCTCATTTTTCATGTCAACTGTTCCTCGGAAAAACAATAAAAGAAAGAAAGAAAAGCAGAAAAAGACAAAGAGACGGAGAGATTTACCCAAGTCATCAAGTGAAATGGGAGCTGACAGGTTCTCTAATGTTACATGCCCAGAACAAAAAGGATTCCTCACTCTGCTCCTCTGTAAATGTTTGAGAATCCTTTGTGCGTAACTGCGCTATTCACTGGGAACCTCAGCTCCAGGATTCCCCAGTAATTCCTTTAGAAATGTGCCCAAGATGCTTCTTGGCCTTGAAAGAATTATTCAGCAGATCAAAGGCAAGCAGCGATGAATTGTTTGGATCTTTTTCCCGTCTTTGTTACTGAATGTGCCCAAGTTCCCCCAGGCACATGAATTCTTTTTTTGCCTCAGTTTCTTTCCTTGTTGCATGGCAAGAATAGAGGCAACTCTGAGTGGGAATGGTCAAGATTCAAAACTTCAGGAAAAATCCCTGTTGGGGAGAAATTCTTCTGCTGATTAAAGTAGGTTAAGCATCTGCCACCCTAATGAAGTTTCAATCTAATTAAAATTTTTCCCAAGTTCAGATATGCTTGCAAGTGCATTTGAAGGTCACAACCATCTCCACTCAGTCAAGCATGTATAGTTAGGAGCTGTAAATCCAGGGGCAAAATCTTGGTTTGTGCTTCACAGTTCAGCAGATGGAGACAGTTTTCCTGGTGATGAGGTTGCGGAGACTATCAGAGGCTGGTGGGGATGTCACTTCATCCCTGGGGCAACATGTTTAAGGGGAAGCTGCAAAGCAAGGTCAAAATATAACGAGCCATGGAGGTCCTGGGTTGTCTCCTTGCTGTAGTGCCACCTCTGCTTTCATTGACAAAGCTTCCACAGATATGTAGACTGAAATCTCCCAATGAAAAGCTCATTGAATAGAGATAGAGGTTGGGTCTGCGTCTGTTCCAGAAATTGTTTTGGAAATGCTTGATCAGAGCAAGTGTATGGGAGGCCTTGGTCACACAATCTTCAACCCTTGTAAAGGGCAGAGAGACATTTTTTGCACAGTATCATCCTGAAGGTTGTTTTGAGTCAAACCTAATTTATCCGCAGAGGCCAGGGGGGAAAAAAACTTGACAAAGTTGTTCTAGTTTGGGCTGATTTTTGTAACTGTTTGATGTGGTAGTGCGGTAGGTCCCTTTGCATTTCTTTCTGCCTCACCTACCCAAGTTGACTTCCACCTGGGAGCTCAAGCAGCCAGTGATTGAGAGGGGCACTATGACTATCAAGAGAGCCTCCTTTGTCTTTTCTACCCCTTCCTCTTGAGACACAGCATATGCTGCCAGCCTAGGTAAACTCCAGCACTTTCCTGTCCCCATGAGAGAAATCCATCATTCCCAGTACAGACTTGACTTTTTGCTAGAAAGCAAGCTGAAACCTCTTTTCTTCCCTGTCTTCCTGTTAGTCCCCCCTTCGTCTCCTGTGTGACTATATTCCCTCCAGTCCTTACATGGTGCAATGCATCTGGAGAATCATACTGCAAGTCAGCACTGTCTGGGGGCTCAGAGCCTGCCTGTCATGGGGGAAAGGAGGCAAGAAATGAATTCAAGTCCCCAGCGGTGTCTTGCTGGGGGAGTGGGTGTTGGAGGGAAACATTGCTCCTGAGAGCTGATTACTCTTCATTTCTGCCCTGAAAGTAAGAGCTCATTCAAAGAAAATCCTTCTTTACTCTTGTAACCTAAATGCAAAGTAGAATTGCTGGGCTGAGCAGGTTTTAAGGCAATGCTGAACTGGGGTATTGTCAGCTGCTTTGGAGAGGAATGGGGAATGAGGAGATGTTTTGCAGTGCTGATTGATGGAGGGGTCCTTGCACCTTCTAGGTGGGGGAGGGAAGATGAAAAGCGAATTAATTTGGCTTTCTTGCACTGTACTAAATGACTCCCCTCTTCAGGGCTTCTGGTACTGGCCCACAGCAGGCAGGAACAATCTGCACCAACAGTCTTTCTACTTTTTCCCCCATCTTTAAGTACTGGATTGCTGCTTTTTGCCTCTTTTGGATTATCAGAGATTGGTCCCAGCTAGAGACAGGACACCAGGTGGGATGTACAGGTTTTCCCAGGGACACTGAGAAAATACTCTGGAGTTTGGTGACTCTTGCTCACGTGCTCGAGGACTGATTGACCACTAGCAATGGGGTCAGGAAGGAATATGCCCCAACCTGAACAGGAGCTACTAGAGGTTTTTTTTCTCTAACACAAGGCACAGCCCTGCCCTAGGATCATATGCTGAGTTTCATGTAATGTGTTCTTTAGGACATGGATAAAACCCTCAATTTCTTCTAGGTTCATTCTTTGCAACACATTCAACTCTTGGCATTTCTGCATATGCAAAAGAGAAGTATAGCCATAGAAATATGGGGCTGGTGGGACTTGGAGGTCATCTAATCCATCCCTGTATTCTCTATACAACTGACTATATCATACCAACACTGCCAATGCCCTTAAAATCCTCCTCTAACAAGGACACAATGCACTGAGTAGCTTGTTCTGTGCTTATTTATCCTCAGCATTAAAAAGTTTGTCCTAAAAAGAAACCCAAATCTACCTTTTTCTATTTGCTCCCCTGCAGATTCACCCTATTTTCCCCTGTCCTGCCTCTAGTGGCCTGAAGGATCATTGCTCACTTCCCTTTTCAGGACAACCTTTTACATATCAGAAGTCTCTTGGATCCTTAGTTCAGAAAACTCTTACATGGGCTGAGGAAGCCTATTTCATTTGACCTTTCTTCGAGGCTTGTATTTTCTAAGCCTCCCATCAGTCTCCTGTGTGAGCAAGATGTGCGAGTTGTTGATGCAGAGCCTGATGTGAGCTTTTGCCCACCAGAATCGAAGCTATTTACATCCCCTGGGCCAGGATAGTAAAAATCACAAGTACTTACAACCTTGTAGTAGAAGTCATGATAGTCTGTTCCTATGTCACTGAGCCATAAACCCACCTGTGTTTCACTGCAGAGCAGCTTGCTTTGGCAGGGGAATGGACCAGCCAGTGTAGGCAGCCTTTTCCCCATCTTGCTTTTGACACAAAATGTGTTTCCCAGTTTGACTAAAGCTATGGGGATGGGATCTGCTCACACAGCCTGGCCAGCTCCTGGCCCTGTGTTGAAGCTGGCACCTGGAGGATCAATGCAATTTAGTCTCCTTGTCAGTCAAAGTTTGATTGAAGGCCATGGAAATTGGCTGTATCCCTTGTCCCAAGAAGCTCTGGGTCATGTCCTCTGCCTTGATCTTTCCCCAAGTCTTTCTCCAGTTAGGTATAATGCCTATCACAGCTGGCAGCTACAGCTTTCCATATTAGCTGAAAAAATATGCAGAAATAAACTACTCATGCATCGCCTTCTCTTAGACTAGCATGACTTTCCTGTCATGTTTTCTGTGTTTTCTCCTAGTACTTGATGTTTGCAAGTCTCTTTGCTTTAAGCCATGTCGGCTACAGGCCCAGAACACGCAATAGCTACCATTTTTTCACTCTCCTCAGCTTGAGTGTTTAATTTGCTCCAGACTCTGCTTGAGCAATTTTTGGAGAGCACAGTTTATATTTGTGTATGCAAATAAGCTGAGCAAATATGCTAAGGAGCTCCAAAGATAGATCGGTACACTTAAGTACATGCCAGCCCACAGTAAAATCATCCCAGGCTATTCTGGTCTCAATTAACCCTTCTGCCTTCTTCAGTTTAGAGTCTGTATGGCAAGTAGACAGTACTGGGAGGTACTCTTCCACCTTCTGTACCACTGTATGCAGACGAACGTTGCTGGCGTCAGCAGTACTGTTCTGCACTGTGAGCCAGGCAACAGGGCACAGTGCTTTGCCCATGGTTACGCATAGTTTTGTATTCAAATATTAGTTGTCTTTCGTGTCCTTTTTATTGCTGAACAAGCAGTTCCAGGAGCTGCAAAAGTAACACAGCCAGCTTTCCTTCAGACTTGTGATTTATGTTGGAGTCTCTGGTGTCTAATAAAATGTGCGCTTCTGAAGCTTTGTGCATGGTTGGAGAGTTCATAAAACCACTCTTCCCTGTGGATGCTCTGATAGCTGATAACATAGCTGAGTATAGTTGTTGCCTTTTCTTTAGGTACAGGGAAAGAATTTTACCTTTCTCCTCTAATTCCTGCCAGTGGTTATAAAACTTGCAAAAAAATTAATTTCCCTTCAACTGGTGGATCTGTCAAATTGCCTGAAATTGCTTCAAACATCTCCTGAAGAACACTAGCTTTCCTAATCTGGTTTCCCTCCCTACAGGAGGGGAAATGAGAGATCATTGTTATTCGCTGGGCTTGTCTACACTGAGGGATTGACTGGAACAGCTATTGCAGAATAAGCTGTTCAGCCGGAAGCCTTCCGGAATAGTTGCCTGCATGGACACACTCTTCTGGAACATAAGTGACTTTACTGTAGCATAATTACTTCACTTTGGAAGGATGCTAATTACTTTGGAGTGGTTTTTTATTCTGGAATAAAAACCTGCTGTCATAATGTCCTTTGGGAGGCATGATGGAATAATTTCTCCAGCAGTCAGTACTCTAGATATTTTCTTCCTGTAGATGAGGGAAATAGTCTGAAAAGACAGCTGACTATTCTGGTGCTGAACTTGTGCAAGATTTGAGGAAAAAGGATCTAAGCAGATTTCTGTGATGCTTATAATGCGGGGCTTATTTAACCTTAGAATGTGTGGAAGATGATATAGCTTTTAATTACCGTTTTTTAGCTTAGTTTCTTAAAGAAATGAGGCTTACATAATCAGTGTCTGTATACATGCTTCCCATAACTTCTGCGCCATTAGCTCATTTCAGCCACATTTAGCAGAGGATAGGAGGCTTCAAGTGTTAGATCGCTTCAAGTTTGGGGGCTCAGCAAGAGAGAGATCCTATGGCATCTCCACTGAGGGAGAGGCTGCAGCATACCACTGTCCTGATAAAACATCAAAGCAGCTGCATACTGGAATGGCCAAACCTTTTCCCTGTCAGAAGAAAAGCTCTCCACTGGAGGCTAACACCTCCCCAAATGGCAAAGCCCATAACACCAGATCCGCAGGACTGATTTCTTGTGTTTGTAAAGACTTTTATTCTTGTTATTAGGTGGTTTAAATCTGCTGCTCCCTAAGCTTCACAAACTGTTCTCTGTAATACTGAAATGTAGCCAGCTCTGGGAAGGAAGAGGTGATGCTCATTTTTTATTCTCTATTCTTTCTATTTTGTTGTCCCAGCCTGACTCACAACCCAGTGAGCCAGGACATTTTCCTTGCAGTCTTCCCACTTTGGATTGCTTTCTTGTTTATCTGCAAAGGGGGAACTCGGCAGCAAACCTCCCTAAATGGAGTCAGATGGCATCTCAGGGTGGTGTAGTGGTTTTGCAAATGTTTTGCTGTGCTTGCAGCCAAAAGTAATCTCACTAGAAGGCCTTGCTAGACAGTGTAATCTAAATCCTTCCCCCTTGGGTCTGCACAGCTGCAGTGTAGAATGAAAGGTGGGGGGAAGTCTTTTTTTGCAGGGCCCTGCTTCCCATTGCTAAAACAAACCTTTTGGTTGAGATTAATTTTGTTTACACCACTGCACTGAGAAAGGCAGCACCCATGACTACATCTGATCTGTTCATCTGTATTATCTTAGTCAATGAAGAGAAAGAGGAACAAATGAGTTAGGTTTTCCTGCCTGATATCAGGAGTCTACTTTAGGACATGGATAGGATGCATTGCTCCTTAGAAGCACCCACTTGTCTTGGCTAACTGTCTGAAGAGTCAGTCTGGATAATGTGCTCAAATGAAGACCTTATCTCCTGATCAGTGTCTACGGTTGGACAAACAGATCCCCCTCTCTCTGCAGCCTGTTCAACCACACTAAGTCCTCAGTGTGGTGAGGTGACTTCAACAATGAGTGACAAACATCAAAATGCAACTTCTCTGGGGTAGATGGAGCTGATACTCCATTGAGAAAGGTGAAATGCTTCAGGGAAACCCAGGTCTGGGAAACCTTAGAAGATTAAAAAAAACAACTGAGAAAGGCAGCTCAAAATTACCCCTCTATGTAGATGCCTGTAACTGCATCTGCTGAGGGGGCATATGGTGTCCATATGAAGCCCTCAGATGGGACAGGCTGAAGGCAGATACACTCCTGGATTTTGAATACTCTGGGGCTTCCTAGTGAGTTATCTCTGGGCAGAATATGGATCCTTATGCAGTGACTCTGCAGAATAACATAATGGGGTGACGGACTTGATTTCCTGGGACATGGGAAAATAGACCATGCCAGGAGGGTGCCACAGCCATCTGCTAAGTGACAGAGCAGGCAGGCTATAATCTGGTAAATTGCTAGGGCATGGGGGCCAGTTCTCTGCATCATATGGCCCCAGAGTGGAGGGGTTTTAGGGAAAGGGCCTGCTTTTTGTGTCCCATCATGCTCCCTTGGATCATCTGAGCAGTGATGAGAAATCACCGCAGCTCAGGCAGTGCTGGGAGAGGTTGTGGATGGGAGGTAACAATGAAGGCAGGCAAGAGATCTGCTTTCTTTGTCAGGTGCCTTCCTCCTGGTGAGGGGAGAGCAACTTCTCTGCTCTTGAGCTGTGCTACAGCAGTTGGACTCGGTGCAGAGTACCCGATCCCCCAAAGTTCCAGCTAGGTATCCCTGACTCCAGCGTGAGCAGAGCAGCTGACCCCCCTTGGGCCATGCCAGGTGGGCAATGGGAAAGGGCTGTTTCAGGTGCTTAAAGTGAAGTTGCATGCGACTGCAGAGCCTGCTGCCTTGTCCCTTCTGTGTGCCCTGGTTTCTGCTAGTGAATGGTGACACGCAAGCGCCTGCTGGAAGGGCTGGCACCTTCCCTGGGCTCTGGGATGTGTTCCCAGATCTGGGCACAGCAGGGACTTTTTGCATGTGTCAACATTAGAAAGCAAAAGCCAGACACAGGGAAATACTGAAGAATCTCTTGCCCAGCCCAGCTCTTGTGGTTTTATTTTTCAATGCTTATTTTTGTTTCCTGACACAAAGTAGAAACATTTGGTCAGTGTCTTGGCTAGTGTTCTTATTCAAGACTGCAGTGTCACTTGCAATGATGTTCCTGGCTTTTCTAGTTGTTTGTGTGTTTGGCACTGACACCTAATGAAGTTGTAAAATGTTTGTCACAGCCCCTACTCTGAGTGGGGGGTATCAGCATTCTACTTACAGGAGCTGTTTTGCTAGCTCAAGCAGCAAAGGGTTGTCCTTTGGTAGAAGGAATATAAAAACCTTCTGCAGAGAGTTGCTGAACTTCTGATCGTTTAGCTTAGTAAATGAGATGATAGTGCACTGAGTTGAACAGAAGTAAAAATAATTTGGCTAAGCTTATGCTCAATGGTCCAAGTCTTAGTTTGAGTCTTAATAATTTTAATGCAATTGCCCTCAGTATTATGGTCTGATAAATCAATGCTCAAAGCAGAGATCAGGGAAGACTTGGATACGTTTGCTCTCTTCTTTTTTCTTGTCTCTGCATCTGGCCACTGTATAAAACAGGACAGTAGATTAGAGGGAACGTGGGTCTGACCCAGCATAGTCTGTTAAGCCTTAAGACATTGAATTCACCCTTTCTGTCGCTTATTGGGTTGATAAACAGAAATGCCTTGTTTTGTCCTTAAAGCAATCAAGCCTAGTTTTCTGTAACTTTCTACCATTGCTACTCTGCTTATTTCAACTGCTTCATTCCCAGCAGTGTGGGAGAGGTCAGAGTTGCTTCCTTGCTGTATTAAGCAGTACCTCTCAGTAACCAAAAGAACAGTTGGTGTTTGAACTTTGTTGCCCAGGTGCTTTGCTACCTTTTTCTTATGTCAAATGTTCTGCTGATGTTCTGTCATTTTTTTGCATCTTTGTGGTATGTCAGTAACAAGACAAAAAGGCTGGTTTGTAAAGATGAAGGGCTAATCTTGTGGGTGAAATCAAGCACCTACTGCCTTTCCTCTACAGACATGCAGAGACTTGTTCCAGTTTATAGCACCAAAGATTTGTCCCATATTTTGTGAATCATGCTATCTCTTCTATTTCTGCTTTTAACATAGGCATCTTTTGACTTTGAGCAAACATTTACTTCCCTGAGTTTCAGTTTCTCCATCCCTGCATGGGATGTCTGGATCCCCCTACACCTGCCAGAGCATAGGGTTCAGCCTAATTAATTGAAGCTCATAGCCTGCTTTGAGAGCCTGGATAGCAGTTGAAGCAAATAAACACAAGCTATATAATATTATACTCTCTTCTCTGAGAGAAGAACATTGAGGCAACAGCCAGATCTCCAAGAGGCTGGGAACATCAGAACAGAGATTGCTATAAATAACTTGAGTTCTTCCTGCTTATGCCTGTGTCTTATATCTTTAAGCACCTACAATTTGCTCTGCAAGACCTGTGCCTGTCTCCATATGCAAGAACCGGTGGCAGTAACAGCATGGCTATTCTTAAGCACTATTTTGCTCTCATCACAAACTGCCTGCATGCATTATTTGTGATGCAGTCTCTAATGCCTGCACTGATTACAACACTGAATTTCCACAGGATCTTCACCATGACACAGCTGTCAAAATATGAGTGCTCTGCAAACTTTTACGAATTTCTACTTACAAATCCCTATATCTATTCTTTAAATATTTTTCTTTAATGGATTGCAATTTTCTAATGAGTCTCTATGTATCAGTATGGAGACCACTGCAAAAATTCAGCCAAAATATTGTTTATTTCTTACTATAGATAAAGTTCATGTTTTTTCCTCTTAAAAAACCCTACCTTCTCAGAAGCAGCAAACTTATCCCAAAAGAAACTCCTCCTGTCAGAGACTTTGTCTAGCAGACAGGCCCTTGGCATGGAGACTTTTAGCTGAACTGATTAGCATGTGACAAAGTCTTAAATGAAGACAGGGTTATAAAACAAAGTGCTGGGCAACCCACCTGCATTGCCTATAGTAAATCTTGCAGTGGAAGGCTGGAACCAAAATGAGGCCTGAAACCACAAATGAAGAATGAAGATTGGAGTGAAGCCTCTCTCAGGTCCATGGTCAATGGCTAGAACATAACAAAGCAACAAAGTATGTGTTTATACATCAACATATGTTTAAAGAATTGATTCCTCCTGCAGAGTCTTGTAAAAGGCGGGCAGCAAATGTGAGCTGATGCTGTCAAGGGAAATTGGAAGCTCGCTGTTGCTTGACAGGTGTATTATTCCAGCTGCCTTCGACTTATTTACAAAACAAGGAGCTAAGATCTGATGTGATGCAAGTCAGCACTCTGGAGCTGCAAGAGGCCTGGTTTTTTAGCGCTTCAGAGCTGGCCTCAATTTGCTTGGCATTTGAAATGGATGCAGGAGGAGGAAGGAAAAAATTCTTTGCTTCACAGCCTGTTCTCTCAAGAAGACAGACTTAAATTTAAAATGCTAGGAGTAAAAGAATTGAGGTTTATTTTTCCTGACTGCCAGCAGGGATGAGACTGCAACAATCTCTCTTGCATCTTCCACACCTCCATGCTCCTCCATCCAACTCCATTGTGGCAGTGACACACAAGTATGAGTGCTCTGGGCAAAATGGGTGTGGAAGCATATGGCAGGGAAAGCCTTGCTCCCTGTCTTGGGTTCACTGGTGCCAGCTGGGAGAGGTGGGACACAAGGATCTGCAGGGCCTTGGCTCCCTGGTGGGGGGCAAGGAGGGCTGGGAGTGACTCTGACAAGGGTAGCACAGCCACAGTCACTGGTGTCCTGCTGTTCCCCGAGTCCCTGGGCTGCACAGCTGGCAAATCCTTTGGTGGGAGCCTGGATTTATGGATTTAGCCTCATCCTTGTCAGGCTCAAGGGCCTTCATTTTCCTTTTCAAGTGCTCCAATTTCAGTTCCCAATCTCCCTTATTTGCTTTATAGCTCTCATTTCTGGTCCTTCATCAGTCTGACAGGTTTTGTAAATCACCCTTGGAGTGAGTTTTTCTTCCTTGACCACCAACAAGGGAGGCTAGAACCATTAGTCTGCAGTGTCCCTGATTAGGTGATGTGAATACCTATGTTTGTTCCTGGTTCATAGCTGTTCTTCCATGCTTGTTTTCAGACAGCTGAAGCTTAAGGAATTGTTTTTGAACAGTGGCTTGGAGCCTGCCTGCTTGAGGGAACTTCACTGTACCCTTGAAGAATTACCTAATGTAGTGAAATACAGTTGTCTGGTTACCCAAGTGTTTCTTCCTTGCACTTCCAGAGAGGAATTGCTGACTTGGATCAACGTTTTGACATGAAATCCTGTTTCCTAAAAGGTATACCTCTCCACCCTGTCTTTCCAAAGGCCAGAACTCCACTAGAGCACAGGAGGCTCTAAAAAGGCTCCTCAGTTAATGCTTTTAGCTACCTTGAGCTGATTAAAATCCCATCCCTGCCACAAAACTTCCTGTATGACATCTGTATCATTCCCTTCTATATACAAAACAAATGCAATTATCCTTGTGTCTGCTTAGTTACGAAACACTTCAGAGGAGCTGTGTATCTGGGTATTTATTCCATCCAGTGCAGCCAGGCTTCAGTTACAGGTAGGCAACGTAGGTGCTACAACAATACAAATACTGAGGCTCTTCACTTTGTTTCTTTTCTGGCATGGGTGTGTATCCTTCTCTTCCTACTCCTTCCTGAAAGATAAAGAGCAGAGCCTTAGTAGTCTGAGGATTTTGTGCCCAGAAAACTCCCTGCAGGGCCAGGTGTTTGGATTCACCAGGCTCTGTGTAGTGGAATTGTCTCCTGGGGTAAGGATCTTGAGGATGCTGCAGCAAGACAGTAAGTTGTTCTGTCTGTACAAACTTGACATCAGACCCTAGGGGGTTTCCCTTGTGTTCAGGATGCTTTGAACCTGGTTGTTCATGATGTGAATGGGGCTCTGTGCACTGTACATATATGGTAGTGTCTTTGTGATAGGAGACATGCTCTGGCATATGTTTACCTCTGTGCTTTTAGTGAAGGTGATTTTACTATATAAAGCGTGTTTGCATGCACAGGAACCCTCCTCAGACAGTGGTGGGAGAGGCGGAGTCCTTGGAGAATATGGGATGATTAAATGAAACATTCACTTGTATGTGCCTGGAGAATTGAAATGGGAATCAGCTCTGACTTACGAGGCATGAGCTGAATATGCTACAGGCTTCAGACTCTAATGTGAAATTCAACAGGCGTCAGGCTATAGAAAACTATTGAGATGTCCAGGGAAGTGTAGAGATTATGTCCTGTCTTGAGAGGTGAGGCACAAATAGACCTGGAAAGAATGTCTAAACATAAGCTCTCATTTTGTAGTGTCAGTTGGCAGGGCTAGCATTGCAAGTATGCTTCGTTTCAGGTATATACTGCTGAGAGTCCCTGTAAACATCATTGAAGTATATGCTGCTCTATCCAACTACATCTTGGGAGCATGGGTGCATTTCTCAAGCTCTCTAGCTGTTCCTCAGGAGCAGACTTTTTCCCCACAGGGTTTTGATTTTTGAGGGCTTGTGATGCCCTTGGGGCATGGAGGCAGCCTGTCTTGGGATGAAGGTGTTATCAGTAGTCTTTAACACATGAGAAGGCAGAGTGTGCAAATGACTGGCTCAAAGGTACTCCAGAATTCTGGCTGTAGCCCATGCTGGTGGACTCCCCTGCCCTTGAAAATGAGGGGAGATAAAGAGATAGTGTGTGGCTGGCCAACAGAATGAGTTTTGCTGAAGTGTGTGAAAAGCCTTGCTGTTTTTCAGCAGTGATTAGATGAATATATATATATACACACACACAGACCTGATCTCAACCCTGTAGGCAACATAGTCTGAGATGAGAAACTGAAGAAATAAAAAATTGTCACTGATGTTATGAATTCACTGTGCCCCTAGGTTTGAGGGTTTTCCTTTACTTGATGACAATTTTTTAATATGTTGTATTGAAATTGCTTTGAAGACAAGAATACAGGCTGTATCTGGCAAAAGAGAGGATTTGCTATGCGGAAGCCTCTGCAGGTTCATGTGTTCTTGTCTCCTGTGGTATCTGAAAGCTGGTATTTCATGATATCAGGAGGAATACCTCTCCTAAAAGAGCCCTGTGGCTCCAGATTTGAAAGCTAACTGAAGTGTTTATGTGCTTCATGTTCAGCCTTGCTGGTCTTCCTGAGGAAACCCCCATTTAGTGTTGTGTTGAAAAGTAAACAGTTATGCTGTCAGATGATGAGGGGAGCATCTCTGGAAGCAGGGTACCACAAACCTCTGCCTCTCATCTGGAGTCAGTGGGTGTTGCAATTGTTCATTACCCCTCAGGGTCAGGTTCTATGGGAACATATGTTTGTGCTGTGAATTAGAAGCAAATATTGGGAAAGAAGCTCATGCTCTTTTGTCTGATGAAATGGAGGTATTATTTCTTTTTAGACAAGTATAAAAAGTAGGCTGAGGGTAACCTGAAAGTGGGAGTCAGGACTTTGGGTTCTCCTGCCTTCTGATATTGAGCACACCTCATCACACTGACCAAAACGGGGATGTGTGTTAGAGGCACTCAGCTCTGGTTTGTGGCACTTGAGGATCAGGAATGCTGCTGAGACTTGAAGCTTTTCAGGGCAGTGTAACACTAGAATTGTTTTAGCAGCTGGACATGTTACAGCCTCAACCCCTTTGCTGCCCTCGGCATGTGAATCCAAGATGCTCAACAAGTGCCTTCTGAGATACTGTCTCAAAAGTATTCACTGGCACCTCAGCATATAGGTGAAAATATATGAAAATACAGGCCATTCCCCAGGTGGGAAGCAGGCTCTCAGCCTGCCCTCATCACTGATACTTATTGGAGCTTTTTAGGCCAACCTGTACTTCTGGATACTAACTTGGGATCTGAAACCATGTTTCTTTTCTTTTTTCCCCTTTCACCTTGTTTTATAGCTCACCTTTAAATTCTCCTTAGAGAACAGAACAGACAAAAAGGCAGCACAGAAGGGCAAGAGATTATAGCATCCTTGGTGTCAAAAATAGCAGCCTGAGAAATTTTTCCTCCTGCTGCTTTAAGCTAAATTATGATCATAAGTTGCTGTCCTCTAATTTTACAATGCAGTGTCCTTCCCTCCACAGCTCCTCCCAACCCTTGCTAGCTTCAGGGCCTGATCTCTTCCTCATGTCAGCTATCCCAGGCAGCAAGTGCCATGGCTGGGGAGTCCAGGGCTGACAGATCAAACACCCCTTTAATGAATGTGAAACCAGTGGCTTCATTAGTCACAGCCCTATGTGTCTTTAAAAAGCTGCCTTACAGCAGGGAGGCAGTGGGGGAGGAGGGAGTATAGGGGTCACTGCTGATGAAGGAAAGGGGGGAGACTTGAGGTGTACAGCTGCCCAGCTGACCCTCTCACTAGTGGAGCTGAGTAGTTCCTGCCACAAAGGAATCTTGTTGGCTTTATTTGGTCACTGGACTGTTTTAGAGCATAGCTGGTGGTTGCCTTTAAACTAGGGCTGAGTGCATCTCTCCCTCACTTTCCCTTCTTGCATACCCATTTAAATCTTCAGGGCAAGTTCTGTCCAAACTTGATCATGTTATGTCTCTTCCTTAACAGAACATGAATAAAAAGCTGGGTTTGCAAGGAGACTCAGGTGCTGAGACAGGCTTCAACTTTCTTTTGGGGCTTTGCACAAGTCTGTTCATGCTGACTTGCACAGAGAGCGGCCCAGGTCCTGGGATAGCATAGGTATGTGGCCGTGCAATGGGGAGATGATACAGGGCAACGTTACTTGCCTTACCTTCTTGTGTGCTTTTGGTGAATACTTAACATTGATCCCAATTCCCAAAGCAGGATTCTGAGCCTGAGGATTTCTTTGTTTCACTAACCACCTCGATAGCTGCCCCTGCAAACGTAGCATGGGTGCTCTGTGGCAGACCCTGATACTGTTTCGTGCCCTCAGCATCACTGCAGGCGGCACGTGAGTAGCTGTCAGCAAATGGTGCTGTACTGCACCATCTCTACAAGCCGATCCACTCTTCCATCTCTTTCAAGCTCTGGTGTGGGAGTTGCAGCCCTGCAAACACCAAAGGGATTCTGCAGCTGGGGAAGGCTTGCTGCTTGCTGAGTACCCCAAGTAGGCAGACCCAGGACAAACCAAGGAGTGAATGTGCTGAGAAGAATTTATTCCTTTGCTCAGCACTTGCTGAAAGCCCATTAGCCAGGAGGCAACTGCTATGAGGGCTCTGAGCATGAGGAAGGGATGACAGGCTGTCAAAGTGCATCTTTGCACATGCTGCATTTTGAAAGGATCAAAGAGGGCCCAGGCTGCAAGAGTCTTTGCTGCAAATGTTAAAAACCTCTTTGCTGCATGTGCCCTAGCACTGAGTGGAGCTGTGTCTCTGTCTTTGCAGGTAGAGCAATGCTGTCAGGCAGATGAAAGCATCTCTGCAGCTTGGATGCCCTGGGATGTAGTGGGGACTGACTAGCACTGACTGTTCCCATTTGAGATGGTGAATGCTGTAGACTGATCAATACTTTAATCGACACTGCGTGCATCACTGTGGCTTTGTCACTCACTTTAGCTGGTAAGAAAAGAATGCAAGAGATTAACTAGACTACTAGAACTCCACTTTGTAAATAATTAAATCAATGAGCAGGGGAGGGGCTTGGAGTGCAAGTGAGAAGCAAGGGTAGAGAAGGGGGAAGGAGTGGGAAATGGGACAAAGTCGTTCAAGCTCAAAAGAAGGACCCTTGCACCAGCTTTCATATTTCAGTGTGCGATGTGGCTGCTTCTGATCTGAGGGAGGGAGCCGGGAAACAGACTTCAGCTGATTGGTGCAAATTGTGACCACTGGATTATTTATGTGTCACCCCCCTTCAGCTGAGCTTCTTTTTAACTGGTGTTAGAGGCTTGCTCAAAATGCCAGCCACGCGTTGCAGGGAGCTCTTCCTTTGAATCATAATGAAAGTCCTGGGAGTGCTGTGGCTTTCTACATGCTTTTACTTTTCTCTTTAAATAAAGAGGACTTATCTCTGTCCACAATGTTCCAGGCAGATGAGATATAACGGGGAATGTGAGGTTCATATGGTCCCAGGGCTTCTGGAAATCAGTCTGACAAACTTAAGATGCCCAACAGCAAGACTTTCTGAAGCGTGGATAGACTTGCATACACACGTTTATCGAAGAGATCTTTTTGAGCCTGTGATGTTCATGGAAAGAAAGGGAACTTTTGGGCTCGGGCATTGGCAAGGCCACATGATTTTTTTAGAGACAGGGTTATGCAAGTGAGAACCCTGTGGGGTACCATAGAAGACAGTG
Source organism: Haliaeetus leucocephalus (assembly GCF_000737465.1). NCBI lineage: Eukaryota > Metazoa > Chordata > Aves > Accipitriformes > Accipitridae > Haliaeetus > Haliaeetus leucocephalus. The sequence goes on along the minus strand of NW_010973209.1, from coordinate 5,094,059 downwards.
TTCTTCTGGAGTCATTCAGGAATTTTGCTATGAAATCTAAAAATTAAGGGCAAAGGGAGTCTGCCAGTGTTAAGGGTTTTTTTAATCAATCAAGACAACAGGGTTAAAAGCTTATAGGATGGGAAGGTAGGGTTGTTTGTAAATAAATAACTCTTTAAACCTTAATGTACAGCATTAATGGAGAGGGCTGAACAGAGCAGAAATCTGTCTGTACAAACCCTACTAGGTAACATGTAATAAATGCACATGCGTTCTCCATGTGCAGAAGAACAAGAGATAGGTTTTATTGCTGTCTAGAAGGAGCTTGTTTGGACTTGATCTAAAAAGGCAAGATTGTCTGTGATGGGGGAAGAGATCTTTTTCTGCTTGTAGTGAAGAAATTATATTGGCAATAAAAATTCTTCAGCTGCTTCCAGACTGTTTAGCTGGTCTATCTGTGGGACCACATTACTTGATTAATTTTCTAGATTCTATTTCTTTTTCTTGATGAATTTGAAATATTGTTGATTATAGGGAGACTACCTGTAGATTGCCACAAAGTGAGATCATCAAAGTAAGTTGAATTGCTCACACCTGGTATGGTCTTGTACTTCCTAGTCAATGTGAATTAGATTCAGTCTGGCAACTTAGAGCTGGAAGGACCATACTACATACTCCAGACCTGTAAACTATCCAATTCCCTCCTTCAAAGCATGTTCAGGTCAATTTGTCTCCAATTTTGCATCTCTTATTTCTATGTAGCCCTTGATCAATATATTTTCCTCTGCCCCCAAAATAAATTGGTCTCCAATTAAGTTCTTATGCCTTGGAAGACATCCAGAGAAAATTGCTCTACTTCCTGCTTTACTTGTCATAGAGAGAAGATGAAGATTTCTTTTTAAAAGCCTCATGCAAATGTTCAGCTTTTGCTGCTGTTCAATAAAGTTGATCATTTTACTCAGGGAAGTATCAATGCAATTTTCCACGCCACTAACTTAAAGATTGTATCTCAGTAAATGCATCCATTCATTTTCTATCATTTGTGTTGTGAACAAACAAAAGAAAAAGAAAATGTGTGATGTTGTCTCCCTGACAAAAGTATTAGTATCTTATATAAATTGCTGAAAGTCTGTCCAGAATAGACACCACCAATGCATTTCTGCAAGTGTCTATTCCATCTGTGTCTCGGCTAGAATAGTGATTGCAGAGCTAGGGAATGTCTTTCCACCCCATTACATTTCCCAGTGAAATATGTGAGAATTACCTCTGATGTTAGTAGGAAGCCATCAGGACATAAAACACAGAAAATGAAATATTAACTTTCCTATCCAACCCAGTAATGGCTGTTATGTTTTGTATTATAACACATTAAGGTGAAGTTCCTGAATAAGAAATAAATAAATAAAAATCCTAGACTCCCATCTAGGCAGTATTGCACATAAATGACACACTGATGGTAGATGATAAAATTGGAAAGTTGGGGGGAAAAGTATAATATATTCACAGTTTAGATGACAGTGAATATAAAGACAGACTAAGCTTAAGTGGAAGTTGCAAAATATCCCTGAGAAGTCTTATTCCTTCCAGATTGCTACAAGTTATACTGGTAAGTATAAATTTGGAACAGAAGAAAAGCAAAACCTTATGGATCCATGAACTAAAAGCACCTCTGTAGAATGCCATTTAGTTCACTGAGTTTACAGAAAGGGTCAATATTTGTCATTATTCTTAGCAGTCTCCTCTTGCTGTGTTTATCTTGAACTGGTCCCTGAGTCAATAGGGTGGCTGAGCACACAGGTATCTCCAAACACATGGGACTTGGTAGGGTCTGTTCCCCAGATGAGCAGTTGTATGGGCAGGGCAGGATGCTTGTTTTTCCTTTAGTTTTGTGACAATCACTTTGCTTTTTGTTTAGGGGTAGGTTGCCTCTTACCATGCCTATTGTGGTAGGAACCTGCAGACAATAAAAGCATCTTGAGAGACCAAGAATCCAGACTTAGGACAGGATGGATATACAATGCTTTCATTTGCTGCTTTTCCTTCACTGTCTGTTCACTTTATGTGTGTCTCCACCAAAGAACTCCTTTCAGTACTTAGGAGGAAAGATAATTGGGAAATAACCAATCCCTTTCCTGCTCTGCCCCTCCAAAAGCTAAATATACCTTTGTCATAATGCTGCTCATTTCAGTGGGCTTCAGTGAAAAGGATAAATGCTGAGTCTATCTCCAATTGCCTCATTTTGTTGCCTAGTCTTAGGTTATTTGTTTGGATAGCAAGGACATAGTTTCTATTTTGGGGTTCTTTGGTATTACAGCATTTTCCCTGGTAGAGAACTTCTCCATTTTCTATCTCTGAAACAAGGTTTGAGGCCAGATTTGCGAAGATATTGTGGTTATCTGATCTCAGCAGGAATTGTATGCTTGATTGCCTTTAACTTGTTCTTACTAGGTTCTTGGGTCTGCTAATTAAACAGTTTGGAGATTTCAAAGGCCAGGGAGGGAAAGAGGTGATAAACACAATGCAGTTGATAATGTTTAGGATTCAAAATGATCTTAAGTTAGTGGGGTACCAGGTGTTCTAAACAAGCCAAATGAAAAATGATGTACAAATGAAAGGCAGTTGATAACATCAGAGGGTGTATCTTTTTCTTATTTTCTAGGGTTGGAGCTTTGTCTTAGAGCAGGAGCTTTGTCTTTAAAGCACAGTTCTAGTGAGGAGTTAGAAACTAGATTGGCTGTTTTAGTGGAAGTATTCTTAGCAGGGATTTCTCTTCATGTATACAGCAGGCCTAGTATTTTTTCCTGTTTCAGTTACTATATAGTAACTTAATCTCCGGAAAGGTTGCATTTCACACACTCCCAGGTGACAGAAGACACTATCCTACATTTTCATTTTAGAAGGAAAGATTTTTCTGCACATTTCAACAAGGTACTTAAGTCTCATAGAGGGTGATTCTGTCTTCTGGTATGGTTCTTAAAATTTGGTAGCTCTGCAGAAGTTACAGATCACATGTGGGACTTGACTTGAGATGTAGAAATCCTGTGTCACAAAACTATCACCTATCACTGTCCTGTCTCCTGGGAGTCAAGCTACTTCCATCTTTGCTTTCAGTAGTGGAGGGGCTTGCTAGGAAGTTCATGGTGTAGGTGAAATGAGAAGGGAGGAAACATCTTCTAGCTTGTTCATTCTGTTTTCTTATGAATTCAGACTAGCTCACAGCATGCTCTCTGGAGCTATTACCTTTTGCTCTGGTTTCCCTGCTGGAAGAAGGGATGAATGTAGCTGGTAAATTACAGGGCTCTGTGCTGGAGCACCAAAGTGCATTTGTTGCTACCAGTTGTTCTGCTTGTCTCTGGCCAGACAGTAAACAAATCTCAGATCATGGCATTAATGGTATAATATGCAGCTGTCTCTCCACTGGAGTTGAGGAAACTTGCTGCTTTGGCCTTTCATCTAAGTGCTCTTGACAGACAGTGCTTGACAAATTGTGGGTACCTCCTGCTGCAAGGTAGTCTAGGAGCTATCTGTGTTGTAGGCTGGTTAGAGGGAAGGAGAGACCTAGTCCCTGCTTTGTATATAGAAAGAAAGATCCTGTTCTCCTGAGGCCACAAACCAGAAAATAATGCAAGTAAGCTCTAGTCAACAGTTGCATGAAAGAATAGGGGAGTTATGTCAGACAGCAGAAGACTGACAAGTGGAAAGGAAAAGGTTTTTCTGAAAGTAACAGGCACCTTGCTGGCTTTTTGCTCTTTAGCGGGTGACCTGTTCTGCTGGTGTACCCTGCTCTGTGTGAGTATCCTGCCTCCATGGGACTCTACTCTGAAAAGAAATGATGTAAGGGTGTCACTCACCTTATTCTCCTGCTGTATTTCAGCCTGCCTGCATACTTATCCTGCTTCTGTCTTGGATGATACACACAAAGTGTGCTGAGATTTGTAATATAGCACACAGACATCACGACTGTAGTCAGTGATGCATGCAGCCCAGTGAGCCTGTGGTCCCCAGTGTGTCTCTTGATGGCAGCCCTCAGGTGGTCTTTCTGCACATATGACTGTCCAAGACACCAGCAAGGTGTGCCTCTCCTTCAGACATACCTTCTTGTGGAGAAACTGTCTGTACCTCGTTGGGCTGCGTTACAGTTGTTAACAGCAGTAAGTGGAGGAAGGGCAAATATAAGAATTTGTCTAGATCTACTGTTTCAGGGGTCAGTATTTTTCTTCTCAGTATCCCAGTCTGTAAACACTGGAGGGGAAAGAATCTTAGTGCTATTACACAGTAGCAGTAATAAAACAGTTGGATTGTTCCAGCTGCCTTCTAAATCCCAGTCCCTACAGGCACAGAACAATTTTCAATGGTGTTCTGATTAAAGGGAAAGCATAGATCTTCAAATTCAAGGATGGCTCTTTTCCTAGCTACAACCCACCTCTGCTTTCCTCCTCACAGATATTTCAATTATCCCTTTCTCAAGAACCTAATCTTACTGTGGTGTCAGATGGGTGTCAGAACAACTGCAGGGTGCTCCTTAGCCCATTTAAGGACAAAGCAAGGAGCAAGCAGGGCTGTAATTTACATGTCAGTCTGAATAGACTTACCTACGGGGCACAGTGACCTGTTCAGCATTTATATTGCAAAGTATCTGCTTTTACAATCGCTTAATCAGAACACAGAAGGACTGTGCATCTAACCAGTGAACTATGTGTTCCTCTTCCACCTGAGGAGGCTGTTGAAATTATGGACTTTACTTGCTTTAGTGTGCTAGTGATTTGCTTCTCTACCTCATAACTGTTCAGGGCTGTGGTGGGTGCCCACCCAGCTGTGCTCTCACTCCCCTGGAAGGGGTGCTATGGCAGCCGTCTGCTGGGTCCCTTGTGGATGCCAGTGGGTGGATCTGTCTGCACCTCAATGAACAACTGAGAAACGGTAATGTCTCTGCCCTCACCCCGAAGATTAAATGGTGGAGGTGACTATTGTCTATGAAGGTAAGGTATGAGTATTTGGGGAAGGGGCCGGGGGGGGAGAGGGAGTAGAGAGTTAGTCTTGGAAAGCTTTAACTAATGAAGAGAGCCCCAGTGCTGGGTCAGTTGTCTGTGACTTCTCTCCCTTTCAGAGCAGTGTTCTGTAGTACCCAGCCACATGCTGAGAAATCAGTCTGTTAAAAGCAGCCATGAAGATGCTGTTTAAACTAACAGCATCATCCATAATTTCATTTGAGGCCTTTCTAGGGCATGCTTTCCTTGCATTATGCTGTGAAATTAATTTTTGTTTGGAGGCTTCTAGGGGGAGAACAGTAAGAAACGGAGCTATAGAAAAGTGCAGACAAAAGCTACATTACAAACCTTTATTCAAGGCAGTGCAGGGTCTACCATATTTGTCAATGACCAAAACCTTCTGGGCAAGGAGTCCCACTCATTGATAGCTCTGAGAAATAGTATGTTTTGGAAGAACGCAATTGGTATATACTGAATAGGAAACTATTTTACAAGCATTTTATCTGCTGTTAAGGATACATAAACCAGAGGAGGAGATAACTATCCCTATTAATAATGATTAGTCCACTCTAGATCTGAAGAAATTATTATAGTTTGTGGTGCTCATTTCCCCAAAGGAGAGATTTCTGTCCTGAAATCATTGCATCTGTAAGTACCAGGTTGCATTTGGCAAGTGGTAATTTATAATAAAACTCGGAGGTCTGGCTGAAAACAAATTGCAAGGATATGCCCGGGATGGAGTTTTGGCAAATAATCTCTAAATGTGAGAGTCTTTGGTGTTCTTCCCACTTTTGTGATGCATCTGCATCACTTCTGGTTGGGTTGCTTAACAGCCAGGTGGTTTTTCATGAACCAGAGGCTGTAACTTCACTGGGACTCAAGGCACTCACAAGGGAATCACAAGCTCAAAAGACACTCCTGGTGCTGCCAGAAATTAGTTTCATTCCCACATCATGGAATCTGATGGAAATATCTGGGATGTTTTAAGGATGATATAAACTTTAAAAATGTATTAGGGGCTTTTGGACACAGGCATGTACTGGGGTTTTTTCAGGGCATTTTTGGCTAACATGCATCATTCTTGTGTCGCAGCATATTTCTAAATCCTGGGATGAGGAAAGTGTTGCTGGGGAAGAGGTCTGTCCCCCCTCAGCTCCCCTCGCTTGCTTTTGGTTGGACTATGAAGCAGAACAGTATTGGCACATGGCCAGCAGCCTGTGGGGAGATGATGAGGAATCCCAGTCTGTTCCAGTCTTCTTTTCCAGCTTAAAACAGATTGTTTATCAGTAATGTTTTCTAATCTTCTCATTAGCTTTGCAACCCAGAAGTGCAGCTAGTGTGCTGTTGGCTTCCATTAATGCTACCTTGAAACCCCCAAAATATTACTGCAGGTGTAATAGGACACATGCTTGATAGTAACATCATGAGGGGGGTAGTGGATGGTGGTGTCTATAACCCAAGGATGTTGAAACAGAAGATGAGACAGTTAAGGACCAAACCCAAGTGAAGCACAGATGAGTAAGGGACCTCTGTCACTGTATCTGGAGTGATTAATATATCAGGCACAACTTACAGTAATGGAGATGGCCTAGATCCACCTGGGAGATGGTGTGTGATGCAGGGGGTGCCAATTGGTCTTCGGTGAGCAACCACAGCTTTTCTCCTTCCCCTGAATTTTACCCAGTCATGTTAGATATTGGGGAGGAAGGAAGGGGAATGCTGCAGGGACAGCTCTGGCAAGGGTAAGGGGGAGAACAGATTCCCTCTTGTGGAAGACTTGCTGGAAATGAGGCCAGGAGCTGTCAGAAAAAGTTTAAGCAGGTGTTGTTTTGGACAGAGAGCCCTCTTTCCAGAGATGACTGGCAAAACTAAATTAAAATCACAGGCATTCTCCTGTGTTCTAGGCTGGTTCCCTGATGGGGGGGCGAGGATGGGGGGCAGGACAGGGCAGCAGATTGTCATGCTGCCATGTCCCTCACCTGGCAAGATGCACCCTGGGGACATCAGTCAGATCTGGGGTACTCCAGATGGAGGTGGCAGAGGCATAGCTGGCAGAGTAGCAGTGTTATACGGGATGTACTGTACATCAGATGTTCAAAAGCGCAGCTGTTGTTCTTTACCTACCACAGATCCTCTCCCCCCATGCATTCTGGGGTCAGATAAATGGCTCATGTTAGACAGCCATATACTTAGATACCTCCTTAAACCAGATGTTGGGTATGTACTTTCCCATTCAGAATTTAACAGCTATTAGTATTTATCACCATTATTTTGTTGCTTTAACTTTGTTTTGACAAATTATTAATATTTTTTATTGCTTCATGAAAGCTTCTCCTCTGTAGTTTCCTGCTCAGTTGCAGCATTGCTGACTAAACCACATGTAGTGCTTTGCAGGAGCTGGCCAGGTGCGGGGTCAGAGGTTGAGCTATTTTTGTGAGCAGGTTGCTTCATAGCTTTGCTGTATGAACGGCTGCTTGTTGCAGCTTTCTTTCCCACCCTTGAGTAAATTGTACACATAGCAAACTGTGAATGGGGAGGGAGGGGAGTAAGCATTTTTTCACTTCAGTTAGCAGATGGAAAAAGTCAGGAAACAGTGATTAGCTGATAATTAAAGAATAAAAGATGTTTGTTAGGGCTATATCTAAATGCATCTGGACAGTTAATTAAATGGTCTACTCTGAGTGTTGCACTGCTGTATCCCAAGGAACACCTAAGGACTTGTCCTATAGAAAGGTTTTGTTCTCTCTTTCATGGGCATCTTTCACAAGACTCGGCAAAACTCTTCCTCCCCTTTTCTTGTCACTCTGAAGACTTCCCATGAGAGGTGGTGTGTAAGATAGGGCTGTGTGTCCTCTAAGTCAGAAACTCCTGCTTGTTTTTGGATGAGAATCCAAAATGTTTCTGGATCACTGGCCATTCATAGAGTCATAGAATGGTTTGGGTTGGAAGATACCTTAAAGATCACCTAGTTCCAACCCACCTGTCATGGACAGCGACACCTCCCACTAGACCAGGTTGCTCAAAGCCCCATGCAACTTGGCCTTGAACTTCCAGGGATGGGGCCTCCACATCATCTCTTCACTTGGATTATCACTTGTCCCCAAAACTATTTAAGAAAGGGTATACAGGGGAAGGAGGAGAGGCAGGAAATCCAGGTGCTCATGTGTTTCTCATGATCTGAAATTGCAGGTGCCTTTAAAAGCTGTGCAATTTCCAGGCAGTCCCAGAAGTGCTGTTAGGCTGAGCAAGGCAGTGCAGTGGCAGGGAGGCAGCACTGACATGTTCTGTTCTAGAAAGCAAACTATTACCAGTGGCCTCTTAATCTCTGCAGTAAGTGGAACGCACTCTGACTGATTGCTTCCTCAGAGAAAACTTAATTTCCTCTTAGAGAGGTGAGAGTATTTTGTCTGTATTGGGATTCTTGGGGCATCCAGGAGTTGTCAGAAAAATGAGCTGATAATCCAACAGTCACAAGGGAGAGGTGAAAAAAATGAACTGTCTTGCATCTCAAAGCAAGATGGTCTCCAGCCTGGTGGGGAAATGGAGCAAGGAGGGACCGTTAGCACTGCAGTATGCTTTGCTGCTTGGAGTGCGCAGGTGTGGGGAAATGGGGAAAGTGGATTAGGAAAGGAAAAAATAGGAAGAGGTGGAAATGCCCAGTAATGAGGGTAGCTGGCTCTGTCCCCCTTAGGTTCATTCCAGAGAAGCTGCTGTGCCCTGTGTTAACTAATCTGGCCTCCAGAATGCTTGTAGCTTCTGAAAATTTCTGTCCATTTACACTGACTTCAGATGCTTTTTGCTTTTGAAACCTTGTCCTTGGTCACTGATGACTGGGTTCTAAGCTTTGCTTTTGCTGAGTGCTGCCACATTTCACACAGTGTACTGTTTGCTTCAGGATGACTCTGAAGTGCACCAGGCAAAGGTTTTATAGTTGGCTGTGTGATAATGTAAAAAGAAGGGTTTTGCTAAAATTAGTTTGAGGAGCGAAATATGCATGACTCCTTCAGGAAGGGTGGAATTGCACAGTTCCTTCACTCTAATTAGGGATCTGTTTCCTCTTCTGGGTGTGAGTCTTCCTTACCACCAATGTTCCTAGGCGTCTAATAATTACTTTCAGGGAAGACTCAAAGGCAAACAAGGCAACATGTTTGGAAGCAGATCTGATACAAAGCTGCCTTCTAAAAATGGCCATAGGCTTATTCCATCTTTGGGTCTAAAATTACTATGTAAATGCGTTCTCCCCACCCTCAGTGCCTGCCTGCTACATCTCTGAAATGTGATTTAGAAGTGACAGAGATGGAGATCTATAGTTTTATCAGCAGCAGTGCAGTGAGAAGAGGTCCAAAGGCAACAGCTCTAGTTTTCAGCCCAGAATACTTGCAATAGCAAGAGATCATTGATTTGTGAAAGGCTGCTGCTAGAGTTAGGGCATGGGAGCGAGGGCAAGCACAGCAGTGGGAACTGGAATGCTGCTGATTATGTGCTAACATGTTATCAGCTCTGAATTTTGAGTAGGCTTGTGGTGCACTTAACAAGAGTTTGACTTCACTCCTTTTTTTCCATTCCTGGTAATGTTTTATGTGGAATATATTGATTCCATTTGCTGGAGTATTCCTTCCTTAAATATTTTTTACATAATGTGTATTGTACACGTTTATAATGGATTTTGCAATCCTTGTCTTTCAGTGGCACCTATAAAGCAATTTGGTTTAAATTGAATTGAACTCAGTGAAACAGATAATGCAAATTGAGAAAGGGAAAAGAAGTGTAGGCTTCTATGTTGGTGGGGGGAGGAAAGCAAAGGAGAAAGTGTGCAAGCTAGGGAGAGAGATTTTTCTGAAGTAGAGAAAAAGATGAAAAAAAATCAAGGAGGAGAGACAAAAATTCAAAAGTGGGGAAATGTTAGCAGTGACTCACAGCAATTGAGAATCCAGCATGCTGGGATCAGTGTTTAGAATAGCATACACAGACATGATGATGCTGTTGGGAACACAAGTCCCGTCTGTGTTTCTGTCAAAGACAATGGCAGTTTTGCTTTTGAATTTCACGGTAAGATTATAGGGTGGAATTTCCCAGTTCACCAGTATGGACGTGGAACACCACCTTGCTGGTTTTCAGCCTTCATGAGAAGGGGGAAAGGGGCATGGGGGCAGGTGACAATTTTCTCATGTCCTGAGCAAACAGTGAAATGAAACCACCCTTTCTATCCAGATTTTGTATGCTGTGTCACCAGGTATTTAGGCACCTCTCTTGACCTTCTTTCATGTGTAATACACTTTCTACAGGGCCCTGGGTGAGGTGCATAAGGTCTATGGGACCACAGAAGTGATTCCAAGCCAGAGGAAACTGATATTCCTATTGCTATCCAGAAGGTTCATGTCTATGCTTTCACACAGTAGGATACAACTCAGGATAGGTCAGGCCAAGAGTGCTTTAGACCACTCTCTACAATTTATATGCTTTCATTGTCCATTCCTTTTATTTTTTGTATTTTTACAGGGATCTTATTGTACGGTTGATCTGAGTTTTCTCTCTACTTGACAGGGATTCAATTATCTCTCTGAATATGACTGTCACTTACTCAGCAGCAGAAATTGTCAGGTGTCTTTTTGGGGAGGGAAATGAATGTCATGCTTCCATCTTCCCCCTCCCCCATTCCTTTTGGTTTGTTTCCACTCTCAGGTTTGTTTTATTGTGGATTTAATTTGAAAACAGTAAAATAAAACAGGGGAACTTCAGATAACGAGACAGCAGGAAAGGCTGAGCTGTAGTACAGCTTATTTTAATTGGACTCCCTTTAGCAAGGGCTGCTATTGCCTGAGCTGTACCCTGAGCCCTCAGACTGGGGCCATGTCATTCTCTTCTGGGTCTTTTCTGTGAGATCACTGGAAGATGCTGTCACTACCAGGAAAGGAGATCTTTGACACTCACATCTTCAGTGCACCAGGAGCACCTACAACAGCCAGAAGCTATTTGTATCTTGGCCATAGCTAATGTGCAGCTTGCTTTGGGATGAAAAGCACATTGAGAAATACAACAGCTAGAAGGCATCCCTCATCCAGCCCTTCCTGGTCCAGTGTACCTTGAAGCCTTTGCCTGCCTCCTTTACAGATTGGGGCCCTGCAGAGCAGTGTCTTTCTCTCCATGGGCACCTGGAGAGGAAGGAAATGAAAGACGGATGCAAAGAGCCCAGGAATTGCTGTTGTTCCCTCCATTTACTTCCTAGAGGGCAATAAGCATAGCTAATGGCATCTTGATATTTTAAAACAGGCATGAGTTGAAGCATCTCAATTTTTACTAGGTCTCTGACATTTCAGAGAGCTGTTGCTGAACAAATGCTCAGGTGATTAGCTGGTGAGGTTTAAGTACCTCCAGCTATGCTAAGATCATTGCCCAAGCTAACTAGTCTTAATGACAGCTGGAGCATGTGTGTCTGAGCTGCTTGTCTTAGCAAGGCAGTGCTAGTGATCTTCTAGGGATGGGGATCAGCTGTCACTAGAAAAGCCTCTGTTCCTTGCCCTGTAGTAGTGGAAATGCAGGAGGGGTTTTGCTAGCTGCTGCTTCCACCATGCTGAATTCACACAAACTGAGAGCAGCTTCCCCAAGGCAGTGGCCCACCCCAGCATGGCTTGCAAAGGCATCTTTTTTGTTTCTGAGTGCTGTTAAGAGGCTCTGTTTTAGGACTTCGTTGAGTCTTTGAAAAGGAGAGAGGGGTGGCTTGAAGGCGAAAGAATGAGCACTGAAATCTGTGCAAAGGCCTTGGCTTCAGTGCTCTCGATGTTTCCATATGCCTTGTAATTAAATTGTAAGTAGAAGTAAGGAGCCGACTGCTTCACTAACAGCAGTGAAAGGAGGCAATTGTGTAACTTCCATCTGTCTGCAAATATAGTTTATGGTGGAAATACATTAGCAACCTGGAGCTGTGTGCCATGCTCAATTAGACTAAACAGGATCAAAGGGCACCCTGGGTAATAAATATCCTTGCAGAATCAGGCTGGAGTCTTTCTATTTATTGCTAGAGGAGATAATAATCATTAGTGAGCTGAATTGAAATCCAGCAACCAAAGAAAGCTCAGCTTGGGAAGGGGGTGACATTATATTAGAGGGTAAGAAAACATGTCTCCTTTCCCTAGGATTATAGGCAGGCTAGTGTTATTACCTAGATTGCTTTTTATATTCCACTGGAGTTTGGGAAAGGACTATACCCCATATATCAATTGTGGGACTGTAATGGGAAAGAGGTGGCAAAAGTAATTGGGGAAGTGTTTAAAATGTACACTAGGTAATTGAAAGCTAATATCAAATCCTAGTTCAGGCACAGAAGAACCTCTCCTCTAATGAGGCATAAGGTGAAAGGAGATTGATTCTGTCTTGTATTGCTGCTCCCAGAGAATTGCTTTGCTCTGTTGTTTTTGGGTGCCTCTGTGTGCATACACGTTCACGCTTTTATTAGCGTGCTCATGGATAACATTACTGAATCAGCAGCAAAGCTTTTGTGACACATTGCCTATAGAAACATATAATACCAATTGTGTCTGGTCATGGCCTTGTTAAAAAAAAAGCTGAACTAAATCGTCTTCTACTTCAACAGCAAATAAAGAGGAAATCAAAATATTTTAGTATCAAGGATTGCTTTTTGTCAAATTTTCTCTTGCTCTTAAAAAAATGAAACAACAACAAAAACTACCTAAAGGAAAGGAGTATTTTCTCAAGATGAACCTGTTATGCTATCTGAATGTGGATTCAATGATCCAGTTACTCAGGCAATGTTTTTTTGCTGTTGTAATAGTTACTAAGGGAATCGTGTTGCTGTGATATTTCACTGCCTGTTCTAGCTTCATTCTTCCCTAGGACTGAATTTTGGAAGAGCTCAGTGAAAGGCAGCTAATCAAATGACCCTATTTCAGCAGCTTTTTGTCTCAAGTGCAGAGTGAGACATCTTCAAGACTGCTTAGGTCACGACATGGCGCTAAAAAAATCATATGGTAGTAAACCTCTTGTATTGGGGCATCCCTATGTTCATGAAGTGTCATGTTAATTATTTCAGACAACTCTGATGTGATCACATCAACTCTGCTCTCTGTACAGCTTCCTGCATTGCTTGACTGAAGCCATAAAGAATAGTGGCAAAATATAGTGCCATATGGAAAAGTGCAGCCCTGTGAGAAGTGCCCAATAAGTTGAAGGTGTCAGCATGACTTTCAGGGAATACCTGCTTATGTTGACCACAAGATATTTTCCACTGCTGCTTTTTTTTGTAAGGCCCGCTTTGGGCAAGTTTCCCACCAAACTTTGTGCCAGCCAGGAGTCTTTGCTAGTTCCCTTCTTTCCTCTCCCATTCTTGCTTCTGAGGCCAACAATTTAAAAAGACAATAAACCAAACCACAAGCTTTGCAGTCTGTAAGTGAGCACCAAACTGTTCCTTTTTGATTTGCTTCTCTGCAGAATCTTCCCCCTCTGCCCATCTGTCTGCTTATGCCATTTGGCTGGAGATGAGCACTTTGCTGTGTTAGCAATGTGCTGGGGATAACAACACCCAAACTTTGATTTAGTGCTTTGGGAAGTGACCATAATATCATAAAATGTTGATATATACAAACTTTTGCTAAAGGGCAAGCTAAAACTGCCTCTGAGTGCTCTGAGCAGTACCATTTCAGTGACTCAACACATTTCTGTCTGACAGTCTGTTGTCTTACAACTTCCACATTAAACCTTTTTGTAGTAGGTAGCATATTTATTGTTTGCACAATGCTTTTTTCCAAGACCCATTATTTTCTGCTCAATGCAAATAACTATATTGAGAGTAACACTGAAAACACTTAAGATGTATACAGCTTATACTGTATAAAAATATTTACCTGCTCTTTCTGCTTTCTGTAAATATTATTGTTTTTCTTGTATTTTTCCATTGGTGTTATCACTGTATTGTAGCTCTGCCTGTCAAGTTTAATCGCATTTGCATACTGATTTGCTAATTGCCAGTTTTTAAGCTGCTAAGGAACAAGGAAGTAACTTTTTTCTCCCTGTGCAACCACCAGTATACTGTATTTTCTCTTACATATAGTTCAAAATATTTCTTCCGGTTTTAAAAATACAATTCAATAATTCCTTTTCTTGGAGGTAAAAGTTTGCTGGTTGTCCTGATATAATTTATTTTCTAGTGAGATTCTGCAAAAGAAGTTGTATTTTCTCTGTCAGAAAACCTCTACCTTCCGCTGTGCCATCCTGTGTAGCTGGCATGTCCCATGTTTACAGGGAGGAAGAGATTACTTAGGGCAGGGGAAGGATTGCGATTCTGTTATGTGCCAGCACCACACTGAACAGAAACAAAATGTGACTCTCCAAACCTGCTCCAGGTATTCTCTTGTAGTGCATTTCCCCCAAAAAACACACCTAAAGAAGGGACATCCACATGTGCAGTATTTATCTTCCTCTGTCTTCCACCCATCTCTTGCCAGCTACTGTGCCCAAGTTTGGGGGAGATGGGTCTGTATTTTATGGCTAGTAGCACATTTAATGGATGTTATATGGCTTGCATCCAGCTTGAGCCCAGCCAAGTAGCAGTCTCCCTGACCAGAAATACAGATTTTATAAAAGGCTTGCAAAGCCAGGGGACTCCCATGCTCTTACCTCTGCTACCACTGATCTGTGAGATCAGGGGTGGCTTGTGCTGTCCTCCCAGGCTCTGTGTAACCTTTTCCCCTGCTGCTGCAGGCAGGACCCGCACCCCGAGGAGCAGTCTAGTTTGTTGTATGTGTGTGCAAAGCTGAGCACAGTGACTGATCCCAGCTGGGGTCTGAATGCACCACTTCAATATGGATGACAACAATAAATAATTAATAAAGCTGGGGACAACCCATCCTCTCTTCTGCTCTCTGAAAGCAGAAGATTTGGAAAGTAAGTCAGGCTTTACAACCACCTCGCTAAGGGTTCTGATAAATGCAAAAAGGCTCAGCCATCTAAAAGCTCATTCATGGTTAGCTTAAAAGGAAAGAAAATATTAAATTTTAATTGTAAGCTTTGTTTATGTGTCAGTGTAGAAAAAAAAATCCACCTACCTGGTTAAATTTTTATGTTCTGTGATGGTTCAGTATTCAACTTTATTGGTGAGTATGTTTTGTTGTGAATGCTTTGGGATAACAGACTTTTTTCCAAATGTCTGATGTGGATCTATGAAGCTACTAATGCCAGGTGTGAGTTCATGTTTATGATAATTTGGAAATTGATTTGGGAAAGACAAAATAAATCAGCAGCACATAGTGACTGCTTATCTAATGGCTGTAAATTTTAATCACTTCCATATTTTGATGTCCTTGGGTTTTTTTCCTCTTTATTTAATTGGAGTTTCCTTTTTAGCAGAAACAGTGAGACAGGGTATCCTTGTTTTGTCAAGGGAAAACTTATTAAATTGAAAGTAATTATGGGAAGATAAGCGCCAAGTTATACCAGTTACTAAAAAGCCCAACAGTAAACTTCAGTCTTTGGTCCAACGCATGTAGTCTGAATTGGTGATGGTTCTGGTTTAATAGTGAGTTTTAGAGAGCAATGCTTTATCCTGTCAGCTAGTTCTCCTTCTTGCTGCCCTCGGTTAAGATAACTGTTCAGCAACAGAGCCTTGAGTAGAATTATCTGAAGTAGCTGTACATATGCTGCATCATGGGATGCAGAAGGGCTACAAGACCTGCCAGACCTATAGGTATATAATCAGGGGAGAGGTAATGATGACCTCTTGTTGGCTAAGCTGCTGTTGCAATCTCCTCTAGTTTATAATTGGTGGGTATGGCTGCATTGGCTGCAAATGCTCTTGGGGGCAATTCAGCAGGCAGTGGTGCTATGTTGTGGTTGGAGAAAGTAGAGGTTTCTGTTTTCACATAGGTGTGTTTGGCTTTCCTGGCATTTACAGAGATGGAGATGACTCCTTCACAGACTGCTGGAGGAAATAAGAAGGATGTGGCCGGGAGGGGCAATCATTGTTTTACACATGACCCTCACAAAAGGGCATAAATAACTTTGCCTTGAGATATTATGAAGCTAAATCGACCCCAGACATCTCCTTTGCCTCCCTATTCAGAAAGACTTTTTGTTTTATTTCTGCCTATTCTCTTTCTGTATTGAGAGTAACGCTTATTCTGCCATCTCTGAGGGCATCTGATTCTTCTACTCTCATAATTAGAACTGATTTAAGGAGTGGGGGAGGCTGAATATTTTCCTCTGCTGGAAGATACAATTTGTGTTGACTGGAACTATTCATGATCTCATGCCACATTGGACTAATAGTTTTCAGCAGAAAGATAAACATTTTGTTCAACCCCAAATGATATGATTACATATGCAGGGGTCAAAACATGATGGGGAGGGGATTATTTCCACGAGAAACAATGATATATTTATCTTCCCTAGGCATGAAAAGAACATTTTTTAGATGCTTCAGTTTTGGCTAGCATATTAAAAAAATTACTTTGCACAGAGCTCAAATTCTAGTGCTCTTTGCTTCCATATGATAACCTATTTTAGCTTCTGTTTGGGGGAATTCAGACTTTAAACTAGCTGTGAGGTGAACAGCAATCCTTGCAGTGACAGTCCTAGGCATCAGGATGGCAGATAAGCTCTGCCTATCTCTGGCTCCTGCTGGGAAGTTCTTATCGTGACCTTCTGTGTAACCTCTGTGGGATTATTCGGTGTGGTGCTGCCAGCCCGCCTCTGAAGGCGTGTATAATAATGTTGCTCCTGCTTCCCCTGCTGGCAAGAAGGATTGTTGTGTTCATAAAGCCTGAGCCTGGGAATCAGCTGGCAACTGACTTGATTGTAAACTCCCCGAGTGCCAATGGGCAAGTCCCTTCATCCTTTTGTGCTTCTCTCCCCTTTCTGTGAAGCAGCAGGTCGCAACCCCTTTTTACCCTTCCCTATTGTCATCTATTTTCAGAGGCTCTTGGAGCAAATCCTTGCCCAGCACTTAGCACAAATAGGATTTTCAGACTTTTGCCAGGGGTCTGTTGTGGCTACTATATAATAGTAATAATGCCAGAAAGGGAGGGCATGGGGGAGAAAGACTTGTGGGGGTAGGTAGTGGGGAGCAAACAGGGAAGTATAGCTGGAAGACAGTCTGACACCAGAGGACTCTGCCTCTAGAGGCAGATTACAGTAGATCAGTATTGCTTGGTAGCTCTGTCAGCAAGCCCGAGCCACTGGGGTGCTATTTATGAAGCCTTATATATGCTTAGGCTGCTGTGCTCAGTGAACTGCTGAGACATGGATTCCTGACAGGCACACAGCAAAAGGGAAATTAGCAATGGATAAAGTGAATTAAACATAATAAAAGTAAGTGTCCAGCCAGAGCATTCATCTATTATGTGAATAGCTTTTCAGCTTGGGGAATATTCTAGGTGGAGAGATGTTACATAATGCAAGAGGCAGGCCCTGGTTTAGAGAGGAGAGCTCTTAGGGTTGTCTCTTAGTGGGCTGGTAGCATTGATGCTGAATAAACTGGGCCCAGTGGCATCACAGAGATCACAGGGCCATTCTGGGCACCGGGCTCAGGCATTCAACCCCCTGACACTTTATTTGGGAAGTCAAGATTGTCTCAACAAGAAGAAATGAGAGTAAGTTTGAGGTGAAACTGAGGGTGAGGGATGCTGCCCACAATGATGATATCTGACCAGATTCTGCTTCTCTATAAAGCCAAAGAGGAAGGCAGGGAGGAAGGCTGAGTACCTGTGATTATTCAGTAAGCTGAGAGGGGGGGCCAGAAGCGTGGTGTGGCCTCATGGGGGTTGCTGCAGGGGAGACGGACTGACTGGCTCAGGAGGCTGAGAGATGGAGCCTTGACATGTCCCCTTGCTGAGAAATGCACAACAAAGCCCTTAAGGTTCCTTCTGTGTTCCTTTCTCCTCTTGCCTTTGAGATAGTTCCTCTCCCCCAGATCCATTCCCCTTACAAAACATTGCTCTGCTTCTGTGTGGTTGCCTCCTTCCCATTTGTACCTAAACAGGACCTGCTTCAAATTCTTCTTGTTTTACTTTCTCTGGATGGCATAGCACAGAAATTTGAGTTCTTGGGTCTGTCCCACTCCTGCCCCTGCCTCATACACTGCCCTTGACCAAGGCATTTCTGTCTGCTGTTTTGTCTTAAGTGGCAAGATCCTTTCCAGAGGTAGATATACAGAGTCTCCAGGGCTTTGGGGGCTTGATCTTGTCAATGTTCTTTTAACAAAACCTGACCTTTTGTGTTATGGATTTGAAGAGACAAGCCCTCTCTATACCCTGACTGCTTGAGTAATACAAGCTACACTTCTGCCCAGTGATGGTTGTTGTGAAGGGAATAATTCTTCCCTCCTACATAAGTATGCACTCTCAAACCACCTACTTGTAGCCTATGATTTTGTACCTATCTTAGTTGTACTTTGGCGAAGATTTATAGTACAACACAAGTTTATTTTGTATAGCATCTTTCATACAAACACTCTCCCCTGAACACTTTTCAGAAGCAAATAAAAATGAGGCAGTACAGAGTACAAACTGGGGGAAACAGCGGTTTGAGCTGCTGGCCAGTGAATACATTCGAGACTGGAAAATGGAGACAGAATATCTGAAGCATGGGAAAACCAATACATTTAATCTTGAAGATGAGTTTTTTAAAATGAGCAGGGCAGCTGTGGAGGCATGATGGGATGTGAGTAACTGCTCTGAAGAGCAGGTGAAGGTGTGTGCCTGCAGCTGGGTGGAAGGGCTTTAGGAATGGAAGATGGCAACACCCCTCTAATAGGGAGTAGTAAGGAGAAAACTGGAGTAGAAACAACTTCTGAGTTGGTGTAAGGCAGTCTGCTGAAGAAGGGTAAACTTTTACTGGCTGCATGTCTGGTGCTTTTCTAGAGTGCATTGGAGCACAGTAGTGCTGAAGCCTGTTTAAGTGTGGTGTCTGTTCTTTAGTGACATCTTGGATGTGCAATTTCCTTCTAAAATGGACTGTGTATGCCACTCCTGTCTCAAAGAAGGAGTGTTCGAATAACTGTCATGTGCCTTGTACTGCTAGTAGTTGAAAAGTGAAGGAGATCTGGGCTTCAAGCACAGGAATTGTCACTGCTGTGACATGCTGAGCTGGCTCTCTTGTGCAAGAGCAAGCTTAGGCTTGCTAAGATCTGATGTGACTCGAACATCTTAGAGCCCATCATGGTAAAAGTGTGTCATGAAGCCCCACCACATGCCCTGTAAACCCACCTTTTTACAGAGTAGGTGCTTTGCTTTCCAAGGCTGTTAGTAGCACTGTCCTGGCTGGGACCTAGGTGTCCTGGTGTAATGCTTTGAAATCTTGCAGACATGCTGTCTCAATTGGAGAGATGTGGGGAAATGTGTGGAAGGCCATGCTGGATTCATACTGAAGCCAGTGGCATTGCCCCAGGGGTGAATCTGTCCTCCTGAGATTGCTCTATGTATCTGAGCAAGTCACAGCCAAGTGGCGGTGTACAAATGTAAAATAATGAGGTAGCAGCTGAGAGTGTCTGGAGCAAGTGGAGAGGAATGAAGATGGATGACTGTAGCTAAGAGACAATTTGAAAAAGGATAAATACAGGCAACAAGTTATTCACCACAGCAATTTGTAAAGAGTGCTAAACCCCTTCAGACAGCATTGTTTCACATCACCTCTTTTTTCTATTTGCAGCCTGACAGTTCTTGTGTAAATGGTACTGATTGATGGCTGCAAACCAGTCCCCTTAATCTGTTCCTCTAGTGTTGATTAGCTTAACTCTTATAATGCCTGGTGCTGGTGGGGCCTGTCATGGCTGCCTGTGAGGCAGCAGCCCCATAGGTGTGGAAAGCTGGGGAATGGAGTGGGAACCTGATCCTGGCTGCAGAGGGATATGGGAAGAGCCAGCAGCACCGAGTAGTCCCCATGGGACATGGGAGAGTGTCACTGAAAGGGAAGTGACCAGCTGTGGTTAGGAATTAATGGCCTGAAACACAGGAAGATGAGAAGGATTTGGCCTGTTTTCCCATGAAGTAAAATGGTTATGTGCAGTTTCAATGGGACACTGACTGCAGTTCAAGGGAATACAATCCCCAGCATGAAAAGCCCTCGGAAGCTAGGAAGAAGCACAACATTTGCAGGGTCTGCATCATTCAGTTTGCTGCCTCTTGCCCAAAACCCACAGCTGCCTTGAGTGTAGGATGCCCTAGGTCTGACTCTTGGATCTGCATAAACTCTTACATCACTTTATCTTTTTGTGCTTTAATTTTTCTTGTGTTGGATAAAGCATGGTAATGCATCCTGACATCCAGAATACACTTGTTCAAGTGTGTTAGACTTGGGTAATGAAAGGGAGGCAGGCAAACTTCAGGGAAGTGTGACAGTGGGGACACAATGCAATTACCCATTCTAGGAGCTGGCTTCTAGCATCAAAGTTAATATCTGGACAAATTACCTTTGGATCTTTAATAGAAATGCACAGGGAGTCTGCAAGGGAGTCTTTTTTTTTTTTTTGAAACTTACCATCCATAAAACCAGCATCTTTCCAGTAGCAAGCCCTGCTCTGTTTAGTCCACCATGTGGGCCAGTCTTGATTCAAAGAGTAGAGCACCACCTGCTGAGCTGGGAGCTCTTCATCTTGGTAGCACTGCTTCTTCCCCACTGTGGCTATAACCTGGACTGACCTTCTTGCATTGTATCCTAGGACTGACAGGATCACAGTGAGCACCAGTATATCTGTAGCAGCTGGGAAAAAGGAAAAAAGCTGTGCATGAAGATATAATTAATTTAATTCAGCATATTTTTTTTTCTCAAGGAAGGAGGGGAAATTGCTGCAACCAGCAAGAATAGGCAGGAGCTTTGCAAAAGAAAGATATAGAGAAATTGAAATAGGTGTTTTATTTGAAGCCTTTGAGACAGGTCAGGCCAGGTTAGAGGTATTACCATACTGCAGGGTTAACAGAAAAACAGACAACTGGGAGTGGAGGAAGGGAGATGGGAAACAAGGCAGACTGAGCTCATCCCTGTTGCTTTTCAAATCATAGTACTTAGAGGTGTTCCAAATGTGATAACTCTTTATATTACAAAAGTAGCATGGGCCATGTTGTACATGCAGCATGGTGATATGGATATTGGAAACAGACTTGCTGTGGGTTAGCCTGTACTGGCTGTCCACATTCTACTGGCATGTCCCTGAGTTCTTTATGATCTGTATTGCCTCAAAATGGAACATTCATTCAGTGCATTTGGTATCAGTTCCCTGCAAAGTAAGAGCTGGTGCATTTTGCCAGACTGAAATCCCCCTAGCCCATCAGCATCTTTCAAACAGTGGCTAGATATGAATAGGATTCTCCCAGACTGACTCTTGCTATGCAATACTTGCCCTATTTCAGCAGAGAGCAGCTTTGGAGAAGGGATTGGCAATTATTTTTGTTAAAAGACTGGAGGCATATTGGCCAAACAGAGGTGACAACTTTCCTCCCTGTATTTGGAGGATAGCTGTTTTCAATCCAGCCTCTACCAGCAGTGCTGAATTCACTTCAGCAGAAGAGGTTCTTTGGCTGGAAACAATGAAACAGACTATACTGTCTTCAGTGATATTGCAGAATTTTTTCCCAAGTACTTAATTGACCTTGTTCCCTAGAATCTTATAGAACGGGTTATTACATTGCTGAATTAGCAGATCCAGCCCCTGCTGTCCCAGGATCTGCTTTTAGTGTGTAGACTTGCAGATTTCCTTCTGCTGTCATTTCCAGCAAGATGAGATTATTTGGGACATGAAGGTCACTATCAGTTAGGTCAGCTTGCCCTTTGCTGGAAATGTAACTCACTAAAGAAGCATCTGGGTGTGACTCAGCATTCCAGATAAATATGACCCTCCGCTGTCTCCTGCAACCAGCACGCAGCATCTGATACTTTGAGGAGAGCCAGCCAGGTATGCAGTTGTGTATCAGGCCTCTTCAGCAGATGCCCTCTCTTTTCCTTGACAAGAAAATCCAAGCAACTCTTGAACAGCCTTTGAATATAGAGGCTATGTCATGCTCTAAATCTCATGGCTGGCATCTGTGGCTAGCTTCAACACAACTGCAAGCTCAATATCAGAGTCTTCCACTTGAAAAAATTGCTTCTCTAGCAGGAACTGCTACAGTCTGAATGTCTAAGCCCAGCCTGTGACAGGTCTTGAAAAAATCAGCAGCACTACAGAATTTTCTGACTGAAAACTGGTCAAGAGCAAGCCTGCACCAAATAATTTCTTCAGAAACCTGCAAATTTGATGTCTTATGTTATACCTCGAGATGCGTAATTCTAGAAAGTGCAGTCTTCTCAGCTAAGCTGATCTACTTGTGTATGTTGCAGGCCTTGTCTTGGCTATAAAATGGTCCTTTGTAGAAAGTTTCTCCTTCACTTAAGTTCTAGGGGTTCAGGACCTTACTTCATCTCAACTCTCCTAGTTCTTCAATTAACGCTGATCTGCAGCCCCAACTGTGCCTGGATTCTACCTCTTTCTCAGACAACAAATGTTCAAACATACTCTTCAGGTAGTTATCAGGGTTTGGATTAGCATTTGTGTGATACTCTGCTGCACCAGACACTTTGTCCCAGGAGTATTTCCTGCCTATAAGGCTGAGCAAGGAAGAGCCATGAGGTTTGTAGGTCTGGGGGAGTTATTCCTGGGAGCTTTCTGGAATGTGGCATGGCATGTAACAACAGTTCTGAAGGTCACTTTATTTCCACCAAATAACTTAAATAGGCTTTTATACAGCATTTTGACTTTGGAGTGGAAGATTTTTAGCTCCCCTGCAGGGATCACCCATGAATATTAAATAAAGACTGAGTTAGAATCGGCCCTCAGGTTGTCTCTAGTTCCTCTGTCTTCAGAGTCTGCTTCTGATGGTTGTTACCCTGTGGAGGATGCCTATCGAAACTGCAGAGAAGCACCCACCCCCCCAAAAAAACCCACTTTGGTAGGACGAAATGGCAGCACAAGCTGGCACTGCACACAGCCTCTTGCAGGACCAGGTGCATCCTTCCCTGCTTCTGCAGTACCAGTGTGGTGGTACCCAGAGAGAGCATTCCTCTGTGGAGACTCCCCCAGTGCTGTCAGCCTTGGAAAGGAGAGTCATGCATCTTGAAAGGGAAAAGTCTGTGATTTGCTGGGGTCTCTGTCAGTTTCTGTCTTTATATAAATATATATAAACTTAGGGTTGTTTCTATTCCTTCATCCTGGAAACATGCCAGAAAATGTAGCATTTGTGGATATTCTGGAGGGACAAAAAGTACTGAACATATGTGAAGGTAGATTTATTGAATGCAGGAAAATTGAGGTGGGGGAGTGTCCTGGTTTCAGCTGGGATGTAGTTAACTGTCTTCCTAGTAGCTGGTACAGTGCTATGTTTTGAGTTCAGTATGTGAAGAATGTTGATAACACTGATGTTTTCAGTTGTTGCTTAGTAGTGTTTAGACTAGAGTCAAGGATTTTTCAGCTTCTCATGCCCAGCCAGGGCACCTGACCCAAACTGGCCAACAGTGTATTCCATACCATGTGACGTCCCATCTAGTTTAGGAACTGGGAAGTGGGGGGGCAGGGAATCGCTGCTCGGGGACTGGCTGGGTGTCCGTCGGCGGGTGGTGAGCAATTGCCCTGCGCATCATTTGTACATTTCAATCCTTTTATTACTACTGTTGTCATTTTATTAGTGTTATCATTATCATTATTAGTTTCTTCTTTTCTGTTCTATTAAATCATTCTTATCTCAACCCAGGAGTTTTACTTTTCCTGATTTTCTCCCCCATCCCACTGGATGGGGGGGAGTGAGTGAGGGGCTGTGTGGTGCTTAGTTGCTGGCTGGGGTTAAACCACGACAGGGAGGGACAAAACAGTAGCCGTTTACTTTGCTGTCAGGTCTCTTGCATTGACAAGACTTGGATTCTGCAGCCAGAGGTGGACATCCACTGCTTGCACAGTGAGCCTGGCATGCTGTGGGTTTTAGGATGGAGATTAAGTGTGGATCCAAAGCCTATTTCAAAACAATAGACTTATAGCAGCAGCTGGCAAACAAGTCCCGGAAAGCCAAGGCTATGCCTGGCACTGCCCCTTCTGCAAGTAGGCTATTCCCAGCATGGAAAATGAGCAGGGGGGATGAGAAAGCTGGGAGGAATACCTTTCTTATAAGCAGGCAGCTGACTTGGGACATTAAACTCCATACCTCTTCCACAACAATTCTGGATTGCAAATAATTCAGCATTTCCTGCTGCTCCAGGCCTTTTGGGGCGAAAACTTAAAATTTGATCTACTTTCTCTAAATCACCATTTGGCTTTACCTATTTCACTGTTGCTCTTTGGAAACTACATTTTCCTTATGCCCATGTTGGTTTAGCTCCACTGTTTGATCCATATCAGTGCTACTAATTGCATGATTTTATTAATAAACTTTTAGGCCCCAAACAACGAAAACTCTGTTAATTCTTATAAGGACTCCTTAATGTTGGGTGACAGGAGCCTTCATTGCTGCCCTTGCCTGATGTGTCTGTTACAAAGGTCCTTTCATATATCTGACATTCACATGCTTTAACTACCAATCCCCTTTCTCTTTTTCTCCTCTTCTAACCTTGTGTCCTAATGTGCAAAAAAAATGCTAGGACTGATACAACTGTGCACTCTTTTGAGCCTGAAGCCAAAGATTTTCTCTGTGAAGTCCTGGCTTCTCCTGGAGAAGTATCTTTGATTACCTTTATGGAAAAGCTGCATTTCCCCCTTGTTTACTTTTTGGCTTTTGCCAGAAATCTTTGCCTGCCTGTTAGAGGGGTAACAGTAGAGAGGAGCCAGACACACAGGGGAGAAAAGCTGTCTATCTGGAAGAGAACACATTGTGGAAATAAGTAACCTTAGAGCGTTGCAGTCTATGCTACAGCAAGCAAATTGACCTTGTTTTTAAATGGTTATTGTGCTGATTCTGAGGGGGATATTGGCTGCAAATGTATTACTGACATAATTAAAATGTAGCGACTGCCTGCTTTTTTCTGAGAGTGGAGCAGGTTTGCACTAGAGTGGCAGGCGTATAGCTATGGAGTGGGAGGAAGCTTTAGTTTCTCCTTGCCTCAGTCTTTACCATTACTATTAATTTTCATTACAGAGGAAATGAAATTCAGCCCAGGAGACCCCCTTTGGTTCCCAAGGAGAAAAGCATCTTGCTTTATGGCAGGAAAATGCACTTTAAAATGTCTTTAGATTCCCTCGCAGACTGGTTTACAAGTTCAAGTTGTAGCTTGTCAGTTGGCAGGTAGCTGCTGCTTCCCCTGGGCAACCTTTTGTCTACCTTTGGTTTCTTCCTGTAGCGTTCATCTCCATGCTTCAGGGCATCAGGCAGCTTCTAATTAATCAGGGTCAGGAAGGAAATTTCCCTGGGGAAAGGTTATTTTGTATCTACCTGCTGCTATACTTTGCGAGCCTTCTAGCAGAGCTGCTGGTACTAGCTTTGGACAGAGAGAGTATACTAGAGTAAATGGGGCTCATGTCTAAACCACCTTGAAAATGTCAGGACTTGAATGCCTCCCAATAGCTCATGGACACTTGTGGCTTTCGCTGCTTCTTCTGAACTAACTACAAATGCATTAGGGTCAGCTCTGATCTTCTTTGAAATATTAGCTTTTGGGAAAATAACTTGCCAGTGAAGCTCTGAGGGAGTCTCTGCTAAGGGGTAGCAGAATTTTATCCCATAGAGAGTGAGGGCTGACAATCAAGCTGGTTTGCAGTTAACCTGGCTTCAGTAGTAGTCAGCCTGTACTTTCCAATAATAGCACCCCAGATGCAAGCAGGATTTAGGGAAGAAGACTCTCTGCATCCTCAGGGATGGGTCTGGTTCTAATCTACACACTGGTGATGGTCACCAGCAGCATCTGAGGGCCATGGCATAAAGACAGCAGGGTTAGGTTTTATCCTGTAGAGGGCAAGGGCTGAGCTAGTCTGCTGTTGCCTCCCACTTTGTAGGCAGCCCCATGTTCAATTTACCCACGTCTTAGAGGGCTATAGCAACACTTTGCTCCTATCTGCAGCACGGGGTGCTGGTCTGAGCACTGCACAGCAGCTCAAACCCTCAGCTGAGCAACTGTACTCATAGGGGTCTGAAGACAGTGCTCCCGTTGATACTAACGGCCTCTTAATTTCAGGTGCCATCTGCACATTGGCAGGAGATGGACATTTTCTGTTTTGAGATTCTCAGTGAGGTGGGCAAACAGAGTGAGAAAAGAAGGGTTATTCTGCTTGTTTTACAGAACAATGAAGTGACCTGTCATAGTCACAGAGAGGGAATTTGTGACAAGAGCACATATCTCCGGTGTCCCCATGGAGTGCTTTAGCTCTACAGTCATTTCTGTTAGTAGAAAAAATGCATGTTACTCCTTAGCACCTGATGACAGATGACTTCCCTCAACCTGTCCTTTCTAATCTCAAGGGACATAAAGGTTTCCTCTGTCAGATTCCTAAGCAGGGAGCTCAAGTTTTCAAAAAGCTGCGTGTGTCCTACACCCCCACAGTACTGAGGACAGGGTATTTCAAGGGCTCTTTCAGCTGCCTGGAAATAATCCCAAGACAAACTTATCCTTCGAAGACTTTACCAAGGAGCAGCTTGTTTGGAGTTAGAGGCCGGCAAAAACTTGAAAAGGAATTTTAATGGAAGCTGCTGGTTTCTCCTCAAACAGCAGCTGCTCAAAGTTCTGTGTTAGTGAAGTGTCAGATCATTTAGGACTCCAGCATGAAGCTGGCCTCCATTGCACCCTCTGCCTGATCCACTGATTTCCCTCCCTCACTCCCCTTATGGATTCTAACAGCCAGAGACAGCAGCAGCAGCTTCAGCCAGCTGATGCTGATACTGTTGTTGTCTTTGGGGGCAAGCATTGCTTTTTCTTTTTGTTCTCTCTTTCTCATTGGTGCACAATTTCAGATACAGCAATGTCTCCTGTTGGGCTTTTTTTATTGACTTGGACAGATTCACATTGCGTTAGTGATGCAGCAGTAGTGAAGCTGCAGCAATTCAGAGTTCAAAGGCAAGTGTATTCAGACTTTCTGAATAGCTGTGTGCAGAGTGATTTCCAACAGAGGATGGACTGGGTCAGGGTGGACAGATGTTCCAGGGCTTTGGGATGGAGGGGATATGGGAGCCACAAGGTGAGGTGGATGAACAAATGGAGAGCTAGTATTATAAAACATGAAGCACTTTTTAAATACAGCAGTCAGCAAAGGCAGTGCAAGCTAACAACCTGAAATGAGCAGATGCATCTATCTTCTATTCCTGAGTAAGGAACATTTTCTGTGCCTGCTTACTGGGGTCCTCTGCCAGCAGTTTTCCATCAACCGCCAGTACCTGATTAGGTGTAAGACCAGGCTATGGAGCGTGCCCTCGGTCCTGGCAAGGGAAAGACCACTGAAGATTTCTTGTAAGAGCTTCCCTAGTCCAGGTTTGACTGACAGCTACAGTGAGGTGAAATCTCATCTCCCTGATATTAAACTTAACCTTTATGGATTTCACTTCAAACAGCTATGGAATTACACTGCCTGTCCTTTAATCATAGGAGGTTTTAAGGTAACATTTTTTTTTTGTTTAATGCTGCAGTCCACTCGGATTTACTGGTGATGGGAGGGGAGGGGGCATGGGAGGCAGGTAGGGAAAAGAGAGCCTATCTCCAGCTCTGATGCAGCTCTTGGGAGAAAGTTGCTGGAGGCAGCCCTCTGACAACAGCAGAGGGTTTCAGCAGTGTCCTTGTGGATGTCTGCATTAATTTGGGCTAGGAGAATATAGAACATTCCTTCTGGGCCTGGAATTTCTATCTGGTTTGGGAAAGGAGTTGTCTGTTTCTTTCCCACTCAGCTCCAGTCAATCTGCATGTTTCCCTACTGGTGAGGGGAGCCTAAGTTCAGTCTGCTGCTCTAGGTGTATGAAATGCCCCAGGGAAGTAAAACAGGCCTGAATAGGTCAGTTGAGAATAATATGGCATAGTTGTGCATTCTCTTCTTCCTATTCAGGCCCCAATATTAGCATGTCTCCCTTGACAGTCCTCTTGTGCCCTAGTGCATGAAACTACCCCATAGCAACTTTGGCAAATGAGCAGCAGCACTGCATATCCACACACACTCACAAGTGTAGGTGAAGAATTAGACAAATCCTCCTCCAGTTTTAAAACCTCAGGAAAACCCAACCCATGAGCATTATTCCCCTCTGAGTAACAATGCAATGTCCCTACTTCCTGTGTTGCAGACTGTTATCTTTAATTAACACTCCTATATTCTCTTTCTCTAGTTTCCAGAATTGTTAGTATTTCTTGGATCTCATTACTGTTTTTATTTTTCCTTGGAAAATTCATGTTTTCTTTCCAAGTCAGACATTTTTAACAGATAATGATTCTAATTTATTCTTGCAAAGAAAGAGCTGATCTTCTAAGCCTTATATTGCAATTAAAAAAAAGGGGGGGGGGACGGGGGGACACATGCTGTAAAATGACTCCAGAAGTGGCTGTAGGAAATAAAGCATGAGGCACTCATTTCCCTTGTCAATTTTCAGGTTTTTGCACAAATTGACTGATAAAGGAGCAACATGCTGGCCCCTCTGAAGTGGGAGCAAACTGTCTCCCTGTACCAGCAGCCCCACTGTGAGTCCGAGCAGCATCTGTTCTGCATCTTAACCTGGCTGTGTTCCCCACTCTGCGTTTTGAGGACAAAGGTAGAAGCTGACAGGGTTAAGTGTGTATCCACTTGCAGCACAGAAATAAATGATGTATTATTAGAGACTTAAAACTTTAAATACTACATCTATAAATAGCTGCAAGGTGAGCTGGTGGTAGGGCAGAGTGAGGGAGTTGGCCAGTTCCACCAGTTGTGTCCTGTCCTCAGCCAACCCTCAAGGTGTCTGAGGTGAGGGCTATCTCCTGAGAATTGGTAAAGGGGCTTTCTGCTGTGTGATTGTGCCGCTGACTGCAAACACATGATATGCAAAATATGCAGCTGGATGAGATGGAAGTGATTTTGCTAGAGATCATTTGCAGTGTATAGCAGTGCAGGGAATAAGCTCTCTGGGCTCAGTGCCTGCACCATAAGACTTGCTTTCATTTTTTTTTTTTTGTGCTGGGGACATGCTCTGGATCAGGAGGGAGCTCCTTGGCACTGGAAGGGGCACAAACCTGCTTGGATACCTGGCTGGGTGCTGAACAAGCACCTGATGCAAAAGGGGATGGTAAGAGCACCAGTCCCACCTCTAATGACCCGATGCTGGTCAGGGCTCAGTGCATGGGAGCTCAGGCATTGGGGCCCACAGGTGCTACAGCTGCTGGAGGGGAAAATGTCTGGAGTGAATGCCAGCTTCTGATGGGATCTCTGAGAGGCTTTAAGACCCTCAAAAAATGCTCCTATCCTGCTGTTTCCCTCTAGCCATCAGGGTGATGTTTAATGGCTGCTGTTTGTTCCTTCCTTTAGCTGTAGACTTAGTGCTTCCAAGGGCAATGTCTGAAATTTATTGCCAGCTTCAGTTCTGCATCTAAGCACGTGCATCAGGCCACCTAGTCATCACCACATGACTGGGATCAGAATCGGGTTCAGCTCTTCTGCAGCTAAACCTTTGAAAGGCAAACAAACAAAGCAATGAAAAGAAGGCTGTTGTTTGAGATGCTGGGAGAGGAGATTCAGATAAGTTCATTGGAGGAGATTTTCAGAATCTGGAAAGGTTGATAGATTCTATTGTTTAGTCTAGGGCTGCTTAAGAGAGGTTTTACCTCCAAAACAGGGATCTGTCATGGATGAGATTGAGATAGTTCACAAAAGAACCGTGTAGGGGAGGGGTCCAGACATAATGCAGAGAGCTCAGAGTGGATATGTGTCTGCATAAGCTCCATGGGCCTGGATTTAATGATAATCACTGACCTAGCATTTTTTCCAATGGCTGCTATTTATCCACTGAAATCCTGCACAAGCGCATGGGGTAATCGGGGCAGTAGTCAGTCTGGTTTCCCTGACATGATCAGCACCATGCTGATTTTAATGGTAGGGCCTGTTGTTCCTGCTGTTTTCTTCATGCTAACTTTAAACTTCCAGTTCAGTTGCTGGAAGAGGAGCTGTGACCTCCAGAGCTAAAAGCATGAGCTG
This sequence comes from Haliaeetus leucocephalus, assembly GCF_000737465.1. Classification (NCBI taxonomy): domain Eukaryota; kingdom Metazoa; phylum Chordata; class Aves; order Accipitriformes; family Accipitridae; genus Haliaeetus; species Haliaeetus leucocephalus. Next base: position 5,064,005 of record NW_010973209.1, on the reverse strand, counting down.
TTATGATGTGAGCTAAAGGCAGGCCCTGCAGATGTCAACATGAAAACTTATCCTCTGGGGTCAGGCATAGCCAGGGAACTTCGAAGATGCACTCAGGCTGTTACACAGCCACAGACATACACCCACAGACAACTACAGAAAGCCTTTCATTTCAGCACTTCCCCCTACTGCTCCTTCTTCCCATGCCTGACCCCTCTCTTCGTCTTGGCACCTAAAGGAGCCTGGGAGCAGTAGTGTGCAACTCTCTCCCCTCAGTGCCCATCACTAACACAGATGCTATGGGCAAGAGCCATGTCAAGATGTTTCTAAGAACCTGCAGAGCTGTGGATGGCCTGCAGCATCACTTTGTCACTTGGGGCTCTCGGTGTTTTTGAAGTGGGGTGTCCTTGCCTTTCAGGCATTAGTTTGCTAACAAAGTGAGTTGTGAGCTGCCCCACCATACTTAGTGCTGCTTGGTCCACTACAAGGAAGTTAAACTGTACCTGAGGAAAGTACTGCTCCTTCAAATAGAGGATGCTGCCTTGTCAGTCTGTGACTTGCTGCATTCAGCTGGCAATGAATGTGCTCCCCCTAAGAGCTGGTGGCTTGCAATGCATTGCTCTATGCAAGGTAGAGCCCTAACAGTGGGAAAGTTCAGCTGTACCATGCTGGTGTATAAGCCTTTCCCAGTCTGCACTGCACAGCCATTAGGTAGATAAAGTTCTTATGATGCCAATGCCCTTCAGCTTTGTTCTTGAAACACCTAAACCCTGCAGGCATTCCCCTGCTGTGAGCTGGAAGCCTACAGTTCAATCTTGTGCAAATATGCCCTTGTACCGGTTAACAGAGTGAGCCTGAGCTGTGCAGCATAGCCGAACCTCGGCATGATACCAGCTACAAGCTGCAAGCAAGGAGCAGTGCCCAAGGGAATTTGCAGCTGTGGTAAGTTTGCAGAGCAAAGACATCCACTATGCTCTACAGAGCAAAGTGCATAAAGAGGAAAAGAATTGAATGTCCTCCACCCTCCTCTCCAGCATTATCCTGTTGCTGGCTGCTGCCAGTGACCTACTCTAGTATCCCTAAGTAGTTTCCTGCAAAGGAATCCTGTCACGGAGAGGCTGGTGAAGGAGCATCACAGGGCTGATGCAAAACCCCAATGTCATTTCAGTATGTGGCAAAAGTAAGCGAATCCCAAAGTTACAAGAAAGAAAATTACAGATTAAAAAACCTGCCTAGCCAGATGAGGGGCAAATGTCTGAGCTGACAGAAAACAAGCCAAGGTGTTAGGCTGGAATCAATAGCCATGGTAGCCCAGGGAGGAGGAGATGGGATCCTTTGTAGGAAGGATAAAACACATATTACCCAACCTAGCCTATAGTGTGTATAGGAGAATTAAGGACTTTAACTTTCCAAATGCTGACAATTGAAAGGAGGATTTGTCATAGATAAAGTCAAATTGCATAACCCTGTAAAGGCTTAGAGAAAGGAGGAGAAAAAATTTTCTTCTTTCACTGGGTAACTTTCTCCACAATTTATTTTCTGTTCCATCCTCTGTAATATGAGAAACCATGTTGCCCAGTGTCAGGAAGTAGCTTAGCTGCTTTTTCTTCTTGCCTTTTGGTACAGTATGTAACCAGACTTTCAGTTCTTGCTATGCCTCTATTCTCCTGTGCCTGTCTCATAGGTGGATTTTTTTTTTGTCCCAACAGTATGATCCATGACTGATCCTGCTGTGACCCCTCTGCTGAGTTGTGTGTAATACAAATACTACTTATGTCTATAAATAGGTTTTGCATTTGTAAGGTTTTACATCCCAGTTATTGGCTAGCACTTCAGGGTGCAGCAGGGAAGAATGGATCCTCTTTTCTTCCCTGTTGGCTTTCTTGCTGAGGCCTTGCGTGGGAAGACATTTTAGTGCGTGTTATTGGATGCGAGGATCGCTGGTGTACAGAAAGAGCATTTAGGCATTGATGTGAGACTCTAACCACAGTACAGGAAACCGAAGAGTATTACCCTAGCAGATAACTCTCCACTGGATAGAGTTCTGCTAATCAGATCAGTCACTTTCTTTGCCCCCATTTCCCCTTCTGTCCTAGGGTTGCCTCATCTGCTCAGCTTTGTGCACTCTCTAGGACAGAGGAATGACTTGTCCTAGGCTTCATTTCACCTGGCTTATTGAACCTGATCTCAGCCATAAGCTCTTGGAATAATGTAACGTAAAGAATCAAGTATAAGTAAGTGGTCCAGGACATGCAAAACTTTAAGTGCTGAGGTTCAGCAAAATCTGGGAAGTTTTTAATGGCTTTGGTTTCAGGCACTTCTGAATGGGACTGCCCCTTGCATTGGGAGCAAAGGTACAGCATGTCTTTTGGGACTTTTTGTCCAAAACGTCAGTTAGTACATCCTATGCAACTGCTATAACAACAAATCTTATCTACACCCACCAAATTTAGCAGGCTCTGGTACTGGCCCCAGGAATCTGTGTGCTGTAGAACAGCTAGTGCTGATGGCAGGGAGAGAGCAGGGGAGGGAGGGAGAGGTAAAACAGGGAGGATGGAAATTAAAGAAGTCAAGAGTACTGAGCAGAGGAGGCAGGCACTGCAGGGACTCATCTGCTCTTGCTCTTGATTGCTACATGTGATGGAGAAGATTTTCTTTCTTTCTTTTTTTTTTTTGTGGGGTTGTCAGAGGGCTTTGCTGTGATCCCTGATGAGCTGCCCTCTCTGGCTACACCCAAAGGATGGCTTATGTGCAGAAAATATTCTGTAGTTTAGATAAAAGCTGACAGTTGAACAAAAGTAATTCAATCTTTGCACTGCAGTGTATGTATTCTGGTTGAAAACTGGGCTGATGTCAATTCTATGTGCATCTTGCATTGAATAGGCTGCATGGTTGTGTTATGATGTTGGCTGCCTTGGGCTGGGAGTATGAATTTGTGTGCTCAGTTAGGCATCCTGTGGTAATGAGATTGATGGATGTGTGGTTCCTTTGGCCTAAGAGGACTCCAGAGGGTGGAGCTGGTTTCACTGGGGCACTGGATTGCAGGAAAGGCTATGGAAACCCTGATGCTATTTCAGAAAGGGCATCTGTTTGCCTCATGCTCAGGTGAACCAGCCCACACCCTCAATCTCTGGTCAGAAGCGAGGATGTTACCCTGCTCAGTTGGTGGCACTTTAATCTCTAAGAAGCAAGGAGTCTGTTCTTTGCTGAGCAGGAGTTCTGAATTTCACACCTAGTGGGGGGAAAGGGCACACAGATGCCAAAATGGCATAATGAAGATACTCCTTCTAATGTAAGGAAAATTCCTTGCCTAAGTGGTTTTTTTTAACATCCATATGTTTCCAAGTATTTCTGCTTCCATGGGTTAAATTTGCTGAGCAGTGTGAAGGCCTCTAGCATCTGCTGTGCTTAATCCCCTAATAGTCTCCCATTTGGGTAAAAATGCCTTTTTATAGCTCCTTATCTCCAAAGAGGTGGGAGAGCACAGGTGACAAAGGATTAGGTGGAGCAGAAGAGAGGTAATAAATGTGGCAGTGTAGCTAGACAGGTAATAGAGTGCACTTTAAAAGACAGGAGGAAGAAAAGGAGACATTAATCTGCTTCTATCTGGACTGAGAGAACTGAACAGACTTATTGGTCGAAAGCAGAGCCAGCCTCTTGTCTAATGCCTGCAGCTCTCTATATACCCATCCCAAGGGAATGAGGGGAGCTCATCTCCCCTCTCGGTCTTCCTTCTCAAATAATAAATTAAGGAGAGTGGGCCCTACTTTTTTCCCCTAAAGTGGTATGTGTCCAGACCCCCCAGTTTGCAGAACAGGGCAGCTCAGAGCGAGGAAGATGGATGGTGACTTTATGCAGAGGCTCTGGCTAAGGGGTATGTCAGAATGATGAATATTACCAAGACTTTTTTAACTGACTCAGAAGAAAGTAGTGGAGAAACTCCCCCAGGCATGGCCATGGGTTAAGGAGAGGAGAAGATAGTGCAGGAACACTTAGACAAAGATTGACTTCACTGTGGGGAGGGAGGGAACCAAAGAGAGGGAGTTTCAATAAAAGCTATTTTTTTTTGTCTACTCCTTCCAAAGGGACATTTGTTACGTTGGAGGGATGCCTGTGTGTCAGAGTGGCATGATTTTAAAGGAGGGAGATGTGTTGCTGAGCCACCCTTGGCCACACTTGTAGCCATCCAGTAAACAGAATCTTCCTTCTCCCACCCCACATCAGTGTGATAACTGGAATTAAGTGGGAACAGCTGGATCTATAAACCTTTAGCTGATCATGGTAAAAAGGTGCTATCCTGCAGTTCAGCTTATTTTTCAGCTTGTTGCATGAATGCCAGCATTCATTCTGGATCCTTACCTTTGTGGGCATCCCAGGTGTGACTTCAGGGTGATGTATGCTCTGGCCAGTGTCTGCCTGTGGCATGGCTGGTGTGTGTCCATGCACAGCAGGATGCTGCACTGTCCCATAGGCAGCACTGTTGCATGAATAAAAATGCAGAGATGGCTCTGGTCTTTCCCTTGTCCCTGCATGGACATTCATGCTAGCAGAAGCTCGACTCCAATGTCCTTTGCCTGCATTCACTGGCTTGGCAAGAAAACTGGGAGAGGCTCTCAAGGGCTGTCCTCTTTTGGGCTGTTCAGGAGGCTCAGGCAGGGACATAACTGGAGTGTTATGGGTAGGGGGGAATTAGTCTCTGAGGCTGTCCCATAAGAATGGATCCCAGCCAGGCAGAGACAGACTAATGAGCTTTTGTGCACGGGAGCCATATTCTTTCAACTGAGCAGCACCTGGGATTTTTTTTGCCCTGCCACATTATTTGTCCAATTTCTTCATCATTCTTGCCTAGCCAGTGTTCCTTTTCCTAGGGACAGGGGTGATGTAGCAGCCTCAGCTAATCCCCTGATTAAATATTTCATGCTTCTGACTGAGCAGAGCAGAGGGGAACAGGGCATATGTGTCTGGGCAGAACACAGAAATCCTCCCATTTTCCTCTGAAGGAGGAGGAATGAATGGGTAAGCAGACAGCAGAACCCTGTAAGAGACTCATTGCTCCTATGGGACAGATTATACTACTCCTCTTAGGGCAAAATCCTCTGCAAGCACAGGCAGCAACTCCCTTTGCTCATGTTGAGCCTTAGGCTTCTGAAATTCTCCTTTGGCCTTTTCATTTCACAGTGGCTGAGGATGACATTTTCAAAGCAGCCTATGGAAATCAGGTGGCCACATCCCAATGGGAGGTGGACCTTGGCTCAGAGATAACACTTTAATGAGCTATTGGCTTTCTGTGTCTCTCCCCATGTATAACTGCAGCTGTCAAGAGCCTCAGTGCTCTTCTACCCTATCCTTACATCCTCAACCCTTTGATTGCACTGTTACAGAGGCTTTTGGGATCTGTTGTCCTATGTCATGAGGATGCATGACTTTCGAGTGTTGATGGCATTGTGCTATTACCTGCCTGTGGTCTCATGGGGACAGCAGGACCCAGGGGAACCTAGGAAGTAGACATGTGGGAGTGGGAACCTTGCCTGGCTTTTGCTGTGTCTCACTTTCGCCACCTGCACAGGGATGATGAATTTCCCTTTGCATTGATTCCTTTTGGATGTGTTAAGATTTCTAGATTAATTGCATCATGCCATAGTTAGCCACTGTGAGGCTCTAAGTGCACTGGGTTACCAAGCATGTGTGTGTTCTAGGAGTGTTAAGCATCTAACACAAGGTCTGGGATCAGGATTTTGTACCCCTGTGATATAAATGCCAAGCAGAATTAATAATGAACAGACCCAGTCCTGCTAGATACTGAGGAGAAGGAAGCAGCTGTTGTTTGTTTGTTTTTTAATGGCTCACAGGAACAGGAGGCCATAAACAGTTAAACTTCTCTTGACAGCTGGGGAGTGCTTTGGATGTCTAGCAGTCAGAGCTGTGGGTTCTTCAGCACCTCTGCGTATTTCCCCTGCAGAAGCTGATGTTTTGCTGTCCATTGCTTTCCTGCTTTGATCAGAGAAAGAATACAAATGACACCTTGATGATTACTCACATTTTCAAATGCTGTCCAACAGCAATAACTGTCGCCTTTCATAACACCACTTTGGGCTCCCATTGCATTGCTCTGTGGCTTGCCCATGTCTCCTCTAATGATTGAGCCCATGCTTGTGATTTCTTACGGCTTTGGCTCCTTGGGAGAGGTGGGTGAGGGAGAGGATTTTTGTAGCTGGTCAAGTAATTTCTGATCTGTGAATGCAGTCATACAACAAAAATAAGAGCTGCTTGAGAAGCCAGGAAAAAGCTTGGGATCAATGGGATGTGCAGGATCTTTTCCCTCAGGGGTGTTGAGTGCTTCTGTATGATGGTTATCAGTGAATAAATGAGTTGAGGAGGTCAGCTCAGTCTTGCTACAAGAATGGCTTTTTCCAATTCACGCCATGATTTAATTAGGCCTCTAAAACCAGAACAAGGCAGTGTATCTTAATGGATGAATATTTGACAAATAAATATTACAGAAGCCAGTTTCAGGTTGACTGAAATGATTGGTATGTTAGTGCTATGTTTGGCAAATTGCTTCAGCTGGGGAAAGAAAGGGAGGGAATTTGATGGTGTGTGGATCCAGGCCTTTGCAACTGGTTGAGCAGTACCAATACCCAGCAGGTGTGGGGCTGACTCTGTTCCTTTATGCCATGGTAAATTTAGGGTGCAGCAAAAGACAATCTTGAAAATGTGACTGTATTGTAGATCATAATCCAGAAGTGGGAACTGCTTAAAATAAGATTAATCTTCAAAATTACTGTTGTGATTACAGGTCATAACTCTGTTTTCAGAACAGAGCTAAGTGGCAGGTCAGGCACTGCTTGGGAAATATTTCAACCTCGCTCTGTGAGCATCTTCTCCAGCCAGTCATTGTGCTGTCCACATACCAGCTCGCTGCAAATGAAAGGTCTAGTAACTGGGAGTGGAAGCCACCCTGTGCCTTCTCCTGCCTTTTTGGAAATGCTGGATAAGATGGTTCAAGCTCCACAGCCACTTAACTTCCAAAAAAGAGAGGATTAGCCATATGTGGCTTTCATATGCAGTGAGAGATGGGGATTGCCTGCCTTCACACCAAGGTTCTCATCTGCACTCAGTATCTAAGACAGTGTGTCCTGAGCAGGCTCCTCCTTTGATGTTTCTATTCTGAAAATATCTGTGTCCCCTTCCATCAAGTCTCTTCCCTCCTCTTTTGGTTTTCTGAGTGTGGTCACCCAATTGCTCACTCCTGTGAGCAGCTGGGGCTTCTGGAAACAAATTGAAGTGTCTTCATTTTTAAGAGAAGTGATGCATTGCACCAGCCAGCTGCCCTTCCTCAGCTGCTTCCTTGTATTACATGCACATGCTTGCACACACACACCTTGACAGATGGCGATGCTCTGATGAACTGCTTAAATTTTTACTCTTCTATAATCCATGGCTGGAGTGCCAAATACTTTAAAGCTGCTACTGTTCCATAGATCACCCCAAAGTGTTAAAGTCCACTGCAGTTAGTAACACTCTGGAAATGCTATCAATCAGCAGAGGAAAAACATCTAACAGCAAACTCCTTAGTGCCCAATGTACCTGCTCATGTCAGAGACAGATGGGGCTGCAGTGCTTTGTGGGGCATTTTTTTTCCTCTTCCATTCTCCCTAAACCCTTTATCAGAGCTTTTCTGATCAAGGCAGCATGCTTGGTTCATCCTGGCCTGGTGGCTAGCCTTTCTTCCCCTTGCCCTGCACGTGTCTTCTCTACTCTAAGCCAGTCCATGCTCTAGATGAGAGGCAGGGCTGTGCAGCAGAGGGAGACCTGTGTGCTGGCAGGAGGATGCGATGGGGAGTACGTGTATCTTCGTGCTGTGTCTGGAGCGTGTTGCTTGGCTGGGAGCTCTGACTCAGGGCCTCTGAGGAAGGCGCTCAGGGACCCCAAGGGGATTTGCCTTATGTGTTTTGGCAACATTATCATCTGGCGGGATGCCTCAGGGAAGACCTGTGGTGGGACATGCAGCAGAGAATCTGCTGCTGCGTGGTGTGACACTTGTGCGTCCGTGTAGCCTGCTGCTGCCAGGTGTTGGCAAGTGTGCGTATGGGCTGCTGGGCCATGTTTAAGGCAGGGAACGGTGCCTTATTGCTCTTAAACTCATTTCCCCAAAGTCCCTTCACCTACTCTGTGCTTGTCTCCTCCTACCTTTAGGCAGCAGGCTCTGCATGTGGAGGCTGTCTCTGTCTCCAGGTATGTACAGTGCCTAGCACAGAAGTGCTTTTACATTTGTAGGAACTTCTAGGCACTCCTACTCAGAAGGACTGCTGCCTTGTTGCCTTGCTTCTATTTGCAACTCTTTCCTGTACTGACACAACTTCTTGGCTGGGCACCTGTATATTCTTTCATCTGTAACAGCCACTATGGTCTCATGTATTGAATGCCATGATATACAATTGTCATGAACCAGAGAAATGATGTAACATCTTGTAGGTAATATTACCTCTCTCCCTGTGCAACCTTTCTTCAATGCATCATCTCAGGGAAAAAGCTCCTGCTGTGGCAGCCATCACATTGTGGGTAATGGCATAGCGATTGGGGGAAACAATGGTCTTGCCACAGTTTCTGTGCATTTGTATTGTAGCAGCACTGACAGTCCCTACCAGAGGTCAGGATGCCACTCTGCCAGGCACTGCGTTCAGACACCGTAATGAGAGCAAGCAGTGTGAGAACAATACAAAGCCAAATCAGAGAAAGGAATCTTACTCAGGACAAAATGGTCTAGTCCTGGTTTTCCTTAGACAGCATGGTACCTGGAGCTTCATTCTTTACCCAACTGTGCCGGACTCTGTAGGAACACAGATGCAAAGACCACATCTTTGTCCTGGAGGGGGCAAATAATATCCTGCTCTTGGGTGTTCCAAATCTGCCTGAGTCAGCAGAGCAGCTGTTTCTTAGGGGAAAGTCAGGATTGTTACTTCATAAATAACACAATGGATTAAGTTTATTCTGAAGTCAGACCAAAGTCCATTAACCTTCCTAGTTAACCATATTGGAGAATCTATACCAAGAGCTATCTATCTGCTAATAAACACATTGGACAGCGTTTTGGGGTTTGTTTCTGTTCTGTTTTGTGGCTTTGTTTTTTTTCCTCTGTGAAGAGACCCCTATGCAAATACACACCTCCATACTATTTATGTCCTCCTCTTCCAGCTTTCCCTGCATCTATCCCTCCCATCAAAGGAAGTTCACCATTCCCTATGCCTTCCCACATGTTGTTAGAGGATGTTTCTTTCTTTTCCCCAAACCTCATGTGTGAAGCTATGTCAGGCCAGATGGAATGTGTGCAAGGGAGCAAACAGCTTGGCTCTTACTGTGCTTGAGTAAACAAGTGTCAAGCAGATTGCAGTGGGAAGTGATACATTAACCAGGTGACCCACACAGCAGCAACCTGTTGCACTCCTCTCAGCATATACTACCTGCTACACAAACCTGCATTTTCTTTTGAGGTAGGTGCAGGACAGCTACAAGTTTGTTGCTGGAGAATGCTTGCAAAAATTGCTGAAGGGAAAAAGCAAGCAGGTGGTAATGTAAACCTTAGCTCTTACCTTCTGGACAGGATCTTGCCCCAGTGTCAGATTTTCATATTCCCGTCTTTCCTTTCCCCAAACATATTGCTTTGCTCCCAACTCCCTACATAGCTGTAGAACCCCACTTTACTTGCTCTATGATGGGTTAATAGCATATTAACACTCTGCCTCATAGCAGGATATTTGGGATAGCTCTGAGTCCATTCTGAATTATTAGAAAAAGACTTTAATAGCCACATTGCTTCTCTTGGCTGCTCTAATGTTCATGGGATGTACTGTTCATTCACCTTAAACAGCTGTATATAAAAGGCTTCCAATCTCTTTACTTGCTGTTGAAAGTCAGCAGTACTCTAGCGATACAGAACCGGATCCAGAGATCATTGTGTGCAGTATAAATAACCACACAGTTAAGCCACTTAATTAAGAACTGTCTGTGCCTGGTAGCAAGAAAGCTTTGTGCTGTATCAGAGTGTGTACAGGGTGGTCAAAAAATCTATATCAAACACCAAAAAAAAAAATCCCTCTGGATTTAAGTGGATGTAGTCTCCATGCTAAATGCCATGGCTCAGTCTTCTCAAGAAGGTCAGGAAGGAATATTATCTTGTCCTTCCAAGCCGCTCCCCTCCTATCCCCATCTTTTGCTCTTCCCATGCAATGTTATGCACTTGGCTGGACAAATGTATCTGCAGTATCAGCTTAGGAGGAGGAGGCTCTTCCGGCACTAGCTAGACAGACTGTATAACATTTAAGTTCCTGTTTATTTTTAAATATGGAAAAAAAGAGGAAAGTGTACTGGAGGAGGACTGAGGTAGAGGCAGAGTTGCTGTTCCTTTCTTTTAAGTCTTGTCCTCCAGCATTTGCTCACATTGAAGCTAAGTACTAGTTTCAGTTGGAGCAAATATCAGAGACTGGGACATTAAATCTAAACCGGCTCCCTTGGATCCCCCAAATCCTTCCAAGTTTCTCAGCCCCACAGCTGATCTCCTGTAGGAAGGGCTGCAATTTTTCAGCTCTTTGTTCTGGTCTGGGAACTGACCTCTTAAACTGATGCTAAAGTATCCTGAATCAAGCCTACCATAATGCTCTGTACCCAAATCCAAAGTCCTCTTTTTAACTTTTTTTTTTCCTCTTTTTTTCCCCCTACTGTCTCTGGTACTTGGCTGGCCTTGACCCTTGATCCTCTGCTGTGTTGAGAAATGAGGCTGTCAATCACATTTGGGAACAACTCTTCTGTAACCATGCTGCTTCTGAATCCACTTGGGTCTAGAGAATTCAAGCCTGAACTAAGGCACAGGCAGGGTGGCTAATGCTGCAGCTCCCTTTTTTGTGGGTGACAGTGCTGCAGACCCATCTCTGCTTCCTATTGTGGCAACATGTTCTCCTTTAACAGTTTTAAAATGAATGATAGCCCAGAAAGAGGTAGGAAATCCATAAAACTCACTTCTTGCTTTCCCTTTTCCTTCCTTAGTTGACCTTTCTCCCTAAACCCTGCAGCCCTAAGGTCCAGGATCATGTAAATCTTCATTAATTCTCTGCACTACACCTCCATTTTCCAAGTCAGACACATGAAAAACCACTGTTCATTGACTATTGAGTTCAGCTTTTAGCAAAGAGGCATACATTTGATTGCTCCTTTGTCTTTACAAAGGCAGCAGCAGAGAAGTGGCTGAGCAACTAATGTACTCGTCTGTGTCGTTATGAAGTAACCATAAATAAAGCAGATAATAAAAGCAGTCTTTTTTGCTCTCTCTTTTCAAATAGTGACAGGAGCTTCCTGGAAAATTACCTTTTTACCTTTTTCCCTTTTTTTTAGAGTACAAGTTAAAAGGGTTTGGTATTTCTTGACATCTAATAAACAACCACTTTCCCCTCATTTTCCATCCACTGAAGTATAGGTAATGAATGCATTTTATCACTGTCTTTCAAGAGAAGACAAAGAATCAAGGTTCTAAAGCTTTAGGTTTTCATAGATGGAAGTAGCATTGGAATAGGGGCAGGCATCTTCCATTCCCAGAGTCTGGCTGTTGTAGGGAAGATGTACATGGCAATCCTAACCTTCCACCCAATAGAAGAGAATGTCTTTTGAGAATGACTAAAACTGGTCCATGCTATATTGTTCTCCATCAAAAATGGGATGCAGTGAAAAAATGCCTTTGAGATTTCACGGCAATATAGAGGATGCTAAATATGTAAATAAATACTTCAAGATCCAAAAAGTGCTGTCTTGATAACCAATTAGGTTATCAGAAACATGTACCAGAGACTAGAAAAGAGGCAGGTTCAGAGAGGGAAAGTGGGCATAGCTTTGACACAACTTCCCTGATTTCACGATAGAGGAGTTTCTTAATCCCTCTGTGCTGCTGCTCCTCATCTGCAAAACAGAAATACTGCTTCACGTATGGTATTTAATAAGAAGACTACATGTCCCTATATGCATTCACAACATCTACCATTTCTTAGTAACGATTTTACAATAAACAGTCACTCAGACTGCATGTTGTTGAGGCTCTTTTATTAACACTGAATGGGGTGACAAACCAGGATGTATTTTGGGGAGGAGGAAGAATCTGCAGTGCATTCTAAATGCCCTTTCCCTGCCTGCAGCTTCCACCTCCCTTGAGAAATTCTTATCTGTGGAAACAGAAGAATAGGAGCTCTCACAGCTATGAAGGGTGAAGCAATTCTGCAGCAAAGGTTACTTTCTTTTCCTAAATGGAAATGTGTTTATGAGCTGAGAAAAATTATTTCTGGCAGCCCAGTTCAAGGAAAAAAATAAAGACAGAGATAAAGGGATTGGGTGAAAAGTGAGCATTTGGTATTACTTGAAGGTCTGGAGCAACCATAATCAATGAATACAAAGTTCAACCTCATTTCTTTCCTGAGGGCTCGTTGAATGAGGCTATCAGGGATTCCTCCTGTAGCTTACAGACACAGAGGTTCTGCCCTGCTATCAAGAAGTAGCAAGTGTCTTTCTCCCCAACCACACAGACATGTGCTGTGAGGTTTAGTGTTTTACAAAAGGTTCTTGGCTGACATTCAGTATAGTATCAAAAGGAGACATGGCTCTAAATCACAGTGTCCCTTTGCTAGCCAGTTGCCAGGTCCCACCCCAGAAATGGTTGTGTTCCTGTGGCAGAAGAGGTGATTCCTTCAATCAGCAGCTTAAAGATATTTAGGATTCTGTAATGCACTGCCCTGCAGGCCAATTTCTGCTACAGAGGCAGTGTTTCTAATTTGGCTTCTGTATCCACCCACCCGTCAGCCTACTGGGATGGCAACAAAGGCCACCGAATGTAGAAGCAAGTGTTTTTAATACCAATCACTTTTTTACTTGGGAAGAGGTTGGGGAGCAGAGACAGTAGGGGCTAATATGCAGAACACTGTTCTCACAATTTCACAAGGGAAACGGAGTCCCCTAAAAAGCCTCCCTGTCTCTGAAGTCATTGGCGGAGGAGAGAAGTGCTTTTATATCAGGTGGTAGATAAAACTCCTGCTTAGATTGTTGGTGTTGTGGAGCAGGGACTATTTTTTTTCTTTAATTGCTTTGTACAAAGTATGTCTGTATAACAATATACACCATGGACGTGTAATGCTGATGTCAGGTGAACAGCTGGAGCCACTTCACGTTCTTATGTTCCCTAGACTTTGCAAAGGATCTTGGTGGTTAAAACTAGCAAATTAGTATCAGGAAGCATTATGCACGATTTATTGTTGTTATTTCTGTCAAAAATTAGACTACTAAGCTGAAGCCTGCAACATAGGTACTGTGCCACAGGAGGAAAGAATCTGTTCTTTTTCTAGCGGTGGTGGTCTCCCTCATAACAACACCTCAAATCTTGTCTGTGCAGAAGGGTGCTGGGATCTCCTTTTCACACCATTCTTGTGCCCAAGCAACAGGAGGCAGGTGACACTTCTGCTGATAGACCGACACATTCAGAGGATGGAGTGACAGATTACAAATACATTGGTAGGAAGCTGGGTTGATCTTCTAAGGCAAAGGTGCTTCCCATGCAGGAACAAAATTGTTTCTACGGACAAGTGTGTCATAAGAGACAGGCAAGCAAGGAGAGGAACGATCCCCTGCCCTACAAGCTAGGAGTTATCGGGACCTATTTAGCTTTGTACATCCTTGCAGACACCAGTGTGAAAATAGAAAAGTGGTGGCAAAAAAGAAACCGAGCTACTAGAAGGTGTTAGGGGCTAAAAGGCTGTGCAGGGATCTGCCACCTATCTATACTTCTTTCTCTAGGGTATTCAGTACTGCTATACACTTATGTACCAGAACATTTCTTTGTGGTTGTGATGTTAACTGAATGATTCAATGACTTAGTCTCCAAATAAGAGTTCATTCACAACAGAAGGGACTTCGGTGCTGCCAGGGAACCACAGAGCCCGCAGGCTAAAGCTGTGGTTAAGGATAAATAGGAGTTTAGTGTGAACTGAGGGATTAAAAAGGGACAGTGAGGGCTGGGAGATTAGATCTTAATCACCAGTGTTTTGGTGCCAGGCTGGGCCCTGTGTTGCAGAGTCATTTCAATGACATGAGGCTATGTGTTTGGCCAGAGGAGTGGAGGGATGGATGTGGTCCCAGAACCGAGATGTGTTGCCTGGGGTCATGGGGAGGGAATAATAAGGAAGGGAGAGGATGGAGAAAGGGGCTGTGAAGCTTGTTCCTCCCCTGTCCCTTTCTGCTTGTGTTGAGATAAACCAAAGCAGGAGGAATGGGGACCTCTGCAGGAAAGAGACAGCCGCCACTGCTCTTGGGTCACGCGTAGTTTAATATCTGGCCCTCACACTAGTCACTGAGATGCAGTTTTGAGACTCTGGCTTTTAATGAGACGGCTTGGGAGTAGGCAGAGCCAGCAGTGGGACCTTTTGGATGCTTTTTCCTTTGCACGTGCTCTAGCCTGGATTACTAGGGTTACTTATGTTCTACTAGTGCCCCAGGCTCCTGTGGACACCAGCTCTCCATCATACTAGCACTGTATCCAAACAGGGTCCAACACCTCCTGGCTGAGGGGCAGCATAGGCAAGAGCAGTGCTGATTTTTCTTGCAGAAGTAGCACATGGGTTAAGGGGGATTAAGTGATTTACCTGGGATCTTGCAGGACTTTATGGTAGAGCTGGGAACTAAGCCTAGACCTCCCGCTTTCTCTCTAGCACCTCCATCTCTCACTCTTTCTGAGAAAGTATGAGAGTCAAGTGCACGGACTGACCTGGTGAGACATCAGTCACAGAGCATCCTGTCATGCAGCTGTACTGGTGCAAGCACAAACCCAAGCCTATCAAATTCCTCCTTGTGTTTGAAAACAAACTTGACCTCAATTCACGTCAGCCTTGTTGCTGAAAGGGATGGTAGGAAAAGGATCGGTTTTTAAGTCCAGCTTCCTCTGCCGACACCGTAGCTTTTCTCTAAATGGAATGGTTAAATGCGTCTCTCTAAATAAACTCTCCAGGCTCCTGGGAGGGACAGGGCTGTGGCAGTTTAGCCCCCCTTTCTGGCTTTGCAGCATTCTAGCTACATTGCAGTGACATTTGTCAGGCCAGTGTCGCTCAGGGCATAGCTGTGACTCCAACACTCCTTTTCTGGTTAGTCTCCCAATGCTGCCAGGGGATGCTGCTTCTCCTCCAAGACATTGGCCTGTGGCCTGGTAGAACAAAATTGACATGTCAAGCCAAATAAGTTCAGAGGCCCTCATGCTGAGTAACTCTGTGGAGTGACCTTGGAAGCCACTGTGGGGAAGGCGAAGGGGCGCAGGAAGTCATTCCTGCCTGACAAAGCAAGTTTTTTAGGCTGAAAACACTCCCCCCCTCCCAGTGCTCCTCAGCAAGTTGAATGTACAAAGACAACTGTAGATATTCACGATTACCGACTTTACACTGCCTTCTCCTGTGCTTCTCCTTTGTAACCCTCTTTGCAGTGATGTGTTTGTATATTTGATTATTGCCTTGATAGATTAAATCACGCTAACTTTTCTGTTCGTATCATAACCTGAAAAAGCAGCATATCGATTGAGAGTGCTAAATGGAGAAGGAATAGGCAGGATTTCCAAGTACCTCTTCTTTCAGCTGTGGTCTTCGTCACTGAATTTTTCTTGTTAATACATCCTGCTGCAGGAATTGTGTGGAAGGTAAAGAATTCAGAGCTCATGTCTCTGACGGTTGGTTTCCTTTGGGAGGTGGCAACAGGACTGTGTGGAATAGCTTATGGCCTGGAAATTATAGCTTGCTATTGCACTGAAGGGCAGGTCTCTACTTCCACCATCAACTTTTGCAACTAGGCAAGGAGACTTCCAGTTCTGAGTAGTTATTTCATTGCGTGCCTCTGAAATCTTCAGAGAGGACCATCACAAGTAAAAGAAATTTTGAAGCTATAATCTTGAATAAACTCCATCTGTCATACCTGGCCTCTTACTGTTTTAATACTGCTGATGATTCCAGGCAAGCGCTGTTGAATTTATCTGTCGTCTAATTAGCCAATAACTTCAAATCTATCTCATTTAAAAAAGCAATGGGTTCCACCCACTTAGCTATTGCTAAGTTTGCATCCATCAGGAGATGGGATATTAAGATCAGAAGGTAAGAGATTGAGTAAAGCTATGTTGTTATCCAAAGGCATTCAGATTCATAGAAATTGGGAGACTTTCACTAAAATTTGGAGAAATAGCAGGGGGAGAGCACCAGCTAAAAGAGAAAATGAGAAAACGAGAGCATGAGGCACTTTCAGGCTGTCCTAAACAGGCAGAGCTTCACGATCCTTATGACCTCCTCCCACTACTAAGCAGAACTATTCCGTGGGTTTATTTCTGCCTCCTGCTTGTAGTGCTTAGTGCTCCTGTTCTCCAGAGCATTTGTCAGATACTCATTACCTGGAGTGTGAGATTGTGATGAGCACATCACATTACCTACATTATGCCTTGTCCTCTCAATTGAATTTTCTCTAATGTTCTCCTCTATTGGCAATAGACAATGAAGTTATGGTATGCTGTCAAACTGAGGTTGTTTACTTTCCTGGTTAACCATTGCTGTCCTCCACTCTCCAGCCTTCACTCCACTCCGTATTGAACCAACAACTTTCACAATCGCCAGTTGTAAAGGCAGATAAATTGGTGGCTAATCTTTTAAGGAATGCGTGTGATGTTAAGCCTCGTTGGCTGTATTTGCTGCAAGCTAAGAGCACGCGTGACTGACACACAGTAATGCGTTAAGCTGTAGCGATGTAACTACAATTTTCAGCTCTACATTTTGGCCTGCAAGGCACAGCTTCTGATCTCCTGCATGCCCTTGAAAAAGGGCACTTGGGTTCCTGGTTAAAGCAAAAGCAAGAAGGGTTCAATAGGTGCGCTCTGCTGTACAGGTTTTTGGTCAAGTCATGTCTCCTCTGTTTCTTCATCTTCCCAAGGCAAACTGCCACTGGGGAGCTAGAAAGGCACTTTCAGGTACACAGCTAAGGGAGGCTGCAAAATATTAACAAGATATTGTTATTAACTGTGATACTTTATGAGTGCGTGGGAAGGAAAATAGAGTGTGTATTTTACTTGCTCCTGCTTTGTTATTGTTGGCTGGGGTTGTGATACTTTCTGATTGTACCTGTACCTATAAACAAATATGTTATTTAACACAGAGAGTATATCTCATCTAATCAACATCAATGATGGGGAGATAATTATTGCAGTTGAAAGCTGTGGAGTGTAACTCCCCCGGTTTATGGCTCTGGAGGGATATGTCGTCATGCTAAAAGAGCACAGGTTTTGTCAGCAGCCTGTGAATGTGGTTCTGGCTTACGTGACCATGATTTAAGTCTTGCTTTCTGAAGCAGAACCAGTGTGAGACCTGTGAGTATTCATCTCCTTTCTGGAAGTAAAATAGCACAGTGTCCACAGATTAAGTAGCTGCCTGAAGAACAGCTTTAGCTGTGAGTAGGGAGTAAATGTATTTTCCTAGTTTCTCTGCTGAATATTAATGTTTCATCCCTGGAGCAGTGGGGTTTAGCACAAGATCTTTCTGCAGGAGTCCTATTTGAGTATACTGTAATACAGCTGATAGCCCAAGCACGAATGAAGAAAATCATCAGAGGTTTTACTAACAGTTTTGTTGAAAATAAACAGAGGCATGAAATGTTTTGGAAAACAATCAGAATAGATGTTTCCCAGTAGGTAAACCACTGAAACTGAAAGCTATAGATGCTGAGTACTAAGGGAAGGACAGGTCAGTGTTTTGAGGAGGTGCAAGAACAGTTTGCTACCTATCCTTCCACACCTGCAGAAAAGCCAAATTTTGTCCACCGAGCAGAAACCACGCCCTTTGCCCAAAGCAGGGATATACCTTTCCTGCTGTCTGCATTCAGCTCCTTTTGTTTAGCATGATCTGGAGAAATCATTACAATGCAACAGCCCAAGTTGTCCAAGCACATCCCCTCAGTGCGTCAAGACAGCAGGGTCTTGGGGAAATGCCATGCTCACTGGCTCTGTGGCATGGATCTGCAGCCTCATGGACGCAGCAGGAGGGGGGCTGTCTGTGGATGCTGGTGCCTTTGGCTTTTAAAGGCAGTATATGTAAATGTAGCACAAAACTTAGGCCCTCAGCACTGCTTTAATCCTCTTCAGTAACACAGGAGTCATTCTTTATGCATCACATAATCAGATTTCTCTGAGTTTATCTGTCACTTGCAGACCTTCATCACCCTTACCTAGGAGCAGGGGGAGATATCCCAGTGACTTGTAACACCAACCATGTCCTATTGTTCCCATTTGTTTGCTGAGCATGAGGGTGGAGAGGCATAAATATTAAAATATACCTATTATATAGCCAGGCCTCCATTGATAAATGATGTATAAAATCAATTTACAACCTAGGAATAAAAAGCATCCACGAAGCAGTCGTGAGCTCCAGGTACTAGGAAATTATTCCTCCATAACTTGCTCTGACTGGAACTCATTACACACTCTGTCCATAGAATGATTTTGTTGTTAAAAACTGTGTCACTCAGAGCTTATTTATACCCTCTCCTTGCAAAGACTTTTGGAGTGCCTGCTGCCTGTAAAGCAAAGAGGTACATTGCTTTGCTGTTCTGGGCTAGTGCAGCACTGCCAGTCTTGCAGGCTTCAGTGCCTCAGCAGCATTTAGGCTGCAGGAGACATTGCTCTGGTAGGGCAGGATGAAGAAAATGGAGAACCATTGGCATCTCAAATCCTGAAGTGCTAGCAGCTGCCTATTCAGAGAGGTGAACAGTCCCACTTTCTTCTGAAGGCTTATGCTGAAATTTAACTACTTGTTTGCCTGCTCTGCTGGATCACACTCGTAAAAGGGAAGCTATCTCCTCACAAGGTATAGCCTGGAAATAACATTTCTTTCCAGATTCTCAAGCTTTTGTCTGGGTGGCTGCTTTTCTGTGACCTTTAGGGGAGCACCTTCAATAGGAGGGAGCAACAGCAACACAGGAGACTTCAGAAGTCTGGAATAAAGGCATCTTCTACTTCCCCCATTACACAGCTAAGCTGAGGTTAGATTTGGCTGCTTCCACAAATGTTCTGGGTATGCAATGCAGGGACAAAAAGAATCAAAATAGTTTGGTTCTCCTAATTGAAAGGTAGTTTGTGTCACCAGCTTTATACTGTCTCAGTGCTGACATTTTTGCATATGGTTTTGTGTGTCAGAATACATAAATGATCCAAAAAAGAAGACTTTCCTGTCCATCTGAAGGCGTGCCTGATATCTAGCTGTTTTGTACATATGGCTCTACTCTGCTCCCAGAGATGTGCAAAATGGAGGCACTGAAACCTACTTAGGAACTAAGGTGTTAATTTAAATTCTTCCCCCTTTACGGGAACATCTACATGGATGGATACAGACAGACATGAGCTCATTCTGCCCTTGTTCTGATCTGGCTGGATGCAAGCCAGCCCTGGTGTCTAGAAGCCATATAGCTACATTAGCTAATAGGGCCTTTTGAAAGATGAGGTATGTATGTTTGAGCATGGTACATGTCTACGTGGTTATACAGCTTCTAGCCTAGCTGGAGATGAAAATCCTTCTCAGTCCTTGCTCTGAAACATTCTGCCAAATCCTTCTGGGATTTGCAAGATTTAAATAAGGGTAAAAAGAGGCAAGCCAGATGGTGAGAGAAGCAGCAGTCTGAGGTCAAACCTGTGTTACACAGAGGAATGGCTTATCTGGTATTTCAGCAAGAACAAATCAGAGGATAAAAATAAAATTAATGTGAGTCAGCATAGTGTCCTCCAAGGTATGTCTCAAACAAACCTGTTGTCTTTTTTGACAGGTGTATGGATCTGGCTGATACGGGCAACAGTGTTGGTAGCAATCGTTAGTTTCCTCTAAGGCATTTGACTTGGTATCACCTGACATTTTGATTAAGAAAAACCTTCATGAGGTGGAATTAATAGGGCACATGCTAGATGGATGAGAGCGTGGCTCGGCAACAGAGCTCACAATGCAGTTGTTCAAGGACCAATATCAATGAAGAAGGTTGTTTCATGCAGGTTCCCCAGGGATGGGTTATTTTGGTCCACAGCTATTCAATACTTTTATTAATGATTTAGCTGATGATCCATGTCATTTGCTGGTCTAGATTGCAGATGAGGTAAAGATTTGTGATGTTGCAAATAACGTAGTTATTGTTATAGCATGAGGCAAACTGCCTGGTTAAATGGTTGCAGTCCAACAAACTGTGCTGTAGCAGCTAAAAGCATCCAATACATCTCGGAACTAAGATTCCAGGGTTTGGGAGCTCACTAGTTTGCCAGAGATAGACCTTCCTGCCCTGCTGGACAGTGGTTTAGCTACTCTGCAGCACTGCTTCTACCAGATAAACATTGCCCAATACTCCGGTGTCAAAGCCTTTCTACGTATCAAGGAAAGTCATTACACCCTGGTTTGAAAGTATCCTGTTTGTAGCAAAATTAATCCCAATCTAAACCAGTTTAAGCAAGGAGAGAGTCCAGCCCCCTGAATGAGATGTCTTCAAAATGCAGACTGTTACTGTGGCCAGCAATTCACAATACTAGCACCTCTGCAGCCTCTGGAAGAAGCAACACAGTCAGTGGCATTTTTTAGGGACACTGTTGTGAATAGACCATGCCTGGGTTAGCAGAATTTAATCTGGTGGCTTTGCAAAGAATATTTTAGCAGCCATCCAGCCAGTGGCAAAATTAGTCTCTCTCACTTCTTGATTCATTGGTTAACTCTATTAAAAAAAAATAAAAATCTGGTTAAAAGGAACAATAAAGTTCAGTGAATTAAAATCAGTGTGAGCTCCTCATCTCTGCCCTAGCTCCAGGGATGCTTTTTGGAGTCCTAGGCAGAAACCGTTCAGACAAGCATGTACCATTTTGTGCTGAGATACCTTTTGAATAGCCAAGGAAACAAAGGCAGGAGAGGAGGACTGAAAGCACAGATGAAACTATAGCTTATTGGCCCTGGAGTAGTCCATCACCAGCCTGTCATCACACTGTGATGGAAGCGTCTTTGGGCTAAAATCTGTCTTGTTTTTCTGCTCTTCAGGGACCTTTGTGCACAGTCAGAGGGTTAATAACACAGAAGTGACACAAATTAAAATCTAGTCTTATTGAGGGGTGCAACTGGTCCTTAAAGTTCCTTTTTCACTGGTGATCTCTTTCAAGAGGCACAAATGCATGAAGACCCTCCATACCCCTTTTTTCTTTTTCTCCTTTGAGGCAGGGGTTCATGGCATTCACCTTGCTAAAAAGCCATTACGCTGTAAAACAATATCTCTCTTAATAACTATATTAATTTTAAATGCCAGAGATATAGTCATAAAATTTCCTTGTAGGTTGTTACAACCATAGAGCCCTTTATCTGGCATGCTAGCAGGCTTGAGAATTCTCCCAGCCCCTTCCTCCACTGGTACTGGTGATAACTCTAACGTAATATTTTACAGCAAGCACCGTGTTTGAAAAGGTCAATGGTTGACGCTATTCATGGAAGGGGGAAGGAGGAGGAGGGAGAGAGGTCTTCCAGCCTCTTGCTTTGGGAAGTTCCTTCAATTCTGTTGATGGGCTTTGGCACCTCCTGGAAGGAAACAGGGGAGTGGGGTTTTCATGTAGCGCCAGCTACTCGGGAAAGGGTGATTTCAAAGGTAGCCTAGCCTCTTCCCTTCAGAGCATCTTCTGAATTTCCAACGACTTCCCATGTGTTTGGATTTGCAAGGATCTCCAGGCTGAACTGCTCTCGACTACCTAAACTGTAGGGAAAACAGTTCCCTGATGGATTTCACTCCTGCTCTTGACAATTTTTTCCAGTGCTTATCTCTCCTATTATATAACGCTACCTAACGCCCAACCTAAATCAGTCTTGCTGCTCTTTAAGACCACTTGAGCTATACTGAGTGGACACAGGCAGTGTGGCCATCCCTGTACAGCCTTGTTAGTTCCAGTGGCTGCAAGCCAGGCAAAAGTGAAAAGAAAGGATTTGCCCAGGGATGTTGGGTCTATCAGCAGAGATGGTGAAAGAATGACTGCCTAGTATCAGGGCTGTTCTGGAAGAAGGAGGAAAAAAAAAAAGGTGCATTTACATTGAAATGACTTCTCCTTGCCAATTTACCTCAGTACTATTTCTGAAAAACTTGTGTAATTTTTCATGGCAGAGTATACAACTAAGTCCCTCAGTTTCCTTTTAAAGAGGAAGATGCTGAGGACTGGATTTTGCCTGTCAGGGCATCAAAGCAGCTGGGAGCAAATGTGGCCCAACTCCAGTACTAAAGCACCTTGTCAGCTAGCTGTGCCTGTCCCAGCAGCCACCAGGGCTGTCGTGGTGGGCCATGGACTTTATACAAGGGCATGTAGTGATAGGACAAGAGGTAATGGCTTTAAACTGAAAGAGGGTAGATTTAGATTAGATGTAAGGAAGAAGTTCTTCACTGTGAGCGTGGTGAGGCACTGGAAGAGGTTGCCCAGAGAGGTTGTGGATGCCCCATCCCTGGCAGTGTTCCAGGCCAGGTTGGATGGGGCTTTGAGCAACCTGGTCTGGTGGAAGGTGTCCCTGCCCATGGCAGGGGGGTTGGAACTAGGTGATCTTTAAGGTCCCTTCCAATGCAAACCGTTCTGTGATTGCTCAGGGAGATGCCCCACCACTTGCAGTGTGTTGAGACAGGCTTGAGGTGTAAAAGCTTTTTACTGGATGAGGCCAGAAGGAGACCTGCAGCTGTCTCTTTTTGTGCCAAGGGAATAAATCATCAAGATGCTGCAGGCACCACATCCAGATGGGCAGCCCATGTGCAGTCCGGTTGTGTTGAATTGGGAGGTAGCAGAAGAGTCAGACCTGAAATCAGCCCAAGCGTATGCTGTGATTTCAGCCAAGGAACATCATGAGTCTTAATAACCACTCAGACTTCCCCGGGCTGTGCATGTTATGGGACTAACAGCAAATGCTGTTTGTTTGATAGCTCAAATTTGCTAACCTTTATTTTTTCCAAGCTGGTCTTAAGCCAAAATAGTGGGTGATCCAAAGATCAGTTAAATTTTCTGCAGATTTTTAAAAGCAAAAAGGACATTAGGGTCAGGTATTCTAGCCTTCTGTATAGCCATGGCAGGAAACATATATTGATAATCCCCATGCTTGTAATTTTTCCTTGAGTAAGAGAGCTTTGGGTTTGTTTTTATTCATTTTTTTGTGTTTAACATAGAGATGGGCAGTTTTGACTGAAGACACTGAGGGATGCAATCCACTCCATTTCCTAGGCCAGCTGCTCCAATGGCTTATTACATTTTCTGCTGGAAAAAAATAAAGCATGTCCTACTTACAGCCTGGATTTCTTTAGCTTCAGTTTAAGCCACTGTTTTTTTTGTTATGCCTTTGCTAGATTAAAGAGACCTTTACTGTTTCAGAGGTGGGTTAGAAAGACCAACAAACCCATTTGCTCTGTCAACAGGCAAATAAAACCTGGGTTTGATTTGAAGTTCAGCATCCCTGAGACTGATACCTATTGCTCTGTGGATGACTGTGGTCTGGACTTCCTTCCCCACCCTGCCCTGGGTGTTTATAAACCTGGGGGCTCTCTGTACCTTTTTTTTTTTTTTTTTTTTGGGGGGGGGGTAGTGGTGCCATTCATCAGCCAGTATTTATACAGCTAACAAAAGGGTGGGTCAAAAGGGGAAAACAGGCCTTTTTCACTGCCCTCTCCCCCTCTAGATAGAAGCATCTGTGAGGAGTGATGCTCAAGGGTTGGGATTTTGGGTGTTTGTGAACATCCTGTCAGTTGCTTATCCCCAGAAAGTTGATTGGAGGGCTTCAAAGTAGACTGACAGCTGGAGTATAATAGATAGTACCATTTTTTTGACCTGGTACAGCCTACAGGTTTCACAGCTTTGCTATGAATTGCTCACTCAGGTGCCTTTTGCTGACATCTTCCACATTTCACCTTCTATATTTAATTCCAAACTGCCAGTTTGCTGCTTGCTGAAAGACCAAAAGAGAAGGGCAGAAGCCACCTAATCAAGGGCATAAGGTTGTTGAGATTCCTTAAAAATTCAAAGCTGTCTCTGTTTAGAGCAGCTTGTTTTAGTACTAGGAGCGGTTTGGTAGCTGAAGAATGAAATGTGATCTGAAGTGTCAGATGACTGCTCTTCAGGAGAATTCAGACTTCTACCATTGAGTGTGCCTTCACATGGCACAGTGGCATTCAAATGACAATCAGCAGTGACGTGCACTGTCTGACATACATCACTGATGTATGATCATACATCAGAGCAGTGAGGCAGGCAGAAAAAAATCAGGGTGAAATACAGTGCTCAGTCACAAATATTGAGTGCTTTGGGGTCAGCATTGTGTTGAGTTGCAAGTGTTTGTTGTATCAACCCTGAAAACAGCACCTATGCCTTAAGTGTTGTGTACAACCTTTAGGAGTTGTTTGGCTTGCAAGTCCTCTAGCAAGGAGTTATTTTAACTTGCCATGTTTGCTCCGTTGCTCGTCTTCTGCTTGCTCCCTTATTTAGTACATTGCCTCAAAACTACCCTGGACTTTCAACTGACAAAGAAAAAAATTATGTGGAGTTTTTTGCAAATACTTTTACCAAGGAGAGCCTCTCCAGATCTTCTTACCTGACTTTCTTTGAGTGCTCAGGCTCACGTCAGCTTCAGAATCTGGCTGATGCCTATGTCCCAAATTTGTTTTAAGTCCACAACAACATTGTGTGCAGTAGTGGTAGGGAGAGCAAAAGGCTTAAGCATTCATGATTTCCTCAGTTAAGTTATGGATAGGTGTAGCTCCTGGTTTCTGACCCCAAAAGAAAGAGATGAAATAAAAGTTGAAGAATACTGGGAAAAGACCAGAACTGTAATCAACTCTCAGATATCTGTTTATTCTCTAACATATTGACTTTTATTAAGGAAGTCAATCAAATTGTATCAAACTTCATAGGTTTTTTCAGACAGTTTGACTGTTTTTTTGAAAACACTGTCGCTTCTCATCCTGAATGCCTGTGTTTGGATGGCAATTAAATTATTTTCTTCTCTCCATTTCTTCCCTCCTTCCCCACTGTATTTCAATAATTTTATACATGTACCTGAAAATTCAGATAATGCCCATTAAAAATGAGGAGTGGCTAGTTCCTCCTCATCATGATACAGTAGAGACAGCCTTTCAAATGAATGGAAGGAAGGGCTGTGTCACTGCATGTGCTCTGGATGTCCTCCTGTGCCATCCGTGCCAGGCAGGCGTTTCCCGGGGTGCCTGGCCAGCCAGGCTGATGTGATACAGAAGCTGGTATGCTCCATCCTAAGCAATATCTTTCTGGCAGGTGGGTCTGACAGATTTAATCCACTTTGTGCTGACAGCATGTCCTCTGACAGAGTCACTAGCCACCCAGACCTTGCAGGCAGCAGTTGGTGTCTGCCTGCCTCCCTTGTGTTACAGAATGGAGATAGTAACTGCTCATATTTTATGCTCTGTATTTCTTTGTGTGACAAGGAGCTGCGTCAATGGCTGACATTACTCTCTCACCTGGAGCACTGCTGGGCCTTGTCTTCTGCTATGGGAATGCTGAGCTGATGAATGAGCCTTTCAGCATCAATTCTCCTGTCCGTTTTGGTGAGGAAACTCTTGTAAATGGCTGGGGCATTCTAGCTAGGGCAAGGAAGCCCTTACAGGGCCTGTTTCACTACTGTCTTAGACCTATAGACCCAGCCATTTGCTCTTCGTGCAGGAGGCAGACAGAAGAATTAAAGGACAGGACGGGTAGACAGATGAGTTCTTGTTGGTTTGCTACTTTTCTTTTTATATGAATGCTGTCAATTTTACTGCTAGCCTGAGAGATTGCCATCTCCTGACTGCTCACGAGCTAGGCATGCGATCAGTGTGCTCTGGCCCACCCATAAAACCAGCTCTGCCATGAGAAGAAGCCTTACGGAATGGATGAGGGTGTTGTGTCCCCACACCACACCTGCCAGTCCTTGGCATATCCCCTAATGTCATCTGTGGTAGAGGTAGGCTTTCCAGATGAGTGCACTTGCCCACTGAGGACTAGCCTAACCCAACAAAATTATGCAGCAAATGCTATCAAGGATCCATTGCACAGTAGAACATCTGGGCTGCATTCAAATTAGCCTCAAAGCCAAAGTCTGTAAATCAGCCTGCATTTGAACCAACTAGCTCTCCTCTCCGCAGATTGTATAGTCTCAATGGTTGTATCTTTCTGCCAGCCTCTTAAAATCTACAGGCTGGAACTTCACTGGAACATAGTTGCAATCATAACTGGGGGAAAAAAACATATAAAGACTCATTTTCCAAATGTTTTTCACCATTGGATGCTTCGTTCCAGTACTGAACTAAAGTACAAGAACTCTGAATCTCCTTTCTGTTAACTTTCTCTACTCGTACACCAAAAAAACTCTGCCATTTCAGTCATAATCAGTTATTCCAGCTGCCCTTCCTTGTACCCTTTCTGAATGCACTGTTTTTCGTGTGATACAGAGGCAAGGAGAAAGCTGAGGGGAGTTATGATATAGGTTTACAAAATCATGAGGATAGTAGATAAGGTGAGCTGTTATTCATCAATTCCCACTGTACTAGAACTAGTGAGGCACTCATTGAAACAGAACAGTTTAAAGCAGATAAAAGCAAAGCATTTTTTATGTGGTGGGTAGTAACTTTCTGGGATTTCAGCCTAAAGCGGAATACTGGACTAGATGGATTCTTTTTCAGTCTATCGGCTCCCTTGTCTTGCTCCCTAGACAAAACGCAAGTAATGGAACAGCGTGACTATGTCCCTTCAGCACTAATTCAGCAGCCAAAGAGCTGTTGAATCTTGCAGGTTGGGCAAGCGAAGTGGAGCAATGGCTATTACAATGTGGTAACTTCCCCGCCCTGTCAGTGAGGTTGTGATGGCTTGTCAGCTCTGCTGGCTTGGCAGCCTTTTCCCCAGCTGCAGTGCTGGGGGTTGGGGTGGGGGGGGTGTGTGATGTCTCTTTTCACATGGACAAAGGAGCAAGGATAACATTTGTATTTGATTCATTGCAGATTGTCTAGGCAGATCTCTTTAATATAAGGGCTTCAGTTTGTTTGTATGTATTAAGACTACTTTGACCAGAAGTTGTTATTTTTGTTGGCAGGGAAGGAAGTGATAGAAGGGCTCCTTAATATTATGGTGATGGGGAAGTTCTAATGCAATATGCAAAGGGTTAAGCCTCTTCTGCTCTGCAGTACAAGTATACCATGAAGCCAAGCTGACAGCGTGTTAAGGAAAGTCAGAAGAATCAGTTTTGGGTTTGGGTTTGGTTTGGTTTTTGTTGTCCTGGTTTTGGCTGGGATAGAGTTAATTTTCTTTTTAGTAGCTGGTATAGTGTCATGTTTTGGATTTAGTATGGGAAGAATGTTGATAACACACTGATGTTTTCAGTTGTTGCTACACAGTGTTTATACTAAGTCAAGGATTTTTCAGCTTCTGGTGCCCAGCCAGCAAGAAGGCTGGAGGGGCACAAGAAGTTGGGAGGGGACACAGCCAGGACAGCTGACCCAAACTGGCCAAAGGGATATTCCATACCATGTGATGTCACACCCAGTATTTAAGAGTGGGGAGTGGGGCTGGGAGGGTGGATCACTGCTCAGGAACTGACTGGGCATCGGTCAGTGAGTGGTGAGCAACTGCCTTGTGCATCACTTGTTTTGTGTATTCCAATTCTTTTATTATTACAATTATTGCCATTATTGTTACTATTATCATTATTATTTTCTTCCTTTCTGTTCTATTAAACTGTTCTTATCTCAACCCACAAGGTTTACTTTTTTCCCCCAATTGTCTCCCCATCCTATTGGGGGGGGGAGATGGGGGGGGGGAGTGCGCGGCTGCGTGGGGCTTAGTTGCTGGCTGGGGTTAAACCATGACATTTGCTGCCTTTTTTTTTTTTTTTAAGAAAAATAAAAACCACTTCCATAACCCCCACTCCCAAAAAACCACACAACCCACATATAAAAAAAACAAACCATGAACCCCACAAAAACCAGCTCTTTGGCTTTTGGGAAGAGGAGAGTCCTTTAAAGGCAGCATTGAGTGAAGCAGGAAGAGACAAATATTGCACAGCCATTTGACACTGCCTGTCCAGGCCAGACAGAATGGGGGCATTTCCAGTGTTGGCTAGCTTGGCTCTGCTCGTCTCTTCCTTTCTCAAGCTGCGAGATGGCGGATGGGTGGGAGCTAAACCAATATGGCACAGGCTGAGCCACCCTTTCCAGTGCTGTGAAACCCCCAGGCAGCTGGGGTAAGGGTTTGAGAGCAGGAGGCTCAGGGCTTGCACTGAGGAGCAATGGTCACCTGCAGGGTCCTGTCTCCCAGCCAACAGCCCCCCAGAAAAAGAAGCCTGGGTGAGCTGCTGTCTGGGAGCAGCTGAGGTCTTTAAACCACCTCAGGAGGATAGGAAGGGCATCGTCCAGCTCTTACCTTTAATGACTTTTGCAGGAGCAGTGTCTTTCTTGAAGCTAAGGGCAGTAGGGTTATTTCTGTGAATGGTGTCTTGTGAGGAAGAAAAAAACCACCCCACTAAACTAAAAGTCAGATACAATATTTTTCAATCTGAGAGCTATTTAGACTTTGTGTGTCCTTTGCAAGACACAGAAATCCTCAGTATAAGGTTTAATGGCTCGAGGGCTAAGAGAGGAAGAGGTAAATAATTTTTACTTTTGATATAGAGATGGCTTTCTCCTTGTTTGTCAGATATGATAGATGTCACCCACTGGTTGCCTATTGTTGTTCTGTTGTTGCTTGTCACACTCATACCTTCCTTTGAATCGTATTCTTCTCTTTTTTCCCCTCTTTCTTTCTCTCCTGGCACCGGGCTTGTGAGTAATTTATGTATGACAATATAAGACTAATTCTGTTATTATGTCAAAGGAAAATTGAATCTGGGGCTTTAGAGCTGCATCTGGGAGAAATCTTCAAATGAATCTGGAGTGCAGGAAACTCCATGTTCGATTCATTCGCTTGTCACACTGCCTGCCAGATTAAGTCATTATGAAGGGCAGAGAGGGAGAAATGAGGAAAAAAACCCACAGGAGTTAGACTGAGAAATTAAAGGGAAAGGAGGAGAGGACAGAAGAATGAAGACCAAAAATAAAAGGAACAAACTGAGATGGCAAGCACAGTGGACTAAAATATTGACAAATCATTCAGCTAAACATTCAAGCACGTGTTTAACATGAAGTGAAGCAAAAATGTAGCTGAGTCAAAGGTTTAGACAATTCCTAAATGCCCAACCAGTGTAGGGAACAGTACTGTCCAACTCTTACAGTTACAGAGAGAGGTATAGCCCTGCAGAGCCATCCTTTGATCTAACAGAGCTGTCTATGGTTGATGCTTTGCCAAAGGGGTAAGCACTTCCAGACCACAGATGGGCTCAGTCAGTGCATGGAGGCTTCTGTCCCTTTTCAGTGGAAATAAGTAACTCGGTTATGTCCATTGAGTCAACTAGCTGAAGTTGGGGCAGCGAGTATCCTATATGTTGTCTTCATCTTCTGCTACTCTTATTTCTCACTGTTTGCTTCATTTGTCATCAGGCTGGGAGGCAAAGAAAGTGAACAAGCCTTAACTGGGATCTTGAACGGTGCCATGCCAGACAGTGCAAATGGGAGCAGAAATGCAGGGATTGATAGGACAAAGGACAGAGCAGATTTAGGAGATCATCGATGTCTTTTACCAGGGCAGTTGTGCTACATTCAAATAACAAGTTAAAGGAGAAAAACTCCTCAATGCTATTGTATTCCCAGTGCTCAGTTAGCTGGACTTTCTCTTTGATGTGCCTGAACTGTAGCTGCAAATAACATCTTCATTTTGTGTGTTAGAGAATGTTAGAATTAATGCAGTTCTACTCCTTCCTTTGTGTTGCTCAGGCACATTTTGCACAGAATTGTGTGCATGCTTAATTACTGAGTTTGTTTATGGCACTGTTTGCACAACTTTGCCCCCCAGCTATTGTAGAGAGTTCTGCTAATCCTGTGTGTACAAGGACTGGCAGCTTCACCACCCTCCCACACCTCTCCCATTCAGCGGCATCTATCGCTTCAGTTTCTAATGCCGCTTTACTATTAATTGGCTTGTGTAATCTCTGAGATTGTTATTTATTAATAGATTGTTCTGAGCGTAGCAAAGTTCATTATTTAAAGCAGGAGAATGAGAGAGATCCAGAGGAACAGATGGACGCATGGAAGTATCAGAAGAAGGACTAGTTAAAATTCTAGGCATGTGCCAAGCCTTGACAAAGGATGGAAAACAGAATCAATCATCATTATCTAGGAGAAAAGCCATCAGTCTGTGTTAAAAATAAGCACTTTGTGTATTGAGCCCACGATGCCAGACTTCCAAGAGTTTTGACTGGTAGCTGCAGACCTTGAGGTTAGACAGATGACTGGGGAGCACTGCTGGATGCACAAAACAGCAGAGGAAAAGGGAAGAAGATATATATATGAAAATACGAGAGCTGTTTTTGATGTCCATCCGGTTCTGACTCACTGCAGACAGCAGTATTCATTTGTGGCAGTGTTGGTTAAAGTCACCCCTGAAATAGTAGTGCTGTTTATGACTAGTGTAAGCCTTTCAGATACTATCTAAGGACTGCTTTGTGCATCAGCTGTAGAAAGCAGGCTTGGAAAAGACCCTTAATATTTATCCTAATAAAGGAACTTCCCCATTGGAATGATTTGATTTCCCACCAGTCTGCTCAGCTGACTTGGCAAGGTGGATTCGCAGTGGAAACTGATAATTGCCTGTAAGTGCTCTGAAGATGTCAACACCAAATAAGGGAAGTGTCAACTAGAAAGAAGGGTATATTCAGGAGCTACAAGGCATTGTTGAGTCAGCCAAGCCTTAAAGATGTGTAAAATGAGTCATAGCAAGGCAAAATTACTGTCACACTGAGTTGATGGCAAAGATGAGATGAATTTAGGAGGTTTAAATCCTAGACCATTCTCTAAATCCTAGTTCACATCATGTTTTTCTTTGCTTAGGTAAATTGTTTTGGTACTTGCAAACACAAAAGCTTTCTTCAACAACAAAATAATATTAAACATAATCTCTCTGTTGGATCCCTGCGTGTGAAAGCAAAGGTCAGTTCCATTCTGAACTATTGCTAAAATGACTCTAATTGCATCCAATTTCCTGTACTTGAATTTATCTCCCATTAGCAGGCCCTGAAATGTTCAACTATAATAAAGCCAGCAAGCACTGCTGCTCTGAGCTACCTCTCAGTAATTGGTTAATAGTAGAGCTGTTTGGTAATAGGTAAACAGATCTTTTTTTTTTCTAAACCTGAAGCTTATATCATGGCTGTTCCTCCAGGCAAGGTTATTTCTGGCTGTGTTCTGGATGCGCTTTTACCTTGAACCCATGATGTGTTCCTGGGCCAATGCAACATAAGACACAGTTAGCATCTGCTTTCTTTTCTCCTTGTAGTGCTTGCAGTAACTCCAAGGTGTGCGTTTGGGACTCTTGCTGTGTGCGTGCCATGTTGACATGGGAGGGTTTACTATAGGTTAACTAACCCACGTACAGAGAAACCAGAACACAGACCTAATTTGTGTAGTTGTTTAAAGACTTTTTTCTGAAAAACCTTCTTCGGCTTTCTTCTAAACTTTGAGATTTCCTGGTATGTAACCTGTTAGACAGTACCACTTCTCCCTCCCCAGTGAGCACTTCTCCCTTGGAGGCATTTACAGGTTTTAAAACTCTCCCTGTCTTGTAACGCTGCTGCTCTTTGCATTGAGAGGGCAACGGAAGATCATCTAATAATGTACAATTTCAATTCTCTTTTTTTCCCATCTCTTATTGAGCACAGACAGATTGCTCTTAACCTTCATACCTGGCTTCCTTTTTTATACCTGAAATGTCAGAAGGGGAGGAAATGAATAATGCTTTGTGTTCTTAACATCTGCATCTTTTTACAAGAAAGGGGCAAGGGAGAAGCTTTGTGAGAATTTTTGTAAAGATTCTTCTAGAGTTTCTGTAAGAATTAAGATGATGGATTCAAGACTGTCAGATCCATCAATGCTTTTGTGAGACATTTTGCAGAGCACAGCAAAAGAAAATGATAGCAGGACATGTGGAAGATGAATCCTGATACAATTCATTTGATGTTTTCTTTCTTACTCCTTGCTTGGGGCAACACTGCCACTGCTTTTCATGAGTTTTGTCTGGTACTGACTTTGGGGGTTGTTCTTGCTGGGCTGGGGAAACAGAGAAATAACTATTGGGTATGTAGAGGATATTCATACCACTCCATTTTGCCACTGATGCTCTAAAAAAAGTCGTCTTCTTTCCATAGGCTAGATGAGAAGGTGGTAATAAATGCTGAGTTGTGGGAGCTGCCATATTTTCTCTAGTAAAGACTAGTTTCAAGTTGTTCTGGTGAAAGTGTGAAAATATGAACACTAATCTGTCCCACATATTAAGTCTTATCCCAATATCAGAGAGTTAAGAAATTATTTTACAATCACAAAAATATGACTTCCTAGCTCAATTTGCACTAGCTTAACCATAGTTTTAGATTATATTGCTGCCTATACCACGGGTCTTCCTCTGCCCACCTAACCCTCCCCAGTTAGGCCAACACAGGCCATAAATAGTACTTGCTGGCAAGAACAATACACGAGAAAGCAGATATGTAGGTGTATATGGGGTTTTGCATTTGTTTCACAAGCTGTTTTCTCATTCCTTGTGTACCCTCACTTGGACATACCTACTCCTTGGTAAATGACTGGGTATGGGCTGAACAGGGAAGAGGAACAGAGGATTATAGAGTTTGCAAAGCAATGTGTCCTTAAAAAACCTAGTGTCGAGGCTGTGGCCAAGCTAGAAAGAGAGAGCTCAGATCTGTACTCTGGGAGGAGGTAGTTTTTCAGAGTTAGTTTCCATGGAGGTGGAATAAAGTCTTAGTGGAGTGAGTTGTGCATGAGCTAGAGATGAACTCTCCCTGCCTCATGATCGGTTTGTCTCACCTAGGTGGGATTGGGCACACAGCTTCCTCAAGGCTTTTGCCCTTCAGAAGAGCCATCCTAGTAGGGAGAAAGTAATATCCGCAAATGCTGCCAATCCATCATAAAGGTAGTGGATCAACCCAAGTTCCCGTATGTCCTTGGCTCTCATAAACCATTTGCACCATGGCCCTGAGAGACAGGACAGTTGCTTCTCTTTAGCCTCCTCTCAAGGGGAATTTGAGCGGCACTGGTGGGGGTGATGGATGGTAAGTTTAGAAAACTAAGTCTGAGAGATCAATAGAAGAATATACAACCAATGCATCATGCAAGCTCTTCTTGTTTGTGCAGCACTAAATCAAAAATAATGAATGGCAGGCTTTTCAACCTTGGCACCTCCAGTCTTCCCCAGTGGAACAGCGTCCAGTGACTGATATGGATTATGCTGCTTTCTAGCATATTTCCTTTGGTTTCCTAATAATTTTGGCATTGAATCATGATGCTCTGTTTTTAATATCCTTTCCTTCCTCTAGTGCTACCTACCTCTTTCCCCATGTAATTTCCATCCTGCAGGCACATTGCCTATCTTGCATTCCCCTTGCTCATAGTGTATTCAGGCAATCTATTGCAGGCTGGGTTCCTCTGGAACTTACGCTGGTTTGTTTATTTCTTAATTTCTGAATGAGTTACTGCTCCTGGGGGCTGTGTTCCAGCCACATGAGCAGTCGGGTACATGGGGAGTTTTGAATTCCTCTCTGGTTGTGAGCTGACTACTGCTGGTGCTTGTCAGACCCAAGGCCTCTTTGTGGAATGGGAATGCACGAGCAGGTGTCAGGAGGATGCTGAGGTGGCACCAGCTCTGGCAGCCTGGGCTCTGCAGAACTGCTGCCCTAAGGTCAGCAGATGGCATCTGGTGTTTCTCAGGAGTTAATGTTTTTGAATGAGAGCAGGAATTCACAAGCAAGGCACAGAGACTGACTGCCCTCTTCCATCATCCCTTCATGCCTTTGCAAGGTCATTTACACCATGAAAAGCGAGTGCCTTATTTTATGGCGTTATATATTTGCAATAAATGTTCTTGGTAGCAGCTAAAGTGACACTGATCTAAGTGCTGAAATCTTCCTGGATCAGATCTCTCTGGTTGCTCCAGTGGGAATATTTACAACCCCTCTGTACAGCTCAGTTGGCCCAGCTGCAAATGATGAGCATCTGCTTTTGTTCTTGTGCTCTTGATGTAAATCAGCTGTTAAGTTTTGCCCAGTCAGTAGACTTAAGCCACTGTAACAAAAGCATGCGAGGATACAGTCAGAACATTAGCTTGCTAAGAAGCTTGTGAAGTTACTCTTAAAGATGGCATAGGTGAACCTGTTCTACTTGATGCAGAAAGGTGATCAGTTATATTAGGGCTGAAGTGGCCAGTAGGAAACAGCAGACGGGCTTAAACAGCTACAACTGCTTTGTAAACATCAGATTATGTATCATGGAAAGCTGGTCCAGGCTTGTGTAAAAAAGCCTTGAGAACCATAATATGGGAAATTTCTATTGCATGTCTGCAAATTACATCATGACTGCCCTGAAAGCAACACCAAAATTCTCATAGGCTTTTGGAAGGACAGAACTGAACAGTATCTTAGGACGCACGTGCTCCAAAAAAAGTATTACAGGATGGGGACAATGATAAAGGAAAAACCTAATTCAAAATCATGACAACAGCACACCCCTTGAGAGAATGCTGAAAACACACATCCAAAAATAAACTCCAGTGAGTGAGACAGACAATAATAGAGAGAATTGCATCTTGATCTGGCTCTGAATGAGAGCTTCTAGAATGAAATAGGAGAGGCAGAAGATCTGTGTTATCTATCAAGTTGATTGTTGTATCCAGAACTTGGCTCAGTAATAAATGAGAATGCCACTCATCTGGTTTTCTGGTCTATTTAGAATATTTTTAGAACTCTTTTTGAGAAATTTTCTGATTAATCTCTTGAATTTTCCTTTGCTCACTGAGACTTAAAGCAACATTGGATTTAATTATACTGTGACTGGAAGGGATGTAATGAAGGCAGATACAAATCCTTGTGACAGCTTAGAGTGGCAGTGAGAGTATTTATCCATCTAGGAACTGAAATGATGAGTGCTGTATTAGTGCCTGAGCCTTTTGCAAGCAAAAACGGGATTTAGCTGCCAGCATGGGCAAAGCAGAGGAACTGAGGTGGCGTGAGAGCCCTGGAAAGATGTGTTTGCAAAGCTATCCCATGCGGCTTGCCAGAAGTCACGTGCAAAGCCAGTGGCACCCAGAATTCAGATCCCTGAATCCTAGCTTAGGGCTTCAAACCCTCCTCCTTATGTTCTTCAAGCAATCTAGGAATGGGCTTCTCAATGATAAAATAAGCTTCATGGTGGCCAACAAGATTTCAGGGGCTATACTGTTTAGGATGCTGAATTTAGGGCTGGCGCCTGCATCGAGCAGAACAGATGCCTGAGCAGATGCAACCTTCTCTCCCCACGTACACCCGGCAGTCTCTTGCCTGTGCGTGTTGCCACCTCTCAACACCCCACTGTGGATGTCTGTACAGGTAGCTGGTGCTTTATGGTCCCTTTAGCCCATCTCCTGGAGTGCCTTGTAGCCAGAAGAATATGAATATTTGTTAAGCCGCACCTGCTTGCTTGAATAATTTCCCACAAAAGGAGGCCACTTACCAGTAATTCATTACCAAACCTTTGTTATCATAAACAAGGCTGTGAGAAGTAAGCACAGATTTCCCTGTTCCTTACTGTTTATCGGCTGTGGTTTCTATTAAGAGTTACCAGTACATCTTCTCCTCTCTCACTTTCCCACATCTCAGCTCTGCAGCATAATCTTGTCATGTTGTGGACATTTATATCTGTTTTCTTGGCTTGTTTTTATGCTGTAGTCTAAAGAGAAAAAACAAAACAAAACAGAGCTTCCTCATTTGGAGGAAAGCAAATGGGCAGACTGCAGTCTGATCACAATCGCCTGGCAGAAGGCACAGAGCTATTGCTCAGCATTTCTCCCTGAGCTCCATAATGTCAGTTCCTCCCACCCAACAGCACTTGCTGAGCGGTGGAGGAGGAAAAGGTCAGACCCTTCGGTGCCATCAGCTAGCTACATCAACTTGGATGGTGAATTCTAGAAAACGCTTTTTGTAGCTGGGCCACTGGATAAAAGATTCTCCTTCTCTGTAATTTCCAGATCTATTCCTTTTGGTCTGTTACTATTGGAAACCTTTGAGACTTTCTCTGCCTTTTTTTTTTTTTCTGTGGCTGTTGGCCGTTTAGGGAAAAAAACGTGGCTTGAGCGTTAGAATTTGGCAAACCTATGCTAACAAGATGAACTAGAAGTCCCCACTACCCATTTTGAGGTTCTTTCACCACGAAGTGTGAATAATAGATAGGGAGAAAGGCATTTTCTGTTTCATGCTTGAATTTCTCTCACATCAATTAGTTTCCATCAGGCTTTTCTGCAGAAGAATTGAGCTTTGAAATGCTTTGGCTCAAAATTAACCAAAGTTCTGGGGAACTGAGGGCAGGAAGTTGAAAGGAAAATTGCTGATGCCTTCTATGGTGTAGTTAGTCATATAATTAATGTCTTGCATCTTTAGAAGCCCTTCATTTTTTTTCCATTTTGGTCAAAGTTGATCTCTAGTTCATGAACTAGCTCTGCAGTTTGAGCTGAAAAGCCATTGGCTTGTAAATTTTATGGAATGGATATAGAAATTATGATGATTGTCCACTCGGTTCTGTTGTTGCCTCTGGCTGCAGTCTTTCAAAGCTGCAGTAGGTATGTCCTTGACTGACTGTTACCCTCGAGATATTCGTGGAGGTTATCTAGCTTCTTTTGCAAAAGGTTTATTGGCACATCACCTGCAGTCATTAGCTGGGATGTAAGCAGTGCCTATGCTATGACCTGGCTCTCAGGTCTAGCTCACTGAAGTAATTCCTGATATCTCCTGCATGGAGATGTTCCTGCCTCCAAGGTTTGTGCTGAAATGTCAGGAATTAGTGGGTTTACAAAAGCAGTAATGAGCCATCCTGTGACAAGAGCCTGTAGCATCCACTGAGAAGCTCCTGTCACACCATACACCAGCAAGGATGTCAGAAGAATCAGCAGGAAAACTTCATCTTTGCTTGCTTTTTTGTTTTCTTTCTGGTTTCCAATTATAACTTAAACCTAAAGCAAGAATACAAGATGCTATTTGCTACCTAGGGCCGAGGAGTTTCCATACTAGAAGTGGTTTTCCGTATCTTGCTACATACCTCCATAGACCTTAAAGAGAAAGCAATTTTTGCTCTTATTGTCTTTAGGGGTTGTACTTTTTCCTTGTGCAACATATTACTCTATGTACCTCACAACGTTCTGCTCTCTAGTCGTGGCAGTGAGTGATCTTAATAGAGAGATTTTAAATTAATGTTGCTGTAAACCTTTCATAGAGAAGGCAGAGTGTGGGGAAAACAACAAAACTATCTAATGCAGTGATTCACTTTCATTTGCTCATGAACTGTCTCGGTGCTTGTAAACCACGGAACAAATATTTTGTAAATAACGCCTGCAATAGACCAACTTCTTGGCTGGGGTAAGCTGGCAACACACTAGGGTCACAAGAATAATATTTTTTTGCAATAGCTGAGAACGTCTTTTCATCAAAAGACATTCAAGTAGAAGTACTTCAGTTTCTAGGGAATGTGATCCCATTTGACTAACATGGAGTCAAGAAGTGAGCCAAGAGTTACTAATGGCTCATCTCAGCAGGGAAAGGATCGTGGTTTTTGCTCTGTCCCAAGTTCACTGTCAAGCAAAGACCAGACCTGCAGCTCTACAACAGATAATATAGGGGAAGGGTTGTTGCTTGTTGTCCTATTCTTTTTAGCCAATATTGTGCTTAAATGATGTGACTCTAGCCCCTCACTGTGGTCAGGTGCTGCTTTGGCTGTGCTGAGAACCTGGGGAGCAAGGGGTCACTCTGGGGTGCCCCCATCACAAAGAGAAGTGCAACTTCTAACAGCACCTTGCAGAGGAAGTGTTGGCAGACAAGGGAGTGTTGGCTGCCCGTCCTTCCTTGGGAAAAGGTGTGTGCTAGTGTAAAGAAACAGTTGAGTACCCCCTGTCCTTAATTAAGAGCTGGAGAAGTTGATGAACGTAAGCTTTTCCATATAGTTTCTTCCTGATGGTAGGATGGGGTTAATTTTTTGGTTTGACTATTTCAAGTCATTGTGCTGCATGGAAGGAACAATACTTACCCCAGTCTTGTCCAGTTAAACTTGCTCCTGACATGCTTCGAGATCTGGGAGAATTGTCTGTCCCTGTCAGTCACCTGCTGTCTAAGGCTTGGGGGTGTCTGCATAGTGGATCTACCTCTCAGATCAGAAAGAAAGATCCAGAAAGGCATTCATCACCATGATTACATTGGGAATTGTTGCACAGAAAAGAGTAAGCTTCCAATTCCAGATCCAGAGAAGCAGGATTAAAAGGAAAAACTTAAGTAGGGAGGCAGCAGAATATTCTTCAGTGCTATTTTCAGTCAAAGACCTAGGTCTAATCCTTGTTCTCCTCTGAGGCTCTACATGACTTTAAGCCAATCACTTTTTCGTGCTCAAAACAAGGTTTGATTATGTTGATCACTTTAAGTCTCAGGATGAGAAATGCTATGTGAGAGCTAAGCATTAATATAACTTTTAATCGAATGCAGCCATGGATGCTTTACTGTAACCTTTGTAGTACCAGTCCATCCCTTTGCCAGGGTCCCTTGGGAGGGAAACCTGCTCCGTGCTCCATCCCCCTTCACTCTTGCCCGCCCAGGATAATGAAGGGCCTGTCCTCGGCAGACAGCCGAATGCTGCTCAGGGGGAGGGAGTACAAATACACTACTCTTGTAATGCCTGAAATCGGATGAATCCCTGGCACCAACAGACTTAAGCTTGAAATGTACACATATTAATCTCAGAGAAATCAACATATGTCTGCCATGAAGCAGGAGCTCTCTAGTGACGTTTTGGAGAACAAGCTTGACAGCATTTGGGGTACCCGTGTCCCAGGCTAGCAGGGGAAGAAAGGTCTTTCAGTGAGCATGAACTGCCCAGCTTCTTTTTCTCTGGCCCAACACCAAACTGCATACAATTCAGAAGAAACTGTTCATTGGGTAGGCGTGAAGGATTAAGTATAGTGCCTGCAGAATTGTATGATAATATAATGTGTCTTAGTCTCTTGGAGCTATTAATTGCCGGGAATCCAGAAGATTAGACGTTACGCCGGCATCTTCCAAACTTGCCAGGAGACACAGGGGTCTCTTTACAGGCTTGCTAAGACATTGTCAAACAGTTTGATTGTGAAAACGAGCACCTTCAACAGTGCTGACTGAGCTCTCAGGCTATAAGGGATTAGTTTTTCAGGATGGTGAGAGTGGCATTTGCACTCCTTTGGGATGAACACGGGAGGTTGGATTCCCACAGCTGACTGACCACCAGCAATTTACAAGATTCTCAGTTTTCCTCTCTACAGAATGGAGCCATAAATTTTCTACTTGTGTTTGAAAATCCTAGGATGAAATAGGGAAGCACAAATCAATGGTTATGGTGAAGGATATAGAGCAATATAATTGATATTCTCATCTCAGGCAAAATGATTTAGTGTTTTGTTTTTTAAAGAGCATTGAGATTTATAAACTTGCAAGGCCAGGCTCTCTGGTGTAAATTGACATTGCTATTTCAGTTTAAGTCAGCTGTGATTCTGGGCCATGGCTGGATTTTTGTAGCTTATTAATAGGCTTCTGTTGACTGTTATCATTTGCATTAAGCAAGAATTTCTATCCAGTAGTCTACATATCTTGAAAGCCATTCTTCACCTGAGGCTGTGTTGATAAAACTGATTAGCAAAAGGAAGGCAGGGAGGAAGAAATGTGCTCGTGGTGAAAAGGGCAGTACATCAAGCTGAAATTCAGGAGAAATGCTGAGTTCACAGAACGTATCAGGAGTTATTAACCTTTGCATGAAAACAGTACTGCATGATGGTAGGAAATTTGCCTAAGCTGAACTTCAGCATCTCTCTGACGCTGGCATATGGGGAAAATACTGCAGCACCACTGATAGTCTGCTTTTTATTCTTACCTGACAGTTTCATCCAACTATTTCAAAGCACCTTTGCCTTAATGAATTTATCCATGCAACAACACTGGTCAAATCTTTACCAGGTGATGTGTTACAGGTGAATTTCTCTGTACAGCAAAGATTGCAGTAGATGTTTCCAGTATGTAAATGGTGCTGTATCAGAGTCTCTGTTTCCTATCATACGTATGGAATATCTGGAGGCACTAGAAGAGCATATCCCCTCTGCCTTCTCATCAGCATCAGCCAGTGCAGCAAGTAGTCCTCATCTCCTGTCACAATCCTAAAACTAGACATGCTAACATGGTCAGATCAGGGTGTATTTGCACCCGCAAGGGAAATAAGCAGCTTTGGTAACCTCGTAACAAACCATTTCAGTGCTGGAATTATTCATGCTCTTCTATCCTTTTAGAAAGCAATGCATACATGATTTCTGTTATGGAAATGCCATTATGAAACCAGAACTTAATCTGCTATTTTGAGACATGCACAATGTAAAGTTTGGATCCTTTTGAAATGTTTTGGCTTTGGATGTGTTTAAATGATAGGTTTTTGCCTTTCCAAAAATAATGTTGGTTCCCTTCCTACCTCTTCCCCTGAAGCTGCATTATTTAGTTAAATAAAATAAAAAAATACGCTTTTGGGAAGGAACACGCTTCCCGAATCCCCTGAAAATTAAATAACAGCTTAACAGTAAAAGGTTGATTGATGTATTGTTTGACATCTAGGATGTAGGCAGCTACCTAGATGTGGCGTGTCTGGCTAAATCATTTGCTGTCACTTTTCAGAATATACTGTTACCAAAGGTTACATGCTCGGTAAACTAAAGCATAATTACTCTGCATCACCATCTAGAGAGCATAGTTAGAACTAAGCCTCTACATTCTTGCCAGTAAATGGTACCCATCAAAATTATGATGTTATATCCTTTCTGGGTTTAGTGCTATTTACTCTCTAAAACAGCCCCTATTTATAATATATGCTATATTGACACATCTGCTTTGTCCATATGGGAAAGAACTTTCAATTTTTACTCCCCTTCCATATGGAGTAAGAGGCATTTTTTTGGTGAATGTGGGCAGGTTAGAATGGGAATAAATAATTGGAAACTCTTTTAGTGACAACCACCCTAG
The DNA here is from genome assembly GCF_000737465.1 of Haliaeetus leucocephalus. NCBI lineage: Eukaryota > Metazoa > Chordata > Aves > Accipitriformes > Accipitridae > Haliaeetus > Haliaeetus leucocephalus. The sequence continues at coordinate 5,022,774 of NW_010973209.1, read as the reverse complement.
AAATGAAATATTCTGGCCTGTTCCAGAGCTGGCCTTCTCCCAAAGGGAACTGTGATCTACATCTCGGAAGTATTTGAATATTACCAGTGACAATGCATGCTGTCGAGTTGTACATTGTAATGCATATTGTCATGCATTTTTATATGTTGCTACAAGAATTAATGATGTAATGATGAATGCTAAGCTTTGTTCCGTCGCTCCAGGAAAATATGTCTGTATTTGGCTAGAGTACATTATAAGATTACTTTTTGTTACTAAGGTAAAGTCCTGCGGGCCAAGATTTCTCTTCAGACAGCCCACTACTGCCGCTGTTGCAAGCTGCCTGGGATCCTTCTGTGAATAATGGAACATTTTCATGTTTTAATCAGATGCAATTTTGCAAACGGTTTTTATGATTTAGCAAGTCCATTAAAAATGACATTTGTTCTGCTCTGACACTCGTAAGGAGCTCCACAGAGCATAAACACTGGAAATTACTTGTAGGAGAAGAAGATATTAAAATTCCCCAGCCCTTGTGTTCTTGTCTGAGAAATTCTGTTACCTTGTGTGGTGCCAGCTTGGAGCTGAGCCACTTGATATGTCTCTGAGTTTTTCTCTGTGCACTGACTGGGGGCAGCTCCAGGCTGCTGCAGAGACGAAACATATACATTTATCATGGTATGCCTCTCATATGCTTTACAGAACTATGTCTTAAGGCTGAAGAAGAGGCTAAGTTTAACTGGATGGGGCACTTGACCATTCAGAGCAGAAGTATTAGTAAATGCAATGAATCTCATTCAAGGCCTGTCGTGTAAAACAGCGTATGTACCAACTGGTCCTTCCTATTATCTCCTGTATTTATTAAATTAATTAGTTCTAGTTCTGTATTAAACTCTTCCAAGACTTGCACAATGCTTAGACCATATCCCCTTCATATTTCTGTCAAGTCCACAGCAGTTTCAGAATAAAGATGGGGATCGGTCCCCTGCCCTTTGTTCTTCATCTACCCCCATTTCCCAGAGAAATTACTGGGTTCCTGGAGTTCAGCTCCTTTCTGTCCCTCCAGGGATCCTCTCGAGGAAGACTACCTGCCCTGTCATGTTTGAATATCTGCTTGGCACTAAAAATTACTATTCCAGGAGCTCTGTCTCTTTGATATGAGGCTAACATCAGCATTTCAGCTGTAATATACATCCTGCAGATCGACAGCTTTTAGGAAGTGTTTTTTTCAGGCTTGCTACAGTTCTTCTTTGTTGTCCTATTCAGACAGTGGTATGAAGTTCCTCTTAGTGGGGAAGAACTTTCCAACACTGGAAATGAATCAAATTATCTGGGTTTTTTCCCCCCAGCTGTCATTTTTGCAATGGTTTATTTTTTGCATATAAAATATGGACTATTTCAAGCCATACCTCTATGGGCATGGAAGACTACTCTGGAGTTACAGCTGTCACAGTGGGCTTTGCCAGAAAGGGGACAGAGTGGGTTTTAGACAGTTAAGCTTTCAGTGATGCCTCTGAAGTCCATTCCAACCTTGTATTTGAGCCTGAATGGACTTCCTTTTTTTCCCCTGCAACCAGCCACCACATGCTGGGCCCTTGATGCTATTTCAGACTTTTTTTATAAGTTGAAACAGTAGCTGCTTTTACTTTGCTAAACTGAAAAACCTCCAATCAAGAAATATCCAATATGAGCAGGTGATACCTCAGGGGAAACCTTCTATGTAGGGTAAATTGGTTACCACTCAGAAAACTACTATACTGGACCTGATTACCTACTAATTAGCCAGAGCAACCTGCTCTTTTCCACCTGCAAAATATGTCCCCTCCTGGTCCCAGCTTTGAATGGATATTCCATTTTCTTTCCATTCAGTCCTGAATCAGGCATCAATTTAATGCCCCACAGTTGGCTATGCACGCCAACTGGCAGTAACTTTTTGCAGAAATGCTCTGTTCAGTCCAAACTTTATGAAGTCCAGCATTTCAACCTATCTATATCTCCCTGTCTTCCGTTTTCCCTTGTGCAGCTTGGGGATTAAGGTTTTTCATTGTAACATGTGGGATTTAGTGTCAAATCTTTCTGAACGTGAAAATAGCTGGAAGTCAGTTTTCCATGCTAGTTTTGAACTGCAAGACTTGAGAGTTGTTCTTGTTTTCTCCTCTTGAATATTTAACTATACTCACCATTAAAAAAAGCCTAACTGCTGATTGTATAAAGGCTTGGTGAGCAGTAAGAGTTTTACTGGAAATGGCCAAGAAAGATTATTCCTGGTGCAGAGGGAAGTGCTGGTCATACCCGCTGATCATACTGGAGTGATTATAGTCTGCGAATGAGGCTGGCATTAAGGGATGGGCATGACTTCTTTGGTAGTTGTGTGTCCTTCAGGAACTAATCTCTTGTAGGTGCTAGGAGATCTTGGTAGCATCTGTGGAAGTAGGAAGCACTGGGAAGAGAAAGATCAGGCTTAGGTTACCAAGATACTGGCAAATACACAGCTGGGGGGAAACCTGACTGTCTGGAAACTGCAGCCTCGGGCTTTGTAGAGGGGGAAGGTGATGAAAAATGACTCAACCTGTTGTGAGACATTGAAAAGAGAACATTTGCCTTGATTGGGGACCATGGAGAGGCTGCAGATTCTGATCAAAGGCAGGGCAGGGGGAAGTCTGGAATTTGATTGCATTTGAGATGCACGGCAAACTCCAAGGTCTTGCACAGTTCTCTTGGCACTGTGATAGGCCAGGAGACCATGTGGAGGAAAAACGGCCCTGACAACATAAGTGAGGCTGGATTTGAACCTACTTCCAGAGCAAGTTCTCTGTCTCCTCCCACCCTGCCAAGGGCTTCTGCACTTTGCAGTTCTCTCCAGGACCATGAGCAGAAGAGTTATTACTCATTATGTTATCCATTGCCGGCAAGGAAATGCACACGATGTGCTACCTACCTTGAGGGCAGTGTCACCAGAAACTTCCCATTGCTATTACAACTCCTTATGTGCTGCACTTTATAGCAGCAAACAGCAGGATGTGCCAGTGATACCTGCAGCCTTCATTTGTAGTCCTAGAAGCTTTAGATAAGCATCAAGAGCTAGATCCTTGGGCTGTGCAAATTGGCTCCATTTTGCCACCAAAGTTGGTAGAGTTATTCTCTGTTAAAATACTTGAGAAAAATCTCATTTATCTGCTCCCTAGGGCTGTATTAGGTGAGCATCACACAATCTTTAATGACTTTCTCCTCCCTCCACCCTAGTAAGACAAGAGAGTACTATTATCTCCAGTTTTTGTGATGGGAAGCTAGAGTGCCAAGCTGGGTTTGGGCAGCTTGCGATGTGCATGCTGCAAGTCTCCTCAGACACTGTCCACAGCCTGAGGCACAGAAATCTCTCTGCAAATCTCGTCTGGCTATAGACACAGGCTCTGATCCTTGAAGACATTTAGGTGCCTAATTTCTACTGAGGCATTTAGAAGCTTAATCCTTTAAAGAGGTGGTTCAAAATTGCTAGCTGAAATATCCCATTGGGTTCTGTATCAAAGCAGGGAGCTGAGCCTCGAAGTCAGGGTTAGCAGGCTAAATGCAGCCCTCTCTCTCTTTCTCCCTCCTTTCCATTACTAGATATTTCCCTAAATCAAACGACCAGCCTCTCTGCAGTCCCAGCTTCCAAGCCTGATGGTCCTGGTGACTTTCAGTTATTTAGAAAGGACTTTTCTTTCTGCTTCTTAGAAACTGAAAGCAAAACCAGCCCAGACAGGCCGCCAGCATTGCCACTACAAAGGCTTTCCCCCTCCTGCTCAGATTTAAACTGTCACCACAACTAAGCAACAGAAACAAGCAGATTGAAAAGAAAAGCTGTGTGATGCTTGATGTCGTGTAACGTGTTAACAAGCCCCAAATTTACACTGTCACTAAGAAACCCCAAGGAAAAGTGGAAGTAATTCTAACCAGGGGAGTGTCTCCCATCCTGCTGCTCTGGCTTTCACTTCTAATTTTGGCAAACAAAGTAAACATGGAAAACACAGTGTTTGTGCAAATTGCTCTTGCAGAAAATATGGACTTATTTTGAGCCTCTTTTGAATTTGTGTCTTGGGCTGTGATTGCACAACAAAGGGAAAGTATTTTATTGAGATCAAGGCTGAAAAGGAATTGCTGTTTGCCCACAAAATAAATGGTATGGTTATCTTCTCATCTCCTATCAGTTTTGATTTGAATTAATCTGTCACTTGAGTGTTCAAATCCCCTGGGTTGCCTAAGAAATGATACACTAAGCCTTTAACATGAGCTACCACTGTTCTGGAACTGCAGATCCATGTTGGGTGTGGGGCTGGCGGTGCCCAGTATGCCCCCACTGAGAGTGACCCAGGCTGGGTTGAGAAACGCATCTCATACTTAGAGCAAAATGGTCATTGGTCTTCTGCATTAACCTGAGTTTTCTGCTCTTTTTTCTGTCATTGTGGAAGCATTTATTGGAGGGTTTACAGGTTAGGAAACTGATGTATGTTAGTGCCACTACAGGAAAACAGTGTGTGTGTAGAGACACTCTCTGATTTCTGCAATCTTTGCTGCCATCATTCCTAGAAGCAATTAGAAAGGGAGAGAAACTGTAGGAGGTATAGAGGGACCATCCAGTTTGCAGTGCCACGAATGAAACATTATAAAAAATGCCTGCCACCTGAGAGAATTCACTGTCAGGGAGCTGTCAATCAGTGGCAGAAAAGTAAGGGGGAGAGGGAATAAGAAACAATAAAAAACAAAAAGAAAAAAAAAAGCAGAGCACAAGTCATTTTATGAAACACTTATTTTAAGTAATGTTTGTTAAATTACTTGCTTTTTCTCTTAAGCTTGAAGAAAAAACATTGGTTCTTTTTTCTTACCTTTGATTCTCAGTTCTGGAGTGTGTTAACCCTTTTAGTTAAGGTAGGAGAGAGATGTACCTGAAAGGACTTGGTAGATGTTTGGGATCCCAAAACCACAGCAGTTATGCTCCACAGTCAAACATGACTGCCCCTGAGCTAATGGATCTGTGGAGTTCAGTGGCTGGAAGGAAGGATATATATTCAGGTCTTACCTTTAATACAAAAGTCTATGAACAGAGATGACATTTCCTATGTGTTCTCTGCATGTTCAGCTATTCCTTGTATTAATGTAAATAGAAAAAGAGCTTGGATCTGGGAGAGAGCTGACCTCACCACCTGCCCTTCCTCTTTTTCAGTGCTTTTTCCAAGCACTGAAATTGCTTGGTTTGAATGTCAGTAGTGCAATAATACCCTCTGGTATTAATTATCACAGGTGCATGGGAAACAGAAGGAAGGCATCAGAGTAAAATAAAAATGCAAACTAAGTTTGCACACATTTTGGCTTGTCTAAGGTTATTAGGTCTAACCTCTAGTCCTGTCCTGCATGTTATCTTCATGCAAATCTTAACCTACTTTCCACTGCCTTCAAGCATTCCTGCCTTCACTAGGAAATTGTGTGCTGGATTTGTGTGTTCACTGCTGCACTTTAATTGATATTCTTTCACTCGTGCCCCCGCCCTTTGGGAGCTGTGGAGCAGGAGCAGGGTTTGTAATTGCATTTCACAGTGCCCTGTTGACAACTGTTTACTTAAAACTAAGAAGCAAAACCTGCTTTCTAGCAGCGTTCCCCTTTCTTGCACAACATTCAGATCCATATTTTCTTTTGCACGTTTTCTCTATTTCCCTCAATTTCCACTTGTCTCTGTTTAAACAAAGAGCAGCAGTGCAACTTCTAGGGCCTTTGCAGTTTGCAAATGTACCAGTGTTCGTGTATTTTTTATTTGCAGAGGTTTGCAATCCCTGCAGTTTGTTTGGGGGTTCCTGACTCAAAGGTCTTAGAACAGATCTCAACAGGCAATTGTTACAGGGCATTGCAGCTGCAAAACTGTGCAAAGGCATGTTTTTATGGCAATGGAAGAGCATCAGTTGGCCCTTACTGGAAAAACTGAGGCCAGGCCATGTAATATTGTATATAGGTTTAGTTAGAGAGCCTGTGAACCTTTAATATACTATCTGAATGAAACAGAAAATTCTAATTAAATGGACCTTAGGATAGAGAGGTTTTCCACAGCTTTTTGTTTGGGTTATAAACATTTTGTAGAGGAGGAACTGTATCAGACAAGTATTTATTATTTCCTAACTCATTGGTCTGCTCTGGAAATGATATCATTGGAATTCACTGCAGCTAAAGGTAGAAAGTAACAGCCTTTAGGCTGCACTTAAAGGATGCCAGAGAATTTGCTTGTCACTGGGATAGGCAGGTACTGGTGAAAGCCATGGTAGAGACATAAGTGACTTCTTTAGTTCTGGATGCATTTGATATGTCTCAGGATTTGGTCCTGTCTGCATATTGGTTACAAATTCTGCACAAGTTAAGTTGTAAAAGCCCAGGTCCATTATAGCTGGTTGCTGTGCTACAGCGGCCTTTTCTGTCCAGGAGTCTACTTCCAGATAAGTCAGGAAGGATTAACTCTGCTCTATCTGCAGAGTGCAAGATAAGCAGGAGAGCTGCCCACCCCTCCCAGTCTGCCCAGGGGCCACGTAGAGACCAGCCTTGTGTGCACTGATGCATCCCTTCCCCCAAAACAACAGAGAATGCTGTTTTTAACCAAAATCAATTGTTAGATTGCTCAGCTGATGTGAGGGGAGGGAGGCAGAGGAAGGATCAGAATAGGTACAGGTGGCACAGAAAGGGAGGGAACTTTCTTGTCTCTTTTTTTTAATGTTCTTTCTTAAAATGATTGTGTATTTTCAGGATCCCTGGACAGTCTCTTGAGTATTGATGGGTTTGTCCTTGTCTTCAAGGCCTTGTACAATTTCTCTCCTGTTAACCCTTGCTCTCTCATCTTTTCCCAGCCTGCAAAACGAACTTTGTTCTGCATGACTCTTTTTCCATGCCTTCATCCAACTGCTTTTCATAGGAAAGTCCTCTTGACTGTCTCTACTACCTTTCTGCCTTTTTTTTAACCAGCTCTTCCTTATAATTGTTTTCCAGGAGGTGATGGGACCGTCTTGAAGATTTAGGGAGATGAATAAAAAACATTCTACAAAGGAAAAGAAGCAGAAAATATGGTGCTAAATGAAGTGTTCAGCACTACTGTGTTATGGGACTTCTTCTTCTCTGTGGCTGTAGATGGTGTCTGTTTTACAGCTGTGCTAAAGCCTAAATTAGGTGGCTCTCATAGGTTGCTGATTGCCTTTGCTTTATTCAGATTGCTTGGCACAGAATATATCCTCAAACAACAGTTTCATCTGTACAGCTCCAGGCACTCTGGGAATGGACGAGAGACACAAATTCCTCCACTTTTGCATTCTGAAACATCAGTAAGGTCAGTTTTTTCACTTTGTTGCATTTATCAGTGGGATTTTGGGATGGGGGTCTGGACATTTTTCTGATAAATTCCTGAAAAATGCAATAAAGCAGAAAGCATGTGGGAGAGAAGGTGGACAGAGGTGATTCCTATTTCATGTTCTTATTGCAAGACTGGGAAGGAATGAAGGAAATCTGGAAACAAAATGTTGCGATTGCTTTTTCAAAGCCCCATAAAGCTTCAGTTCCGTGTAGGAGATCATGAGGAGGTTAGATGGGTCCTTTATTTAATCCAATCAAACTCATTCTGGGTCCTGATTTTCTAGCACAGTATGAAAAGTCTCTGATGACTCTGATACAAGTCTGTTATTACCTAATTGCTTTTCCATAAGGCTTTCACCTGATAATTTGGATATTGTTACAGCTAGTGAAACCTGATAATTCTTTTATACTGAAATTTGCCTGTATTTATTATTACTTGTGCTATGGGAACAGCTTAAGGCTGAGAGTGAGATCAGGTCCTCATTAATGACTACTGTTGCAGGCACACCATAAGAAAACTTGGGCAAGAGAAGGGAGGCAGGGTGTGTGTTGAGGAGGAAGAACATCAGGGTGTCTTACAAGGCCATTCTAAAACTCAAGCAGAGTCTGAGAGAGGACCCTGCTCCTTCTGCAATCCTAAAAATGACAGCTAGTGTTTCATAGTAAGGACTACACAGCACGTTCGGTTTGGATTTTTGTCACTTTATATGTGAATCTGTCCTGGGCTTTCCACAACCTGATGATGAGAGAATTTCTCCTCAGGTTGCTGTGTAGTTAATGGTGGCTCTCTGAAAGATACATCCAGGCTTTTGCAGCTCATTAGAAGGGTTGTTAAAGAACTTGGTAATTAAACAGAAGGACACTGAGCTGGTTGTTCAGCAAATCCCTCCCATATCTCTTTGTATTGCAGCTAAGGCTTCAGGAAAAGTTTCTCCTGGGATCCTTGAAAGTAACAGTGGGTCCTACATAAACATAATTACTGATGTGCATGTCCAGGGAAGGTTGAGTGGCTCATTACTATGACCACCTCTGCAAGAATAATTACGATAATGGTTAGTGTTTATGGCCAGGGTCTCAGGACAGAAAGCAGGAGGCATAATGCAGAGGACAAGGTGCTGGAGCTAAAAGGTTTGTGCGTAACTCATCATTCAACACGCCACCTATATATGTGGCTTTGCCTAAAGCATAAAGGCTGTCCTGAAATAATCTGATGTGTTCTATAGCCTTGTGGCCAGCAGTTTTTCTTCTCACCTGGCTTTTCATGCGAGATCTTACTTGGACCTGTTGATTACTCTTCAGAGTACTGTAGCTTTGTCTATTGACCAGATGCAGGGAATTCAAATTTTCTGAAGACAGCCCTGCCTTGGATTTTTTTTTTCTTTCCCTTTGGATAATGCCTTTCATGAGTGATGCAAGGATAAAATCTACTTGGGAAAGTTCTGAACAGCCAGGAGAGATTTACCAAGGATAGGTCATTCTTGATCAACCGTAGAGCCCTCTACAAGAAGTGGTTGGCTATGTGGATAAGGTGATATAGTCTGCCATGATATTAGTAAAGCTTTTGACAATGTCTCCCGAGACTTTCTTATTTGGAAACTGAGAAAGTAGGCTCTGGATAAACAGATTTTAGGGTGAAAATTGTCTGCAGTAACAAGAGGAAACAGCCACAGTTTGTGAATGGGTAGGGTCAGACTGAACATTAGAGAAAACTTTGCTAGTAGGGCAGGGCAAGACTGAAAAGTGCTACCTCAAGATGTACTCTTCTGGAGGTTTGTGAGGGGAAGACAGTGACACAGCTGACCTTGCTCACTTGATGGTGATTGTCCTGCTCTGAGCAATAGGATGGATTAGGTGATATCTGGAGGTCTTTTCCCAACTCTATGTGACTCTATGAAATGCAACAGCCATTGCGTTTAGCAGAAGTTAAAAATAATATATTGATAGACAAGACAGTATTAGGTTATATTTTCCCTCCTATCTTGCTGCTTCTGAGTGATTCAGGAGATTTCTTTCCCTGGAGGTGGACAGGCACTGTATGTAGAGACTGGCCAAGACTCATGCAGAACCAATGAAGTAAAATAATGTAGAGCACCCAAAAAAGGGGAGATGTAAATCTCCATCCAGATCCTAATAAAGACAATAGACTTGCTTTCCCTCAGATTCAGCCCAGCAGCTGACAGGCACCGTGGGTGTCTGCAGTGGTGCGAGGAGGAGGAGAGATGGGTACGCGGGGAGCTCCTCTGGTGATACAGTTATTATATGCTCAGTTACCGATCACAGATTTCTCCGAATCCCATGGCTTATCAGCAATTTCCACTTGCTCTTATAGTCTAACAGCCAGTGTCTCTTTATTCATGTCTCTGTGTCACTTCTCTCCGGGAAGCGGTTAATCACTTGCCAGCTTCTCTGGAAGATGGAGAGGGTTCGATCTCACTGTGGCCTGTTGTGTGCTTTGCCTCCCTGCTGAGCTGCCAGCCAAAAAACTATTAGGGCAAAATATGAATGCTCCAGGGAAGCTTTCTTACCCCTGTGTAACATGAATCAGTTTCTCTGTGGGCCTGGCTTAGGTACCCGAAAAGCAACCCTCATCTTAAAAGTGACATCAGCAGACAAAGGATGCTGTCAGGAGAACTGATGTTAGAGGGTCACAGTTGTCAGTCAAGGACACAAGGCCAGGCAGAGAGAGGGAGCAACTCCTTATGCTGCAGATGTCTCTAAGGACAAATTTTGAATGAGTGCAACCTGGCAAACCACTACTAAATGAGTGCAAATTGCCCTAGATTCATCTAAATACCTAGAACTAAGTTAGCCTGTACCAGCCAGTGTTTTAGCTCACCTGATTTGATGCTGAACAAACCACGAATGGAGAGTGAGGGGGCTCCTGAAACATTATAAAATCCCCTAGAGGAAGAAGATTTATTTTTTTTACAAGAAAGTTTTTAGCCCTCCTGTAGAATTTTACAATGGAGAGTTTCCTGAGCTTAGAGACTTGTCTGGAGCAATCCTGAGAGGTGATCTCACTGTTCTTCAAGGGTTATTTTTCCCCCTTTATCAAGGACTGACTATGTTAAGGTATTCAGGATAATTGGCAATCTCTAACTGATAGCTCTCTGCTCATCCATGAGGTGAAGTTGGTACAAAGAGGAAACCAAAGCTGTTGGGTGCCTTTTCCTTGGCTGCTTCTGCATCTCCTTGAGCAATGCATGGAGCCTGGCAGCAAAGTTCAGAAAGATGCGTGGGGAGGGGATGGAGGAGGAAAGAGGTGGTTGACTCCCTCCATCTGGAGGAGGCTGTTGTGCGGGGAGGGAGAAGAAAGCAAGTCAGTCCTAACACAGGCAGGAAGGAATGGATCTGGTTTTAGGCTGGAACCTGTCCAGAGCACTGTATGTGTTTAGATAAAACTAATGTGACAGCTATGGGTTTCTAGACAAGAACTGGTCTGGCCAGATTTAATAAGAAAAGCAATACGTAGTGTGAAACTAATATAATTTCAGCCTATGAAAGAGACACCCAACCTATTGAGGCCTGAAGGATAAATGTGTAAAACTATTACAGCTGTCTACAGCATTGTACGTGCTGCTCATGCTCTGACAGACACAATTATTTATTGTTTGTCTTATCCTAGTACCTAGAGGCTTCCACTGAGATCCGGCCCCTTCTGCGGGGAGAAGTACTGTCATGAAAAATTTATTGTCTGCCCAACAAAGGGGGCTGGCAGTGGCTGAGGATGCTGTTGGGGAACTGAGACCTGGTGCAGCCCAGCTCTCCCCGGCAGCCTCCGAGGCTCCCAGCCACAAAGGAGGCTTGAGCTGCCCCCAGCTTGGCACGTGGTCCCTGTCCACAGCGCTTGGGCAGGGATGCTGCCTGGGGAGGACTTCTGGCACTTGATGTTTCAACAGGGATGCAGTCGGTGTTCGTGAGGGGAAGCAGAGCACGCTGCACCCAGGTCTGCAGCTCAGCTCTCGCTACGCACGCAGGGGAAACTCCGAGGAGGCTATTGCCACAATTATGGTCAGTGATGGGGATGGAGGGGATGTGTACTAGAGAGCAAAATTCTGCAACCAGCTGTTGGCCTGAGACCTCAGGCTTAGCTGGGGAGTCAGATGTGGGTGCTAATTGCAGAGATCTTGAACTACGACTGAATGTCATAGTCATGAGAAACGGCAACAGAAGGCTCTTTCTATATGGTGTCAGTGATTTGTGCAGGCCCTCGTATCTGTCTTAGAAGTCAAGTGCAAAGCTGCCATACACCTGTCTCTGTGCACGTAACCCTGACAGATTTCCCAAAGTGAATTTTTAATTTGTGCTCTCCTTCCAAAGTGTCCTCCATAATATTCACTCCCAAAATGTCAGACTTTTCCCTACTACATAGTAAAGATTTAGCAGCATAAGGCTGGAGGGGAGGCCTCGTGTTACTGAGACTTTAACAAATTATACTACAGAACATTAACTGGTATGCCATAAAGTATTATCATAATTAATTACAACTAAACTGCAGTTGTCAAATAAATGAACAAAGTACATTTCATGATGCATTATCCCTGCTCTTTTATTGTTTGTCCTCTTGCTTGTTACGCTAAAAATAATCAGTCATTTGGAGTTGGGCTTCTTGTTATTAGACTGAAAGTCCCACTGCAGCCATGGAGTTGTAGGGAGGCTTGTGTGCACGTTTATCTAAAATGAATGTACTAACAAATATGAAACAATTAATGAAAAAAGCTCAAATGATAGTAACACTGAGGTCAGGGGAACTTGCTTCTTTGGCCTTTATGTAGTAATGGAGAATACAAAGTGTTAAAATATTGGCAAGACAGATTTGTACTGTTTTACACCCACTTTCATCAGATGTAAAAAAAAATTTAAACAAATTGTGGGAAGTGTGTAGATGACACATACGAAGAAGAACAATAATAAAATAGGCCCCTCAGGGAATATATGAGACCTTCCTCCAGATAAAGGAGACAAGATCTTTGCAGATAATGTGTAGAATGACCTTCCCAAGGTCGTCTGAGCGTAATCTTTGGCTTCCAAATATTGGTAAAGCTTCACTGAAGGGGCTAGGATTCATTTGATTTACTCCACTTAGAGCTCATCCAGCAATTGTAAATAGCTGAGGAAAAAGTTATGCCTTGTTTTAGTCAATTTAGTGGAAATCATCAGGCAGCTAAGTCCCTTTCCGTGGGTGTGATTGAGTTCATCTTGTTAAAAATGGCCTCATTAGCTTCTAAAGCAAAAATTGATTGTCTGAGCACTAACCTGATAGAGCAGGAGGTTGTGCACAGAAATTTTCAAGCTAGATGCGTGAAAAACTTGTTCTTGAGTGCGTGCACCCACATGAGCATACACAGAGCTAGTAGGTGTGCACAAGTAGTGGATGTGCTTTCACAAAGAGTTGCCTAGGCATGTAATATAAGGCTATGCAGCTATGTGTGCCATTGTACACACTTGACTAGAAATATCTGGCCCATGGCAGAATGAAAGGAGATTGCGACAAAAACACAAGTAAGATTCATTGGAGCCACTACCAGAATGCAATTTGTCTGTGCTAGCTGAAAACCTGATCCTGAGTCTCGGGGCCTGCAAAACTTGCTCCAGAACCCAGTCCTGTCCAGTGCTCTAACTACTCCTGTAGTAACATACTGTGTCAGGAAAAAGGAGTGAAATATTTAATACCGTTCTTATTTCCAGGTCAGTAAATACCCCCAGCTGAACAAAGTCTCTCTCTGACCTCAGACACTGGTATAACTTCTCAGAGAGGTCCAGAGATGAGCCAGGGGTCAGTGACTGATGCCTTTCCCCTCTTGAGGAAGGAGCAAGGAGACTTGGCTGGTTCTCTGTTGCTTGATGTCACCAGGTGGGCACTGAAATTTTCTGCAAGGCAGATGCTCCTGTCAGTTGTGTTGTTTCCTTGCCAAGATGCATGTTACCTCTGGAAGCCCTTAGGGGTCCATTTACCAGAGATAATTAATTAAATTAACAGCCTTTTGTAGGTGTGCTGGAGGTTCATATAATGAGTGTACTTTGAAACAAGATGCTGGATTTCAACAGCTGTTGGTAAACAATGTGCAGGTTAAAACTCTTGGCCACATCTTTCACTGGTATTTATCAGAAAATAGTCAAATGGTGCCATTTGCCCTATGCAAGGACCCAGCTCCTTTTATCTTTCTTCTTCTCTTTCATATTTGGTCTCTCTGCTAGGTGTAGAAAATCTGTTTTTTCATGCATACCAAAGATGAAAATCTTTAACCACTCCCTGTCAACATGATTGCACATTGATTGTTCATCATCTTTCATATAATAGAATTAGGTCTCATTAAAATAATCTCTTCCCCCATGAGCCAGACTTGTTCAGTCTCCTGCTGTCTCCCCAATTTGCCCCTTGTTCTAATTAAATAAATCTGCCATTTGCATCCATTCCCTCCTCCTTGGATGACAAGGAGGAGGAGAAAGACGGAAAGGATCAGTCGCTGTGAATATTGCCTACCACTTTAAATAGGAAACGGGCGCCAACTAACTGAATACCTTCTTGTTTTAGCAATGATGGCCCTGTTGGGTTATAATTATCCATGGCCTTCCACGCCACTCCACTCAGGGTCATGGATCATAGCTTTGGAGCAAGACAACCTATTCAGCAGAAAGGTCAATCAGCTAGTAGAAGCTATTTCCTTTTCTGTTCAGCTGAAGGTAAAAGGAAGTATGTGAGCTGGTCTGCATTTCAATGAACTCCATGCTGAGAGCTGTTTCAGCAATTGCTACTGTGCTACAGAAAACTGCCTTTTTCATTCTCAGAGTTGTCGCGAGGTGCATATGGGCAAAACCAGATAGAATAAAATTAGGACTTTGTGAAAACCTCCAGTGACACAAGGGAAAACTTCAGGCAAACCTTTGCTTTGGAGTTTTGGGGAGCTACTTGTGGTCCTGCATTAGGGCAGATTTTCTTTTAATTCACCTTCATTCCTCTGAGTGACCAAAGTGGGCAAAAAAAGGAAGTAATATTGCATTTTTCTTTTTACCATAATTATGGATGAAGAAATATGCTTATCTCATGGCATGAACTTGATTCTCTCATTCTCCTACCACTTCTATTTTGGGTTGCCTGCACTGAGGCTCACAGCCTAAACAAGAGGATTATGGTATTATTCAGAGAGCAGCAGCAGCTGACTGGGACTTGGTAGTTTTTAACCATTGACCAGCTCCACTGGGGAGTCATGACTACCTGCTTGTCCCAGCTGTCTAAACTGGAATGGGTCCTAGGTAGGGCCAAGTCAGCTGTGGAGTAGCTTGAGCAGTTTTTAGCATGTAATATGGGCTTCTGCTGTGAAAAGGGTTCAAATATGTACTAGAACTGACTGACTCCAGATTATAGGAGAGCCAGGGTTTGAACTTTGCAGTCTGGCTGTGACTATACTGGAAGGTATCAGGATGCTGCAGGCTTTGGGGGTCTTTTGTTGTTTTTGGCGGGTTTTTTGAGACGTTACTTATCCCCCCAACATAGCAAATCGTTGCTGGCATTATAAAATGAATCGGGGAAAAAAGGCGCACCTGTCCAGATCTTGTCCTTAAGTTCCGGTTTCATTGGTTTTCATAATCACCTTCCTATTTTTCTCCTGTCTAGCATCCTTTCCACAGGGATCTCAAAGTTGAGCTACCTGTATTCTATTCTTCCTGTATTATTAAGGGATTTCAGCAGTCCCAAGAGGTCCTTAAGACAAACAGGGCCTGACTGCACAGGAAATTTGTGGGAACTCCTAATAAATAATGGTCCTAATAAAATATGGTGTTCAAGACTTTACCAGCTAACAAGAAAAAGTTGAGGGCAAGATCTTATCTGCTCGATTGTTGTCACTCTCCAGGTGCACAATGGGCTGAAACTTCCATTAATTAGGGAATGTGTGGCAGACTGAGGATTGAATCATGAACTTTGGTATCCCAACTCAGCATGTTTAATATCCAGCCATCAGACACTTAGCAGTTTCAGCGCACTCTTTTTCTCAGACAGGTGTTCGGGTACGCTATATCAGTAAGGATAGCAAGACACCAGGAATTTGTGTCTCAGTACACCGCCAGTCTGCATCAAGTCCAGTGTTATATTCGGATCTTCTTACACTATGCACCCCCTGATAAGCAACAGACAGAACTACTATGACTGCTTTCTCATGCCTGCATGGTGCTTGCTGATTATACTAAAATCTCCATGATCTTCTCTGCCCATCTCGCATATCAAAGCTCCAAAAATGCAGGACACACTGACTTAAAATGAGAGCCACGGGAAAACTAATGATGTGGGATCAATTTCTTTAGCATTAGTGACGTTTCTGTATCACCTCACAGCTGGGTGGCTCTGCCTTTGTGATATAAATAATCTGCCACAATAAAGAAGAAAGAAAGCCAGATTTTCTGGGAAAAGACTTAGAATGCAAACTACATAGAAGTTTAATGGACAGGAACAATCAGGGAAATGTAAGAAGGAGCTCTGTGTTTGAGCAGGATGGCGAACGAGGACTCCTGGGTTCTCTTCCCAGCTCTGGCAGGCAGTGAGCTGCTGAGGCAGTGCAATAAAAAATTTTGGACTCTCACTTCTTCCCGAACTTTCTGCATGACTTTAAATAACTAATTTAACTATGGTCTCTCTCTAAAGTAGAAACAATTGCAGAACTTGAACGTTGTGATTTATCAAAGCCAGTAAAATGCCTTTCAAATGAAGCATTAAAGGCGGAATATCATTTCTAGGCCTCCTCCTGATGCTCTGTCTCAACTGCTTTTGAAGTCCTGATGGCTTGTTGGGGAAGAAAAGAAGACCCACAACACACATTTGAGGTGACTATGGACATATAAGAGAGTTTTATTTTAATGGTAGGGTGGAAGGCCTGAGGAAAAGCCAAGATTGTCAAAGATCAAGAAGCACCAGTGGATAGGGTGTGTTGTCAATGCGGAGGTTAACCTTGTGGGGGAAAGCTGTGTCTTGAGAGAAGTAAATCCCCACCTTCAAGGCATTTCCCTAAAGTTAGTCACTGAGCTGCAAACAGGTAGGAGCACAGTTGAAGCAGGTTTTTGGTACTGTAAGGGTTAGGAGCCACAAGGTTGATGTTATTCGGGATGACTGCTGTGTTCTCAGCATCTCTGTAAACTCCCCAAGCCCGGATGTACAACAGCTGAGAACCTGAACTCCCTTTGGCTTTGGACTTTTACCTGGTAGCCTTGAAAGGTGCACAGCAGTTAGACCTTCCTCTGCTAATATTAGCTAGAAAAATATGGGGCTGGAACTGGTTGAGGATGGGTTGGTTATTCTCTGTATGACTTCTTTCCCCACTTCCCTTGCCTTGCTGCTGTAAGGCTTGATGAAAGGGTAGAAAATGCAGCTGGGCTCTGCCTGCCACAGGATTCATTTATTTTCATAAAGGAGTCAAATTTTCATCTACAAACCATCAATATCTCAGGGCAATGGCAAAGCCCAGAGTGGGGGAGGAGAGTTCCCTCAGTCTCAAGGCCCTTTTCATAGTTAAAAGTTCACCACAGAAAATTTGATGCTTAATAAATTGGAGCCTTCTCTGCTTTAAATCATTTTTACAGCAATTGCAGAAGAAAATATAATTATTACAAACTGGTCATTTGTTACTGAGAAATCTCATTAAATTGACTTCATGCTGGAAGGTTTGATGGGGGATGGGAGGGTAGAAGAGGCAAAGACCTGACAGAGGGGTGGG
This sequence comes from Haliaeetus leucocephalus, assembly GCF_000737465.1. Taxonomy (NCBI): domain Eukaryota; kingdom Metazoa; phylum Chordata; class Aves; order Accipitriformes; family Accipitridae; genus Haliaeetus; species Haliaeetus leucocephalus. The sequence goes on along the minus strand of NW_010973209.1, from coordinate 5,005,735 downwards.
AGAGAAGTCTCTTAATTACAGATTGATTATTTCTTGTGATTGAATGTAGAACATAATCAGCTCATCCTTTGTAGTGGGGCAGATGGGAGCTACAGGGACCATTTTGTTTTCCTTGACCTGCTAGCATGGCATGCAAATGGCCGGGGGATGCAGGAAATAGCCAATACCACTGGAGAAGTTGCAGAAGCACGTTTAGATGAAGTCATGGATCAGGGCTGCTTTCCTCCCCTGGGAGTCAGTCTGGGCCAGCAATTTAATGCAATGTTGTTTCATCGTCATATCTTTATTTCACACTGAACTAATCCCACAGCTCTTGTACATCACAACCAGGATACTTTACAGCTGAACAGGGGAGATGCTTGGATAGCCATATCCAACTAGCTTTGAGTCAGCTGGCTCAGATACTGCCTGCAGTATCCAGGCTTGCCTGAGAAGTTGGGAAAGCAATGGTCTCATTTGCTTGTGCCGAGTTCCTTGCTAATATGGAACTTCTTCAATCTCGCCTACTCTCTAATCTCAGCCATGCTCACAGTAGTATGTGTGTATGTATGTGTATGCAGATTAAACAAATATACAAGATGGCAATACTCGGAAATGGGTGTTTGATTTAAGGTGGAGCCTCTCAACAGGAAAGCAACTGCCATGTAAGTTAAGGCTTCACTATCATTTCTGAGAAAGATTACCTGCAACCACAATGTACAAAAATCATGGGGAAATGATTGCTGCTAAGGGGGGTGTGATTTTTTTAAAACATTCTTTGAAAGGAGAAGAATATTGTGTGTTTTGACATCAAAATGGAGCAATTGTTTTTGTAAAATGATTTTTCTCTAGTTTTAGACCTTTTTAGTGATTTCTCATCTTGGATCCTTAAAGAAAAACGTTGCTGAAATATGACAAATTGATAGACCATAATGATCTAATCGTGTGTGGTGTGTTTCTGAGAAAGAACAAAAAGAACAAGCATCTATGCTAGTATTTTAAGAAAACGATTCGTGGACGTGTAGATTGTCTTTTATCAGCGTTAAGAACAATATGTAGCACGTATCCAGTGTATTTTGCTCCATGAAGATTGTAAAACTTTTTGCCATCCTGGGTGAAGAAGATTATTCAAATATTGGAATATTTCTTTCATGGTAAAACCAAATATTAGGGAAATAAACTTTTTTGTCCAATTACCAATACATACTTAGGATCTTGGGCAACAAAGCCCCAGTAAAAAATTAATAGCAGCTGAAGCACTCAGCCAGCCCCAAAGGAGCCATTATCTTTCATTCATAGGTTAACAATACATTTTGCTTAACTAGGAACAGCAAGAAAAAAATATAATTTTACAAAAAAAAAAAAATCAGAAGTAATTGTAGTGACAAAAATAAAGGTTTGGCAGTTCTGAATTTTTTACAGATACTTCTGTTGACTGGAACTGTGCCCTTAACTCACCCTGATTTTGCAGTTACTTCCTGCTGTTTGAAAACTGTTCCTTTTCTGTTCCTGGCTACGTTTCACAAGAAAACTGAAATGGCACCCAGCTTTGGGATTGAACTTTTTGCCCCATTTTACATCTGAAGTAACTGAAATGGAGAAGTGATTTGCCCGACATCACACAAAAAGGAGCATGTGAAATTGGGGGGGGGGGGGGGGGGGGACGAAAACAAA
>NW_010973209.1:4994283-5004072 GCF_000737465.1 Haliaeetus leucocephalus | reverse complement strand
GTAGGGGGGGGGGGGGGGGCGGGAACCAAACCAACCAAGCAAAACCAGAACTTCTGGATTCTCGTCAAAACTGAAAAGAATTATGTATTTCAAGGATTTGTATTAGCCTAGGGACACATATAATGTTGCTGGAAGTTGTTTGAGAAATGCTTCTGCCTGTTTGAAATGTTCTTGCCAGTTAGTCAAGAGATGATGATGAGCAGTGAGGTTTGGATGGGCTGGTCTGTCATAGTGGTGGGCTACGTTCTGCCGTTAAAAGCGGAGATGTGGGATTTATTTCTTAGTTAGAAAGTGAAATAGGCCTTTCAGGTATATGAAAATATATCTTTTTGTGAGTCTTTGCAAAACTGAGATTATAAGTTAGTCTAACGCTGTTACAGGGCTTTTCTATGAATGATAGCTTTTTGACTTATGGTCTTGAGAAGGGGAGATCCTACAGCTGACAGAGGAAGTGTGTCACTCATTTGCTTACGTATCCATCAGAGAACCAGCAATGGGAGAGTAGTAAATTTGATGCACGTAACTGTACAGATGTATCTATGTCCTTTCAACAACACTACCTTTATAACTCCATTCCTGGAGGCAGGGGAAAGCTGCTTCCCAAAGCAGTTAGGTCTGCAGTGAGCCAGGTCTTTCTCTGCGCTGCCAAATCTTGCAAATCTCCTCTCGCCAAAATTAACAGCTTCCAGTCTTGACCTGGCCTCATGCCAAGTGGATAGCTTGCAGGATCCTGCCTGATTTCATGCAGGACTCGGCACAGGGCAATCTGTTGAATGAGAGGGGGTCTGAATTACTTCCAAGCAACAGAATGTGGCTGGGTAAGCAGCTCCTAAATGTTAAAACAATTTCAGTGAATAATTCAGGCCATCATACCCCGGATAGACACTCAGAGTAATCTTGGAGGCCCTTCATACCAATCAGGAAGGAGAAAGGCTACAGTCCTCATTTCACTGAAGGACTGGGAAAAAAAAAAAAAAGCTTTAGCCTCATCATTACAAAATGAGCAAACCAAGAAAGAACAAAAATCTTTCTTGGAAGGCAAAGTCTGGTGAGCACCAGCCTTCCCAGTAGTCCACACACAACTGGACACAAAAGGTCATCTGGATGACAGAGTTCATACAGACTAATACTGCAGTGTACCAAAAAAAAATACAAAAGGTCCCACCTGCCCCCCAATAAAATTGGCATGCACTTTGCGTTTCATGTACCAGCACTGATGCTACAGCCATCGTGGGAGGGGGATGTGTGTCAAAGCAGTCATGCTTCTGTGCTCTGATCTGCGTACTGCTCTGTCTGTTGTCTGATGTTCAAGTTTCATCTCAGCTGTGACAATCCTATCTGATCATTAATAATACAATAATGAAATAGCAACTGGAGAGACACTTGGATAATCATCTGAGCAAAGGCTCATTAGTGCTGCAGCACAATCAGTGCCGTGTAATAACAGATCCCAGGAAATTTCAATTAAAGCTGGAACTCTGTTGCAATTTCATTTTATTTCCAGCCAGACAGCGGATGGTGTAATTTCAATCAGCCAACGCAATGTAAGCTCCTCTAACACAAACCTTCCCATGGGGCCAGAGGTGGGCTGCCTGTCTGGATTCTGTTTTTTCCTCCATTTCATTTCACTTCTACCTTTATAGGGCAAACAGAAGTGGATGTTGTTCCCTGCAACATCATACCCTCTTCTACTGCCATGCTGATCTGACTAAATTGGGATGTTGCACTTAAGGAAAGCTCTTCCAATACTCTGACGCTCTATAGAGGCGCTACAGGTGGAAAAGCAGACAGGTATCTGTCGTTGTATAGGGCTAGAGTGAGGGAGCAGAGGCAGATGGAAGATGCTTAGTGAGAGCCAGGTTTGCTGCACACTGAAGTCCAGAATTAGGCCTGAAATGTGTTTTAGCATTTCGTGCTTGGGGAAGGAATAGGTTTTCCACTCTGTCCCTTGATTCTTTCCACCATGCTGAACCATGGAGTGTAGAAAGCAGTGGTTCCCTGTGCTTGCTCTATCAGAGCTGCTCTTTCATTTGTCCTTATATTGTTCTGATAGCACTTTTGTTCTGCAGGGTGGGATGTCAGCCTATCTGGCTGCCCTGCAGTCCACCTAGATTTTTTTTACTTTGTCCTTGAGCAGGATAGCTGTGTGTCCTCACTGATATAAAGCAGAGGTCTCGAAACCTTTTGTCCATTCAGACCTGTGGTATTTTGCATGGATATTAGCTGGCAAAACTCCAACATGAGTAATTGTATCTTGCCATCTAATTAAAATTTTGTCAGTGCTTTCAAATGAATGTTGTATTCTCCTTCATTCTTGGCCTAACCCCTTTTATCTTGTCCTTGTGTGCTGTTTTAACCAGCTGCCATGCTCCACCCGGGAAATGGATAGATGATGTGAGCTAGGTGTGTATATATGTTTATATACTGCCTGAAGAGTGGATTTAGTGGTGAGGGACACAGTTACTGTCCACAGGCAGCAGCTAGATAGAAGTTCATGAGGGCTGAATGCAAAGAACTGCGATGACTGCTACGAAAGCACAGGTTTCTCTCTCCCGCTGTGGCAGCCCATGACTCTCAGCAGCTATGTCTCCCTCTGGGAGCGGTCAGTACTGTCACCTCTACAGCAGTGCCTCTGCCTTCAGCTCAGGTCTCCATGCCACAGGGGTGCTATTTTTAAAGGTGCCTTGTCTTCACAGAGCACAATGCCAGCACTGCGTACTGGCTGCCACAACGTCGTTGAGTGCTCTGGAAGAGAAGGAGCATGAAGGCAGCCACATGAGAAACATTGACTGTCTGACCCAGGGACTGAGACCATAATTCACAGTTGAATCGGTAGCTGGAGGAGATTCACAGCAAACTTGGGGAGGAGGGGAAATCTCAGAAGTCATAAATATCTAGTTTTACTTGCACGGCTGATGATTTTATGCAAACAAAATGTGCTCTCTTGCTAGAGGTCTACTTAGCAGTCACCTGTGGAGGCAGCTACTGTGAACGTTTGGAACAGAAAAGTGGCTTTTGTTTTAATGGTTTATCAAAAACATATTTTTTTTAAACTTGCATTTTCCTGTAAGCAGAAAGATCTCTTAGTGGTGCAGAACAACAGGTCAGTGTGCATGCAGCAGGCAGCAATATTTAACTTTGATCTTCTACGCTTTGGCTTTTATCTGGAGGTGCATAAAATTAAGTCTCTTGGCATCTTTGCTCCCTGCTCTCCATAATCTGTAGAAGAATTGTTTACATCTTCTGTTCTCTCCTTCAGTATTTGCTAGCATCCCTTTTTGCGATGAGCAAGGGGCTAGATGGACCCACAGTCTGACCTAACCCAATCATTTTCATGTTGTTATGGAACTGGGGGGGGGGGGGGTGTCGACTAAAGCACACTGAGGAAAGGCATTAGTTCAGGGTTCCCCTGCACATCCATGTGTGAGAGAGTTAAATCCTAGATCTCCTGGACCTCAAAACACTGAGACAGCCACAGGGAGTACTCAAAACTGGTGTTTTGTAGGGACTTGAGGACTGTTAGGGAGGAACGTTTCCATTAAGGTGAGCAGCACATTCACTGAATTCTTGCTTTGTGCTCAAGAGGAAAATATGTTTTTTGCCCTCCTTCCCCAACCTCAATCCTTGCTGAGGTCCCTTGGGGAAAATTCCTTCCCAACCGCAACTGTCTCCATCAGCTGCACCCTCGTAACCTGGAGGGAAATTTCATTCCAACTTCAGATTTCTGCATGATTCATTTATGAGGCATTGGACTCTTCCCAGCTGTTTACACCCACATCTCTTATAACCTGTAGCTTTGCACCTTAATTCTCACAAATGTGGTCTCAACTGGTTGCAGACCTTTCACTGGATGCAGAACCCACCAATGCCTTGTTTTCATCAGCCCTGCCAAAGGTCTTGAGAGGCTCGGGCTCGCTCCCACCCATTGCTGTCCGAAAAGCTGTAAAGGTATGAGGCAACAAGAGGAGACAGGAATGTGTGATAATTGAGAAGGAAACATACTTCAGGGAAGGGAGGGAACAGCCTGTGTTGGATGGAAGAAAGAGCATTTCAGAAAGCATGCTGGCAATAAGAAAAGGAGTTTCTGGCATAGCAGATTCATTGAGGCAGCTAGTGGATGCCAGGGACATGTTGGGGAGTGAGACTGCATTGGCTGAGGAGACCCGGACTCTGCCCCAGATCACCTTGGCATAGCTGGTGATGCAGGACTGCTTTCCCCACTCTTTATGCTGTATTTCTCCACTTCCTATGCCAGGTGAGGCAGTGTACGTTCAACCTGTCTGCTGAATACTATCTCCCTCTGACAGGTTTCTCCTCTTACATTTTGGCAGTGCTTATAGTGCCTGTCAATAAAGTATTTTCCTAATTTGAATTTATATGAGCATTTGTGCAGGTTTATCCATGTGCATCTGTATGTGAGATGTATTTATTTCAAGTGGGATGTGCGAGTGTTTACCAATAGCCAGGAGTTACGAACAAGTTGGTACACCTATGCCCCCTACTAATCTTGTTCAGTTGATTCTCCTGTTGACTCATACAGCAACCAGCATACTGGTGTGACAGAATGTTTCTTGTTCTGATTTTTCAAATGTGACAGCAGTTCCTGTTAAGCTCCACAGGTTGCTTAGCACCTCTGAAAATCAAGCCTTAAACAAATGCTCCAACGACTATAAAAGCAAGACAGTTGCACAACTTCGTTGCAATGAGATTCTCCTGGCAGTGTACTGTGGGCATAGACTGAGGGTGCTGCTGGGGCATCTAGGGCCCTGGATGTCCAAACTTCCCTAAAAGCTTGATGACTGAGCTAGGAAGCAGTGGCTGGTTAAGTAGCACTGAGATTAGGAGAGGTTGAGCCGGTGATACTGGTGAGTGTTGGATCAGCCTCTTTAGATTTGTCAAATGGGAGCCATACAGGAATTTGTTACATTCACTGCTAGATCCACACCGTGGGGATATCGTGTCTGGGACAGGCATTTAAATTGAGCTTAGTCTGTTGTCACCCTGTTGTGGCAAAGGCTAGCCGTTTGCTTCCTGCAGTCTCCTGAATACTGAAGGCTTTGCACCAGTGTGGTCTGGCTGTGGCTTCATCCCCGTCTATGTCAGGCTTTTGTCTTGCTTTCTGATACTTGTCTTGTACTCAGTTGTTTCTCTAATTAGCTGCAGTTTTTCCTTCTTTCTCTTTGATCTTGCTGTGGTCTGCTGAGACCATCAATAAGCGTAATGGAGAAAATGTGCTTTTTTGGCTTTGAGATTTTTCTTTACTTTCTTTGAAACTATTTTTTTGGGTGCTGGGGGAGAGAACTGAAGGAGAGAAGGCAAATTATCATTATTTTACCTGTCTTGCCACTTCCTCATAGAAATCTTGAGAATAAGGATGAGCAGGTGTTTCTTGATCTGTCCCTTCATCTCCCTATATTTCTGCCTGCGGATGACTGATCCTTGGTCTCAGCCTCGTTGCAGGCTAATGGCATATCCAGAATAGGGCTCTGCTTTGCTCAGAACCCAGCAATGCACTTGAAAGCATATACCCCGTGTGGAAATAGGTCAAATCCAGATTTGCTTCTAGAACACGTGAATGCATTGAGTTAACGGAATTTACACCAGGGATAGATCTGTCTCAGCCATATGTCCCAGAGCTAACTTGCTTCCCTCCCACCTTTTGAGACCGCTAATGAAGCAATATCCCCTGCAGAGAAAGCAGTATGTTGAAATAGGATTGTCGCATCCCAAGAGAATGGGCGTTAGCAGCAGAACAGAAGGAGAGAGAAAAATAATGGAAATCAATGTGCGTCAGGACCTGATCTATGCTATTAAAATTGATAGGAGTTTTTCAGGGCCATGAAATTTCAAGTCTAGAACACATTCAATCAAGTTTTCAAAGTATCCAAGTTCAAGAGGTTTTCTTGTGTTGCATTTTGTAGCTTCTAATTTTTTTCGGACATATCCTAATTTGTTTTGATTAACCACTGTGGAAGCTGGAATAGCTCAGGAATCTCCCTCCTCGTGGTTACCAGAGCATCCTGGCTGCCTGAATCCCATGAGCCTGCTGGGGAGATGAGGTGGGGCAGATCTGTCTTTAGACCTGACTGCGGGCTGGGGAGTAGAGTGAGGGATAATGAGGGGTAGGGAAGTTGACTGCTTCTCAAATGCAGGCACCGTGCTTGTTAACTCCTAGATCATCCTCTCCTAATTATTATAATTAGTGATTTGATGAGATCTGTTGACATAATGTTCCTCAAGGGAGAGTAGTCAGGAGGTTTGCCCAAGCCATGAAGCTACTAAGTGGTCTGCTACAAACACAATGTTTTCTACATCAAGTAGGGCAGGGCAAAAATAAAGGCATGACTGATAATTGATAGCCTGGTATGTCTGGACATCAGTGTCTGGTTACAGCTGGAAAAAATGCAGCATCTCACCAGCTTGCAAGCCACATCTGCATTAAAATCTTGATGATGAGGGTGAAGGTAGGCTTGATGATGGTAGGCTTGTGTCCCTACCCAGAGGTATCGCCACTGAAATAATTGCTGATACGTGATACAGTTTCTGTGATTTTTAGAGTTTAATGGGAGCCTTACTATGGCTACAATGAACATTGTGACTCTCGGCTCTTGATGTAATTCAATCAAAAAGGAACCAATAGGGAGGTGGGCGAAAAAGACATAAATCCTTAAATTCCATATAAAAATAGATAAAAGCAACTGGCTTAAAGGATTTTATTGAGCCTTATTTAAGAACTTTTTTTTTTTAAAGGAGAAGAAAAGGAATTTAGCACACACAAACTCTTTTACCTTTCTCATCAAAGGGTCATAAATTTTACTTCAGGTGCAGATCAGAGCCAGATTCAAAAGGTCACCAACAGGAGGAAAATAATCTGAATAGGAGAGGTGGGAAGGAAGGCCAGCTATACAGTGTCCCCAGCATCTTCTAATCACATTTCCCTCTACTTGCCAGATATCAAACAGAAGAGAACATTTGAAATAATACATCCATTAAGATACCTTCAGTGCCTGTCAGATTTGCTCTAAGAGGATTGTGCTTATTACACAGTGGTAAGGTTTTTATATTCATAAAATTCCTTCGGAGCAAGCAGAATAAAAAGAGGTAGGAAGAAAACATGCCTCTTTCATGCCCTGGAATGGGGCTGGGCAAGCAATTAAAATTCTGTCCTGTGCTAGCCTTCAGCAAAGGACACAGGTGTGAACAGGTACTGTTTCTACCTAGTTTGGGCATATCCAGGGGGTGAGAGGCAAAAAATCTGAAATTGTTAGAACAGAATATGACAGTGTCAGGGATACGTGTGGCTGCAGTGTTTGGGGTACTGGGGGCTAGCCGTGCCCCTCAGGGTTGGCAGCCATCCAAGGTAGCCGTACCTGTTTGGCTAGGAGAGTAAGGGGTGTGATAGCTAATGTGAGGAAGGAATGCTCCTGGAATGATCTAGGGAATTGCTGGTTTGCTTTTTTTGTTTTGAGCTCTGATATCTCCTTCCCAAGGCTAGTGGGTCGGGACAGGAGCTTTGCCCAGCTCCAGCTATCAGCCTGGTGGACGAGCAGGACTGTGCTCCTGTTCCTTGGTGTAGGTAATGGACCACTGAGAGCAGTAGATTTGTTTAAGACAATGGAGAGGCAAGAGCTGCTTTCTGGGAGGACAGCTGGGGCATCTGATGGCTATAGTCTGTCTCTTTCCTACCTCTTAGCCTGTTCCAGTGCCATCTCCTGATCCTTCCCTCACTGATCATTTCTTCATCCCCACATTTTCGGTAGCTACCTTGATTCTTGTCCGTAGTTTCAGATGCTCAGTCTTCATCTTGACTTCAGATGTTGGGCTCTAACTTCAAGGCTTGCCCACCTGCACACCTGTCCTGTGCAACTGCATCTCTGATGATAGATAAGAAGAGTTGTCCATATCACAGGTTAGGCAGATGTTCTCCCTGACATTCTGAGATCTTTCAAAGAAAGATTTTAAGTGCTCTGTGTTTTTATTGTTAGGAGCATAATTGTGCAAATGAAAACCCTGAGCATGCACTGAAAAGATGAAAAGCTCTGAGGATGAAAAACATGATAAAAAGGGGCTAAGTATTGCTACTACAGATCAATGAAGACGCCTTTTCTGTGTGAATAACTCTGTTTCCCTGGGAGTCCCTGCCTCAGAGTTGCACCTCTGCCACTTTGGAGAGACAGAAACCATCTCTCCCTTCCTCTTGCTTTTATTATTTCAGTCTGAATCTGTCAACAGACAAGTGTTAACAGCCTACATGGGCAAGAGTTTTATTTAACATAATGCCTTTTCCTCATCATCACCATTTTTCATTTAATCTTTCAAAGTCATAATTATCTAATATTAATGTTCTCATCATTATAATGTTCATAGGAAGACAGCGGGTTTTTGTCCACAGAGACAAAGATCTCTGGAATTAATATAATACTTGTACAGGATTGATTTCAGCCTTATAGTTGCCCTCAGCCAGAGGGACCCATCTGTTTAAAAATATCTGATACTAATTACCCAAAGAGCCATTATTCAGCTGTAGGATTGAGTGAAGTTGTCCTTCATACGTCATATACACCTACATATCATTTCAGGCTTCATTGTTTTTATGTGTCTTAAAAATGTTAAGAGATATCTTGTATCCATTCAAGAAGGGAAGGAAGAGAGTGACTGTCTCTGGGATCTGAGACACACAGAAACGGCATCCATTTTTCTTGCAATGAGGTATTTGGGAAAACGGGCACCAATCTTGTTCCCACCTTCCTTCGGAGCTCTAAGAGAAGGCGGTGGCCAGATTTGGAGATGGGTGACAATATATTAAAGAAAAAAGGCTATGGCCTGTGAAGCTTTGGCTATGCAGGATGAAGTTGCCTTCCTGGTGTAGATAGTTTGCAAGTACAGAGCCTTAGCTGTGGGTCTTTTAACTGCCCTGCACCTCGAGAGCTGCGGAGAAACTGGCTGCTGGATCTGATATGAGCTTACACAAGAAAATAAGCTGGTGTAGGGAGGGCAAAGCAGAACGTGAGGTTCCTTTACCCTTTACTTTCTCTGATATAAGTTGAAAATCCTTCCTAGAAAAACAGAAAAAGTTGACTCCTAGCTAAATTTGTTTCTAAATAAATGTTTCGTATCTCCCTAAATTGCTCGTGTTTCTCCATATGGTATTCAGCCCACGCACTTTCTATGCTAACTGGGTGTGACGCATTGCTGGGAAATGTGAAACACGACAGCAGCAGGTATATGATACAGGTCCACTAAGACCCAGTTTCATTGGTTTGCAGCAGAATGTAATGCTGCCGTTGCTGGGGAATAGCTAGCTTGGCTACAGTGAACCTGTTTGATGGGAATATAGACCTGTATTAATGGAGATATGACAAATCCTCTCTTTTTTGGGTTTGATTCATCAGAAGCCAAACACTTTCTATAAAATTTCATTGGATACTCCATAAAAATATAGGTAATAAATGTCACCTCTTTTACATGAAATCATGAATTATTTACTGGAAACGATGACTTGAAAGCTGGGTCTATTTAAAACCTCATGACATAGTTAGCTTATCTGTCCTAAGCATTTCAGAGTTTTCATTTGAAAAGAGCGGCATTAGGCAAGAGCTAGGTTTGTGCCAAATATTAGAATAGGGCCTGTGTACAGCTCATGGTCATGGACTGATGGGAGCTAAAGTAGTGCAGGAACCTTGGCAGCTCCACGACTTAAGGATTCAGTGCTAGAACTTGCAGGAAAGTGAATTTTAACCTCTGTGTCTAGAAATGGATGGCGGGGGGGGGGGGGGGGGGGGTTTGGGG
>NW_010973209.1:4959210-4994273 GCF_000737465.1 Haliaeetus leucocephalus | reverse complement strand
GAAAGAGGTGGTGGGGGGGGGGGGGGGGGGGTGCTTTGAAGTGGTTTTTTTCTTTGTTTGGCTTTCTGCTACTTCTGTAAGAAATGTCTTTTTTTTTTTTAATGGCTTTGTTGAAATTGTTCTGCAAGTGAGTGTGCACATACATGAGATTAGATGTGCTCACAGCCATTTTTAGAATGTGTAAAAACATGGTTTTAAAGAATTTTTGCTGTTAAAAATAATTTTTGTTGTGAAAGTTTTCTTGTATGTTACCAGTGTTTCACTCCCCAAAGACGTAAGAAACCCCTTTCTCTTATTTTTTACCTTGTTCTTTTCTCTGTATTGATGAAAAAGTATTTTATTCCAGGAAAGTATCTTTTTATTAAAAATATACTGACTTCCATGTTCCTTCTTGCACATAATCTCTTTTCCCTCTCACCCTCAAGGTTGTGCAATAGCTTGCATTCACTAAAGTTAGTGGAGTTATGTAGGATTAAAGCAAAGGGGCGTGAAGTCAGAAGTTTTGCTTGGAGAGGTGTGTCTGTGAATGTTCAGGTGCTCTGTTTTAGGACTGGGTTGTACAAGCGGTCAGAAACATGCATGCATCACTACTTGTCCCATGAATTTCAGTAGCACTGTTCATCATGCTGCCTTGGCTCATTTGCCAGCACAGGCAGACTTGTGATTTTTGTAGGCTGCTGGAAGGCTCTGCTCTCAGGATTTATTCGCTCCTGACACCCTTTGCTGTATTCCCTTCCAAATGCTGCTGTCAGGGTCCTGTGCTGATCATGTGATGCAGCCAAATATCCATCTTTTTGCCATTCCCCAGCACAGGGTCAATAACTAAAGTCCTTTATTCTTATCGCTGACATAGCCCGATAGTGGAAGTAACTGGAGGCTCCCACGGGCCACATGGAAGTCTGAAATGGCTGCTGGTTCCATTAATTTTCTTCACGTGTCATCAAGATAGGTGCAGAATGAGCCTAATTAACCTCAGAGGTTCAGAAAAAGGAAGGAATGAGCTGATTTTTTTTCTACCAGAAGGAATTCACTACCAGCAGGATGTGTCTGATAGGTTTAGAGGGGAGAGAGGAAAAGAGAGAGGTGAGAAATGCTGGACAGTTGGAAATTGCTTGCTAAGGACAGGAAAGAAAGAAGTTGAAACCAGCAATGTCAAAGTCCCTCATGCCTGAAATTCCCACCGGAATGACAGGGCTGCTTTTGAGTTTGCAGCCAGTTTTACTACAGATAGGGTGGGAAAGCAGCAGCCAGCTCCTGCCGCCCCCGTGGACTCAAATGAGCCATGGGAGATTGGAGAGGTCACAGCTGCTGTTTTCCTTGGTGTTGGGGTGGATTGCAGGTTCAGTTCACTGGCTGGCTGACATGGGGATGATGATGTTCATGCCCAGCTACTTTAAAACACAAAGTAAAATGATGGGACTTTGCATTTTGTCATGCACAGCTCATCACATCCCAGGTCTTCAAAGCATTCTGCAGACCCATTTAGTTTTAGAGATCCCCTTTCCTCTTCTCCCATTGCAGGAAGGAAGGGAAGGATCACTGGCTATCCCAAAGTTTCATCAAAAAGGTCCCTTTCCAGGACTGATTTTTGTGACATGAGAGGGCTTAGGAGAAAAACAGAGCAAAACCAAGAGGAAAATCTAGGAGTGTCTAGATTTTCCCTCTGCTTGGACTACTGACAGATCAAGATTTGTCTTGCTCTTGGGATCTGTGTATCTCTAAACCAGGACTGTAAATGCTCCAGCCTGATATTTAGGTATGTTTTTGTACCTTAGTATATAATCTTAAGTGTAGTATGACCATGGCATATGATGCTTTTCATCTGAAATGATCTTTTAAAGGGTATTTTTCTGTCTCCCTTCTATTTCTCCCCCACCTCCTGTCTGCAGTTCTTACTCATTTTCCGGGCTCCTCGCAAAAGTACAATGTAGTGTCCTGTTCAGACTTCACCTTGAAACTAGCCAGGTTGTTTTTGTTGCCCTCCCTGCCTGCCTCCCTCCCCCTTCAAAGCTTCATCACTCTGGATAGAAACCTGCTCATTCTCAACCTAAATATATTCATGGAAACCTTGTATCTACTTATTCCCACTTACGTATAGACATGCTTGTTTGAAATTATTTTGCATTTTGATCATAGTTACCAACTGTGTGTGGTTTGTGATTTTTATATATACATGTATACACACACACATATACACACACACACCCTGCTTCCTTGTTTGGTCATTTTAGGCTGAATGCAACACTTCTTTTTTTCTCTTAGATTGAATGGGCAGTGTTCTGGGTCTGCATGCAATGAAGTGGGCAGGATTTGGAGCAGAGCAAAGGGAATTGAGTAAAATTATGTTCTCAGGTGAGAAATCTTATAGCGGAGGCAAGTGCTTTGCTGTCCTATTGCTAGCTACTTCATAGATCAGGCAGCAACAATACAGTTTTGTGGGTAAATTCAAAGAGCTAAGCCCAGGTTCCAAGGAGAAGCAAGAGTGAGACTTTCTCATAACACTGTGTAGAAACCCAGGCAGACTAAGACTGAACCAGATCTTGCCTTACCTTTTCCTTTCTCCTCATGCTTCTCCTGGCATGGAAGAAATAGGATGCAGGCCAAGTTAGGGCAAGCTAGAAATGACAGCTTTGAGAGTCCTGTAAAAGCTGGCCAGCTTCATCTTAAAAGGGCAATAGCTGGATGAAGATGTTCCGGGGAATAACTCCACTGTCTTAACCAAGAATTCCCTGTGGGGCAGGGTCTCAGTTTAAAGCCACAGCTGTTCACATTCACTTAAAAGGATGCAGAAGCCAGTTTTAAGTACATTAACTGCCAGTTTTTAAGAAAGACAAAGCAGGTTCAGCCTGTATTGTCCTGGAGGAGACATCCTCTCCCTCTACCATTACAGAGATGGCAAGACACTGATCTTGCAGCACAGGCAGAGGTACTCCTAGGGTCTTGCTCCCCCCACCCCCAGCAGCAATGAGAACAGAGTCTCCTGGGTTGTTGGAGAGGTCTGCCAACCCGCAGTAAACACTTCTTTGACCACAGTAACAGAAATTGATTCTCTCTGCCCAGCAGTCCTTGTATGACCAAGTCTCACTGTATGAACCACACCTTTCAACAAGACATGTTGTAATGCAAAGAGGTGGTGCTTTATGATCGATCAAAGGAGAGTAACGTCATTAGAGAAAGAGAATTTATTGCAGGTCCATGAGCTGTTCAGCAGCATGGATGTGCTGGAACAGCTCTTCCAGATCCTGCTTCCTGTGGGAGCAGCTGCTCCTGCCTCTCTGCTAGTTCAGAGCTTGTGTCTGTGTCTTGCACTAACAGCCCTGAAGAACAGCAGCAGCATCTCTCTGAACAGCCTGGCCACGACAGGAGAGAACTATAGGATGCTTTCATATGAGTCCTTAATTAATGAGCGCATACAGAGAAGCAGCAAGTTAAAGTGCCCTCCCTAGCATTTTGTCTGTCAAGTCCCATGAAACTCTCTTGAAATCCAGTCATTCAATGTGAATTCTTCTCTCTCTCTTTTGTTTGAGTGTTTTTCAAGACATACTTGATACAAAACCATCAGTTAGCATAGAGATCCTCACGCGCTGGCATGAAAGCAGAATATTATTCTAAGCCTAAGGAGCCACCAGAATGTAATTTGAAATCCTGAGGTTGTACAAGAGAAATCCCTAAAGCTGCAGCTAGCCTTCCCTATTGGAGTATGCAGCCATGCATCCTCAGTCCCTTGTCATCCTAACTGGTGTTCTGTTGAAGCAATTGCAGCTCTTGTCTGGCCCACGCTGCAGATTATTTGCCATGGAGATCAGACCATGGGAAACGGAGGTCGCATACCTCCCTGCCACCCCATGGAGGTGGGTGGTACATGCTTGGACTGCACACTACAGTCAGAAATTAGAAAACACCCCTGGATCCCTTGTCTAGAAGTGTAGTCAAATCCTACAGTCACAGTCTGGGAGTCTGGAAAGCTGGGGAAGGAAGTACAGTCTTTGTCCTGTTTTTACACTCTTCCCACAGACATCTGCCAGTGACCACCATTAGAGACCAGGAGTGGGATAGATGGATGTTTGTCTTTTCCAGAAGAGCTGCTCTTATGTTATTTGTTGATGACATTAGCATAAGTAGTCAGCTGTAAACTCTGGGCAGATAAAAACCTTGCTCAAGCAGCTGTCTGGGAAAAGGCAACCACTGAGGTGTTGCTAAATGCTTTTATTTCCTTCCCCTTAATTGTTTGAAGATTCTTGTCAACTGCAAGAACGAGGAAGGGGAAAAAGTTTAATTTGCACTAAAATAACGTTCAGTATCTGGGTCCCACTATATCTTACTAGCACAGATGTTCCTCTGTTGTTCTCCCTCTCTTGAATGACTTTCAGAATTAAATTGGGAATTGGGTGATTCACAGTATTTAGAGCCTATTTTGTGAGGAAATGAGCAGGACTTCTCCAGGGCCCTGTGGGTTGAATTCACACCTTTGTCTTTGCTGCTGTTTCTTCAGGTAGTGCAGTGCACCAGCCACTGCCAAATGACCCTCTTTTCAGCAGCGTCTCTTTGCTGTGCCTGGCTTTCAGCCTTCAGGTGGCTGCTGTCAATCATCCCAATCCCTCACCGAGTCTAAGAATCCCCACTCAGACATGCATGCACACCACACACCCCTCAATGGATGCTTTGCTTGATGAGAGCCAAAGTTTTGCTTTACTTTTGCAATATTTAGCTCCATTATTTTGTTTTGTTGCTCTCCAAATCTCACTGTGCACTGAGTTGTAGAATAGAGGCAGAGGGGGAGGAAACAGCTTACCTGCACAGGAGAGCAGTGGCAAAGGCTGTGGTGTGAATGCAGGTCAGCTGGTTTGCTCCCCACACTACCTTTCTGTACCCCAAGCTTAGCAGGCTTAATTCAATAGAGCCCTCTCTGACTTACTTCATGACAGGAGAAGCTAAAACATGCAGACCAGCATTTCACAGATGCTCTTGTTCTATCAACACTCTGACCAAATATGTTGGTCAGTCTCCCTTGGGTTTTGCCATGATCCCAAAGTGCTAATGCTGAAGCCACATCTTCACAGAGACCTCCCCTCCCAATAAAACTGTGAGACTTTTTTTCTCCCTTTGCTAGAAATGACAGTGTACCCTTCTTATCTCTGCATGGAGTTAAAGCAGTAGGTTGCTTGTGTAATAAACGGAGGTACATACGGTACCAGACACATCTGCTCTGAGCACCTTCAGCCCTACCTTTTGATTCAGGTGTTCAGGGTAAGGCTAACAGAGGTTTTCTCTTCTGAGTTTGTGGTGTGGCTAAGCCACTTAAGAATGTTTGCTGGCAGTGTGACACCTTCCAGACAGACATCATGTTCAAAGATGCTAGATGAGCTTTTGGTGGCCACAGAGGGGATCAGAGACAAGAAATGTCATCAGGCACAGACCTTTTCCTTCTCCCCCCTGGGTGCTAAATTAAAAGTCCTGTTGTTCAAACCTGAGAGGTAACAGCAGGCCAGCCCTGGTCTCTGCTGAGGCAGTATATTCTGAGCAAAGGGGGGCCTGGTTCTGCTGAGCTGACTTTAGCTTTGCCCTTTTCACATTGCATTTAGCTCAGCAGGGGTTTTACATTTTTGTCACTTTTAGAGTGGCTTGTCTCAGAGACCTTTGTCAAAACCTCCCACCATAGTCTCTAGGGGACTGTGGACCCACAGATCATGTACAATGGCAGGTAATTGCCAGAAGCAATGGAGGGAGAAGCTCAGAAATAGGGTAAAAAAAAAAAGAAAAGTGGGAGAGTGGGATTCCCCAGCCACAGCTATTTAACTCTAGAGATTGAGCCAAATTAGTTTCTTTCTGTTATACTGAAGGGCACCAAAGCACTTTGGCAACGTGGGCTATCCAGTTGCAGAAAAGATCAGATTTTTGTAGTGCATGTCTTGAATAAGTGGATAAAAGGCTCTGGACAGTTAGGAATGGTCCAGCACAAGCAAAGCAAGCATGCAACCCAGACATGCAAAGAATCACTTTAATTTTGTTTCAGCATTTCAAAATGGAGTGGAAGAAGGGAGATACATTTCAAAGTCTTTGAATTTTATAAGCAAAATCAGTTTGAAAAACTATCACAGGATGGATTCCATCCTGTAGCCAGCTTTAGTGAGGTACTATTTGTTCTGCAGATGACTTTTTGTAGGTCTCAGCCCATGTCTTGTTGTTTAAGCTAAAAAAGGACCTAACAGATGGGTTCCTGAATACATTTAGCTCAGACATGAGAAGGTTTTTATAAGCAGTGAGGAACGGATTAAAAAAAACAAACCTGGTTTTAGGTGGAACTTTGTCAGCTTTCAAAATCAAAATGGTTTGCTTCAGTGTTGATATTTGTATTTTATTTTATCAGCTGAAAAATTGGAATTTAAATCATCTCACAAAGAAACATCAGAGACTATTCTTCTAAAACTGCCAAACCAAGATATCTCATCATTTTCAATATTTTTTTATACCCCCGGTCAAAATTAGCACAATTTCACAACATATTTTGATTTTGAAAGAATGACATTTTCAAATGGAAAACAGTTCCATTTGAGTCCTCATTCATTTTATTTGAAATAAATTTTTGGTGGCAGTTTCATCCACTTTGCTTTCTATGAATCCTCTATAATTGCAACTTTCTGAAACATGCTTATTAGCAACATGATATTAAAAAAATAGTTTCTGCTGATAAATCTTGGCCTAAAGCTTGTCGGTTATGAGTGTCTGGGAAGTGTATTTGGAGCAACTTTGATTCTTGTCTGTGGTTACATGGCATATCTTAAATCCCTGATTGGATATGCATAAATCACAGCATCAGATTTCCTGTATAAATGTTTACGATTATGAAACTAAGAATTTGTTTTTCAGCAATAGATCCGCTTATAACACAGCGTCCAAGACACTTTTTCCTGGCAATTCATTTACTATGATTCTTCCAAAAAAACCAAACATGAAGAGCCTTTGAGTACTTCTTATCTGTAGAGCTTTTATCCATTTTCTTTCATTGCCTACATTTGTTTGTTACTTATTCCTGTTGTGCTTAATTTAAATTGAGATCACAAGTGCTTTTTAGCAGCATTTATCTTGCCATGTGTATACACAATTGCTAGCATAATAGGACCCTAATCTGGATAGCATTTTCTGGCATGCTAATAAATAATGACAATGGTGAAATAATATTGCATCATTGTGGTAGTGGATGTGTTTGTGACTGCTCATCTGATATCCCAAGGCAAGAGGCATTAGACATTAACTGGGTCTTCTCACCGTCACTTAACTTGAAGAAGGTGCATCCTAAAGGTTTGCTTTAAAAAGGGTCTTTAATTTATTATAATTACTCATTTTTCTGACAGAAAGATAGATAAGGTTGTATCACTTAACTGTAAGGCAGAATTTTTTCAGTCAAGAATAGAGTTAGGGATATTTTTTCCTGTCACTGTCACCAGACTCAGATTGATAGCTGCTTTAGTCTGGGACTTGCAGCAGCAAAACCCAGTGCTGCAGTTTCTGAGAACAGAAAGTGTATCATTCCCAGTAGGGCCAGCAATGAAATTATATGAAGGCATTCCCTTCTGTCAACAAGCTGCTATGGACAGGAGCAAGGCCCTCTGAAATGAAAGTGAGTCTTTGGGCCAGCTTTTCTGCGCTTAGTACCAAGTCTCCTGTGCTTAATGTATAGCCTAAGGTATGAGTCTACATCCCCTTTAAACCTTTTATCCTAAAGAGCTAAAGATGCATATTATGCCTCTGTGAACACTCTCTCTTTTCAGGCAATCCTAAATTCTCTGCATCTGTAATACCTCATACTCATGAGTTCCACTGCCTAATTGCACTGCATGTGAAAAAAGTATTTCCTTTTGTCAGTTTTAAATGAATAGCCTTTTAATTTAATTGGATTCCTATTTTATGAAAAGTAAAACCAGGAGCCTCCAGCTGACCTTCTCTGTGCCATTTATTACCTTACATGCCTCTCTCATGTCACCTTTTAATCATCTCCTCCCCAAACTAATCTAGTCATGGTATTTTTT
This sequence comes from Haliaeetus leucocephalus, assembly GCF_000737465.1. Lineage (NCBI taxonomy): Eukaryota > Metazoa > Chordata > Aves > Accipitriformes > Accipitridae > Haliaeetus > Haliaeetus leucocephalus. Next base: position 4,986,246 of record NW_010973209.1, on the reverse strand, counting down.
ATCTTTTCTAATACAGAAGCCTTTGCAATCTTCGTGTCATTTTCAATATGGGTTTTAGATCCTCACACCTGCAATAGAGCCTCGATGTCCTAAGCAAGCAGTTAACATTGAAAACTATGGCAAGGCAATCATCTGATGAAAATTATGTAGCGATGCAATGAGTTATTCCAGCTTTCTGGATCACTGTGATGACGTAGATGGTCTTTCTGCTGGTCTTACAATCCAATACACTAAATCTTATTAATAAGCATCTCCTCAATTGAAATCAATGATGCATGGCATTACCTGACATAAATGAAGATTTGATAGTGACCTATGGCCACAGATCACCTAACAGTGAGCTATCAAGCTTATAGGTGCTTATGTATTGGAAATAAAGGCCTACATACAACTTTGCTCCAGTGTTTTCAAAGGATAATACTAACAAAGTGTGTTACAGTAGCATTAGCTTAAAGGTCAAACTTAATCCATCCCAAAACATTTCTACTTTTGGTGGATGCCTTGCTCTTATTTCCAAAGTAATAAATCCAATTGCCCTTTCTCTTCCCCTTCCACATCCACAAGTCTTTAATGATACCAGCAAATGCAGAGATTTATTCAACTAATTTGCGATTGGTTTTTTTGGCAGGAATGTTCTTGTCACACTACCTCAAAACAGCATTCAAAGTGCTCCCTGTTCTGTCGTGCTGTTCCCAGGGGTGTTGCGTTAGAGGTCCTTCTAGTTTAGAATGAAATATATTGTCCTCGATGCACATTTCAGGCTGGATGAACCTACTGTATGAAGCTATTCCAGATTTAACCATTCCCATTAAAGTCAATGGAGTTATTCCAGATTTCTAATGAGATAATTGGTATTCAAGCCTGGCTATTTTCCCAGAGAAATAGCCTTAGAGGATCAAGCCATTGGTCTACCAGAGCGGTATCTACCTCCCACAATAAATGGCTCCAGGTGCTAGAGAGGAGGGAGTCACCAGTGGATAATTAGAACTGTTTTCTTATAGGGAGAGCTTCTTCCTAACATACACCAATTAGAGGCTGGCCTGAGCACTGAAATGTAAGGGATTATATCCTTCAAAAAGTAGGAACAAAAGCTGATTACTGAGTTCTACCCTTTGTCTTTAAGTCACCTTTCTTGAGGATTAGTGCTAATTGCATAGCATTTAATTGTCTTGTATTTTTATTTGTAATCCATTTTTTCCACCGATCAATACAGTAATTCAGATAAAAGATTGGGATTCAGATCCTGAGCTACAGAAAATTTATCATTATGCTATTGATTTCTGTGGCATCACACTTGGCTTTAGCAAATGAAACTCTTGTCCATATTATGAAAAAATATACTAATGCAAAATGGAATAAATGAAGAGTAGGAATTTCACAATGGGTTTAAGTAACAGTTAACACATTTTTGTGTGGCCTTTCTGATCCAAACAGGAACTGTTGCATTGTAGGAGCAATCAGCTTTTGGCATCCCCTTAAAATTCCTAATACAACAGCAAAACAGAGCCTTCAGGACTATTCATGGCTTTTAATCATATAACCATCGCCATAACTACAAATATATGTGTGTGAAAATGGTGTATGTATGTCTCTATAGATGATGTATGCATCATTATTAGGTCCCCAATGAAACACCAGGAGACTGCCCTTATTTCTTTGGTTGCTAATTACATATAAGTTGATTGCATCAATCATCTCCCTGTACATCCAGCTGAGGCCAGTTTGTAGCTATTTACGTGGTGATGGAAAGAATAGGAAAACAGTTAACCAAGAAAACCTGTCATTACTTTGCTCAGCACTATGCAAAGGCATACTTTGCTTATGTGCCTGTTCCATCAGTGACTCCATAGTTCTGGCATGTGCATGTATTCATATCCTCTCCAGGACCCTGTCCTCACTCATGCATACCAATCTATACTGACTCAAAGACCTTGAATCAATGCTTGCACACGTGCCTAATATCTGCTCCAGTTTTCCAGGAATGCTCCTGAAATCACAGTCATGTCATGCAAGGAACCAACAGGAATTAATGGCAGAACTTTGACTTTAATAATGTCACATGTATTCTCCCTGCTGTCCACTAATGTGTGAACATGCACACACCTAGGCTTTTATAGAATATGTATGCAGATACACACAGTGCAGAAGCCTGATTTTACATTCACCCTAAACTTGGGCCCAACCTGCAATCAGATCTTTGTACTGCCACAGGGTGGTGTCATCTAGTGTCTTTGGGGGCCTTTGTTTCCCACTGATAACACAGTGTCCTGTTTCCTTAAAGTCCTTAAGGAGAAGGGTCTTTTGCTTATCTATTTGTAATGTGCTTCACTATGAAGAAGCCATAGCTTTAGCTGGAATTTGCAGGTGTTGAAAATGTGCACCAACCCTTACGTTTGCCTGAAGTCCTCTGCCCGCTGGGGTCTCAAAGCTGCTCTGTCAGCAAGAGCGCAGGCACCCATCCCAATTGTGGAGCTGGATGCTGAAATGCCTTGAGGTCCCTTTGACTCCTGCTCCCTTGTTGAAACCACTATGAAAGAATTGCTATGTTGTGATTTTAAAAGGAAATTGAAAATTCCCTCTTTACTGCCTTCTAAATGAACCTTATAATTTCTTCCTTGTCTGTTAGTGACACTATTCAATTCTCTCCCTGTCAAAATGTACTGGTGAAGAGCAGGAGTGCAGTCAGTGGCAGGAAGGATTTATCACCCTGTCTCCTGCGAGCAACCAGACACCTGCCTGCAATTTTCTGTCATGCAGGGCTGTGTACAACGCATTTGCCAGACTGAAGAGCAGCCTGGGATGTCTTGCTATTGCCTTCCCACTTGCTCTGTGATACCCCTTGCTTGGGGCTTGCCATGGCTCAGCCCTGTGCTGATCTGCATAGCCTGTTGAAATCGAGTCCTCAGAACATTTGCTTTCTTCTTTTCCTAGAAACGGCTTTATTAAGCTGCAAGTTAGACTTGGAAATCTTAGTTCATTACAGTATTCATCTCACTGATTGTTGAATTACAAAATTAGGAAAGCATTTAATAGTTTTCTGCCTTTCTCTGCTGTGGTACAGGTTCCTCTTTCTTATCCATTTGTACATCTCTGAGATAGTCTGATTACTCTTGTGAACAGAATGAGCATCAGATGAACACACCACCTGGATATGATCAATGTACATTTTCAGCTTACACTACTATGACACAGCACCCTGGATTAGAAGCAATTGTCTGGCTCATCAGATATAGTCCCCTGCAAATATGCAGTCCCATAATAGATGTGTCCGCACGCATCTTGAAAATCAACTCCCTACGCATGAGTCTTGGAAACATTTCTCCAGGATATGTGCATGCTAGGATAATACATTTAAAACAGGGCCAGAAGCTCCCAAGCTAAAGTAACCTGAGGGAAGAAAGCAAAACAGATCAAGGACATAAAAAATTTCCTAAATCCCTGAAATAGCAGGGCATTTGTTAGGCAATAAATGATCCTATGAATCTTGCACGTGGGGTTGATCATTGGGGGTTTCTTGCCTTTCTCTGATGTGTTTATTACCAGTCATTTGTAAGAACGCAGCATGGGACTGGCTGGAAAGCAAGTGTGTTGTGGCATTTAGCTATCTGCAGTTATTAAGGAGCGTAGAAGCAAGTCCTGCAGCCCTGGCTGCCTTGACCTTGACTTTCCTTCTTGTTTCTTCTGTGTTGCTTTTCTGAGACATGAGCACCATTGAATTCAGTGGAAGAGAATGGGTAATTGGTCCCTTGGTCTCTGGTGTGATGCGCGAGCTGGGAAAACTTCTGAGCTGCGTGTGCTGCGCTGAACGCTGTCAGCGTGGCGTTCGCTGCAGGGCTTGGCTTCATCAGTGGAAGGCACAGTGGGAAGGGTGGCAGCCGCCTGTGTCTCTCAAGTCTTGAGGTTAACATCATGATTAAAATATTAAGAAAGCAAGTGTCATTGAAGTGAAATATTGTGCCCCTGCCAGCATAAATCCCTGTGCAGCTCCTAGTGTTATCTGACAGGTTCCTCCAGAGATCGCAGTCCCCATCTCTTCAGGGGAAGTCACTCACCAGGGTAGCAAATGGAGCTAGTCAGACTCATTTGCCGCTCCCTCTGCCTGGTTATGCCCTGCTGTAGTTCAGTTGGCATCTGCTGAGCGAGTCCTGAGAGAGCGGAGAGGTCTCCATCCCTTTTCCTTGCTGCTTTCAAAGGTGTGCAGGTCTGACTCGCACCAGAGGCTGGAGGGGAGGCTCATCTGCCTCACAGACCACCCTTTCTGCCATAAGCTCTCTGCTTCCGTGTCACTCTGGAGAAAAGCGATACCTAGAGGGACCTATACGAAATCCCTGTCTGTCTCCCTGTGACACCATCTGCCAAGCTAAAGCCCTCCTATCACCAAAAAGCACGGGCTGAAGGTGGAGAGGCTTTCTGAATCATGAAAGATGGCCTCAGGATGCAGATCTCCTTCTCCACTCAGTCTTTACAGATGTGTATGAAATCAGCACTTAGTTATTCGTGTGTCCTTTCTCTTTGTCACAAACAGTTAAAAGTGCTAAAGCAGGCTTGAAATCTGGAGTAGTCCCCAAAGTATGAACCTAGCTTTGATGAGGTGAGGATTTAAAAAAAAGGGGGGAGGGGGAATGACATGATAACTGAATACAGAGATTTTTGGCCCATTTATACCTCAGTACCATTGGAGTTGATGATGTTGTTATAATGTGATTACTGTTGTAAATTAGATAAATATCTTGCTTGTATAGTGGTTTTGTTTAGGAGCTTCAGGTATAGTTCAATCCCTCTGGTGCTGAGAGGGGAATAAGGACTCGGTAGAAAGATGGTCTTCTCCTCAGACAGTTTAAATTAAACATGCCAGGAAATAAAGAGTGAACACAGACAGAAATGAGGCAAGGAGCAAAGGTAGTTTATCATGATGGGCTACAGATGCAGCCCCCAGGTAAAGCTGCTGCTTCACTGGTTTCTTTGCAAGGGTGTTTTCAAGAGAGCTGTGGAGGGGAACAAGGATTCGGCTTTGTGTGTGTGTTTGCAGGTTGCTTCTCTGGACCATGAGAAAGCTCCGAAACACCAGATAAATGATATAATAAGCATCTTAGGGCTTGGCAGCCCTATGTCTTTGGAAGACACATCAATAACTCGGCAGCCAAGAGGTAGAGGGATGACAGGAAAATGAGTAAACCAAAACAGCTGCTCATGTCAGCCTGGCTGGGAGACTAACTTCACACCAACACTCCTGTTTTAATCTATAATTAAAATTGCAATTGAAAACAGGGTTTCTGGAGGATGGGTGGATCCTCTGCAGTGATTATCACAGCCTCTTTGGAACCAGCAGATTCAATGCTTGTCAACTTCTGCCAGTGTTTCACCATCACCAGCGCACAAAAAGTTACGAGCAACATCTTTGTTCCAAAACCCCAGGCCAGGGATTTCGCCAACTGGCAGAGCTGGCGGGGCCGAGCAGTGGTGCGGCTGGCCATAGGGGTATGGAGCCCAAACAGAAGCAGGGGCTTGGATGAGCAGGATGGAGGTGGAAGTTATGCCAGCACAGCGAAGCTCGCTTTTGTGGGAGGGCTGCTGACCTCGCCTGGCATAAGCTGGAGGCAAGTCAGGCCTAGAGTTTATTTAAGTGCTGCTGAGGTCCCATCTGTATGGCAAAGGCATTTGCTGAACACAGCGGGGAAATGGGGCTAGCGGGAGGATGAGGTGGGGGGAAGGAGCAGGGCTGCCTATCTTGCTTATTAGTAGAGACGTGACTTTTAGTAGCTGGTCAGAGGGAGAAGTGTGTTTCTGAGCTTCGTCTTGGCTTCTACGTGCTGGTCACGAATGCTGCTCTATTAAGCTGAACTCTTCTGCTGATCTTTCCCTCCTTCTTGGAGTAGTTTTTCTCTCCCTCTTTACTTCCAGCATTCCCTGCTTAGACAGCAGTGGCAGTCACTGAAAAGAAAGATGAGTTTAAGTGCCTGAGGCTCTGTGAAGCCTCTGAACTTCCTAATGTTGTCAAGACAGGGGAAGTGGGAGCTGACAGGGTCTGTCACGGTGAGGTACACCCATTGTGACAGGCAGCGCCTCTAGTCCTCCTCTTTGGGAAAGTGGAGGGAGTGAGTGGCAGGCTCGACACAGTGTCTGATGTGGCCCAGCCCATCAGCATCTCCTCTTAGGAGTGAGGGGAAAGCAGGGATGGCCCCTCAGGTTGTGGAGGGAGGCAGCAGCCAGCAGCAAAGCCTCTGGCTGGCTGCTTTCCTTGTTTACGCTGAACAGCAAGCGCATCAGTCCCTGCGTTTGCTTGCATCTTTGTGTCCAGGTGAGGTCTCTAGAGGCAGCAGCTCCTGAACTGGTGAGGGCAACTGATAAGGCCTGAGAGAGCTAGTGGCAAGGCTAAGTGGTTCGCTCAGGTAAGGAGCAGTGAGCCTGCGGGTTGTGCACTGGCCTGAGAGCAGAGGGATGCAAGTTCCTATTCTCGCACCTCTGGGTTAACTCAGACTCATTTTTTTGGAAAGCAGCCCTACCTTTCCAGGGAGTTTATGGCACTAGTCATATACTAGTCATGTTCTACCAGAAAAAAATGATCCCTCCCAGGAAATCTCCCCTTCTCCTCTCTTCCTGTCTTCCCAGAAAGAAAACTTGCAGCCTTCAACACTTAATGATAGTGCTAACTTGAGAGCAGGGTATGCAGGTGCTACTGTCAGCAGTAATGGACAGCTGAGAGGATTTGTTAAGGACCCAGGACCTCTCTGGATTAAGCTCAAGATTATGGGGCTTTTAAAAATGTTATAATTTTGCTCATACAGAAATTGCAGCCTATTCTGAGTAGGAAGTAGGTTTTCATCATAAGTGTGGCCTCTTCAGGTCTGTGAATCTACTGTTCTCATAGCCACTCTAATACTTTTCATCTGAGGATCTTAAAATGTCTACGTTTTGGTTAATCAAAGCTTATTTTGCAAAGGCACAGAAAGAGGACTTCAGCAAGACACTATCAGACTGGAGGGGACTCTAGGTAACTTGACTGAAAATGCACTTAGCTAGATAACACTCTGTATCTCAAACAGGGTCCAGAAACTGGGGAAATATGTTGCATCACAGAAAATAAAGACAAAAATCACTGGGAAGGTGTTTCTTTGGTCCTTATGCAGAGTTTTGGGGAGGGAAAGAATAGAAGGTGTTGAATCCTAGGAAGAGGAGAGGGACACCCATAGCAGGGTAGGACAGGAAGGGCTCAGCTGATCTCACTGCAGTCCCAAGTCACAGTGCAACATAAGCCTAAGAGTTTCTGCAGAAACTGTAGGAACTAAATAGGAATCCAAGTGGTGCAGTTCTTACTGCTGCAATAGGAAAGTGTTACTGCTGACCCTGAGGTGGGCAAGAGCTGGTGTTTCAATATGGTCTAATTGTAGCTGAATACATTTCTAGGGGCTTTTCTCCTCTGCCTTCCCCAGCTCCCAGTCGCAATCTCAGTTTAACAAACTGTCTCAGTATATAGCTATCCCTTCCTGTCTCAAAATGTCTAATTGGTTGTGAATAATACTGTATTAACTCTCCTGGCTGGATCAAAAGGCCCTTGCACACCTCTTCCACATCCTATCTCCACGGAAGGTTTTGTTATCATGTTTAGAAGGAGCAAACACAGACAAGAAATTTGCATATAAATAACCTGCCAGCACAGAAAGGCAGCAAGAGGCACCTGGTAGCTGCTACTTTTATTACTCCAAAAAGAAGCAAGATGCAAGCAGGCCGCTGCCATGGGCAGCTCTACTGCATCCCAGATTCACCCCAGCAGCCACCCTGACCCCATAAACATGAGTATTTGTGTGTAGACCAAGAGTTTGGAGACAGCTGGTTGTGGCCTCCCAGTGAGAGGGTAGGAGCAAAGGCACAGTCAGTGTCCCTCCCTGATGAAGGGTGCTCTCAGACTGTCCTTCCCTGCCCCTGCTATCAGAGCCAGAGTGGCACTTGTTATTTGTGGACTTGGCGTTAGCAGGAATTTAGTAACCTGTTGGACAAGTGCTGTGCTGCCACTGTAGGTGTGCCATCCTGGTCGAGACCTGACCACCTTGACTGCAGGCTGGGGGGCTGATACCTGGGACTGGGAGGCTTTGATACAGGAGAGAGAAGCATGTGAGACAAGAAGTGCCTTGCCCCATGATGTGAATGCTGAGGAGGGTGACCATGGCAGGCTAGGGAGAGAAGGAGAAATTCAGGAGGGTCTGGGGTGGAGGACAGAGCAGGAAATCGGTATGGTCCTGGAGAGGGATGAACAGATAATGGGGAGGGGCAACAAGCATCAGGGTTACCAGTTCAAAGCGGGTATTGATGCTGGAACAGGCTGGTGAGGAATCAAAGGGGAGGTAACACGTGTTTGCAAGGCGTATGAGGCTTTCTTCATTTCACACACACCCTTTCCTTGTAAGTAAGAATAATGAAACAGAAACAATTAATATAATGTCAGCCAGGGACTGGAGTGCACGTCCCAGCAAGAATAAATAAAACCCAGGCTAATCTGGCTAACTGTTCAAACACATTCCTGCCCAGATTTAACACGTGCATGCACACATAAAAATCTATGACAAAAACAAAGGCATTAAAAGAAAATGTGATGAACTGGTGAAGTAAAGAATGAATTGCTTGCAGATAGGAGAGAGTGCTGAACTACAACAGAAGCAGGGAGCATAGCACCATGCCTTGTCTAAAGCAAAAGTCTGAGTGAGTCAGGCAAGGAATTGACCTCGGGATGAGCTGAACCACACATAAGAGGTGTCCCTTTCTCTCTGCTGGTGTAAAAAGTAGCCAGCTGAGGTTGCTGGGTGATTAGCACACACACCTCTGTGCCAGAGGCATCTCCACTGGCAGAGCTGAACTTTGCCCTCTAAGTTTCTGTTTCTATTTAAGGGGCAGGCCAAATTCTCCTGTTCACCTGACTAGCTCTCCCTGCTTCTGAATAGTTTGAGTCTAGCCCTTCTTAAATGGCATCGATTTCCTAGCTATGCTGTAACCCTTCCTTCTCCGAAACAGTTACATTCAGGGAGGTGAGGGGACTTGGCCAGTCATGCATTGAGACACTGTCATGCCCTGGAAGAGCGTCCCGGCTTTCTCAGCCCATCGGTGGCTCATATAGCCCCAGAGCAGATGCAGCTTTCACCTGGCTAAAGCCCTGCGACCGCTGTCAGAGCTTTCCTGCATGTGGTCTCAAGGCCATTCTTAATGCCAGGGAAAAAGGGTGGAAGTCAAAGAGGATATGAGATCTAGAGAAAGCTAGCATGTTAACTAACCTTCAAGGTTTGTTCTTGAACATTTCTTGCTGTTATCCAGATGGGACTTATTCCAAGTGGATGTTTGTGTAACTCCTGAGGGGCATTAGCAGCTCTATATCAGCATTTTAATCTTCATTCAATTTCTGTTTTCTTGTATGGCCTCTGGGGACCATCTCAGAGCTTTTAGAAGAAACAGTAATGGGAGATTTAAAAAAATGAAGACAAAGACTGAAGGAACTGGTTGTGCAGACTAGGAGGTGTTGACCCCCAAAAGGGGAACTTTAACAGAAGTTTTCTCAGCAATGCAGCTGTGAGCAGGGCAGCTGATAGCTACTATTAGAGTGATGATCACACTGTAAGAACCTGCCTAGCAACCTGAAGTGCAGACACAGCTCTATTTGAGACAAATCCCCCCTGCCAGCTCCTGCATTCTGCAATACTCAAGAAAGAAAACTCCATGCCTTCAAAGGCAAACCCCAGGTTTTCCCAAATTGGCAGGAAATGACTCATTCCACAAATATAGTCTCAGACTATGAGTACAGGACTCAAGTTATCAACCAGGTATTGCTGTGGGAGCACTAGAAAAATCACTTAATTAGAGTTGTGTGGGGAAGTGTTTTCAAGATCTCAGATACTCTGCTTGTTCCATGTTTGTTTCAAGCCTTTTCAAGTGTGAAAAGATGCTAGTGCTTGCTTTCTATAAGTGAGGCTTCTGGTCTGTGCTAATCATTCCCAGTCCATGTAGAAAGGCTGTCCTGGGACAGCAACAGTCAGATTCTGTTCTGCCCGCACCATCCAGCCAAGCAGCAATAGACTCGGTTTGATAATGTCCCCTGTCAGAGCGGTACTGTACAGATAATTAGACAGCCAAACATTGACTGACGGGCATCTTGGGCAGCACTTACCTGGGGTTCAACAGTGAAGTCATAGCTTTGGTTATGTTTTTCAAACTGCCTGAAGAGCAGATACTTAAGCTAGGGTCTCTCTCTAGTATTTGGCCTTAACAAAAGGCTGGCTTTCTTTGGCAACGCACAAGAATTCTACTCTATCTATTTCTATTTTGCATAGTACAGGGAAAAATGGATAGAAAATGACAGAAAAACAAAACAAATCAGAAAATAAGCTCCTGTCCTTGTTTTTATTCTGTTACTGGATCCCTTTGGCTATGTTGTTTTACAGTGGCTGACATTCTCTCATGGGCACAATCATATTGATTACATTAATATTATTCTGTAGGATTAGCGGTGTTGCTCTGATGCTTGGGAAAACAAAAGCAAAAAAGCTCTGTTGGACCAGGGGAACTGAATAGAAGGCTCTTATAAACAAAAACCACAGGTCTGTGTATTGGTTTGGCTTGTTCTCTAAGAGGGAGTAGGGGGCTGATGGAAGCAGAGACGCTGCAAACATTGAGGTCTGTGCAGTAGAGCAAGTCAACTTGATTCCCTTCCATTTCTCCACCTGTGCCCCCCTTCCTGTGTGCCTGCCTTCATCTTACTGTATATAAATTTCAGCGTATCCCTAGTCCCCACCCTGGTGCTTCTATTCCACCAGGGAATTTTCTCATCAGCATTGTAAAATGCCTCATTAGGAAGAAAGAAGGCAGAGCAGGATTTGCTGAGACAGAACCTAGAGATGTGATACCGGCTTTTCTTTTGCTCTTCCTCAACTCAGATGTGCTGGTTTCATTAACGATATTTTGCTTGAATTGACCTAGTGTATTCATCTTTCAGATATGGGGGAATTTCTATTATTAATGCCCTTTGCCCTGCACATTGAACTGAATGACCCTAAAGGCAGCCTGTCCTGGTTTCCCCAACACAGAAAGACTCAGAAGACCCAGGCTAATAAGTACGTATGAATTTACTCTTCCCCATTTAGTCTCCCTCCTCGTAGATCTGTCAGGCACTGAGCTCATGTTTTCAAATACCCTGTTGCATGTAAAGGAGTTGTTCAAATTGCCATGAACAGATGCATTAAAAAAGCTTGATCTGTTTGTCTGATGGGAGTAAATGTTTCTCTTAAGATATACCAGGCAAAACTTAGTCCACTTTTCTCCTTCTGTCTTTCCTTTGCACTGGACTGAAAGAGATGATTTAATCAGATTTCATTTCCTTGATTTCTTTTTTTTCTGTTCTTAAAGCTTTGCCTCCATGAATCATGTGTTTATCTTTAAAATCAAGAAGAAAAACTCTCTATCTCCCCCCTTGCACTTCCATTAAAAATTCTAAAAGCTATGTAGCCTTAGAGAATAGCCTTTCTAAAGACATGAAAAAGAATTGCTGATTTATTTATTATTTATAGATCTCATTATATTTTAACTCTAGGGGGTGGCAAATATAGGATAGACTCCTTCAAACAACTTGTGGGCCCTCCAGTGGTGCTCGCCATGTTCCTGCGCCAAAGGTGGTAGCAAAAAGCAGTCCAAGCAGCAATGTGAAGCAAGGACAGATAGGGCGGGCAGTTTTTGTACAATGTGAGTCTTGATGGTCTGAGACAAGAGTAACAGTGCCAGTTTGGGTAGGACAGCTGGGGATTTTCTGTAATGGGTTTCAGTTAGATGGGACTGCAGGGAGCTGGCACGGGACCACCCTAGCAGTATTGCTCCCCGGTGGATGAAGGATTGCAGGAAGCAAAATTTTCCTCCAGGCATGCAAGGAGAGTGCTGTGAAACACTGAAACCCTCCAGCTTTTTCCCCCTCATCCTGCTCCTGTGCACGCTGTCACTGTTCCATTAAACTCTTTTGGGAAGCAATGTGCAAATGGGTCTCAGATGGCAAATGGGCCCGAGAGAGCAGGAGTTTGCCAATGTGTAAGAGGTAGAAAAATGGCCTCACAAAGTATAAGGCTTTGTGAGCAGGGGGAAAGGGGAGTTATTTGGAAATGCACTTGGTTTTCTGTTGCTTTTCTCATCCCATGGGCTAGTATGGCCTACTGATGTTTGCTGCTGAAACTTCCTGTGGGTCAGACTGGGAGAAGGGGTGGACAAAAGGGAGTGGGCAGAGAGAAACCCTGACAGACCTTGGGCCCAAGACTGGTAAATTAGTGGGACTCACATGCCTGTGAGTATGATCTGTTCAGGGCAGCAGATAGCAGAGGTGCATGCCTTAAAGCAGTTTCAGCCCTGCGTGATTTACATCCTTTCTCACGCCTCCTTGCAGTGTCCTTGCACTTCCCTTGCCCCACCTCATGGCCCACATGCTCCCCACATGACATTAAAGGTGTTTTCCAAAGCTGACAATTAAATCATGCATCTGAAATGGGTGCTAATGAGGGTCAGTGTTGGCCTGTTCATTACACAGCTGAGAAGCTTGTATAACTCCAGCAACTGAAAAAACAAGCCTGTGAAATGCAAAAGTGCGGTGCCTGAGGCTTGCAAAATATTTAGTCCTGGTGCTTCATAGAAAGAGTCCCCAGAATGTCCCTTGGAAAGAGTCACCACAGACCTCTCTTGCTGCCCCAACACAAGTTGATGGAGCTCCCATTCCTGGCTAACAGAGCTCTCTAGCCATTATATCTGACCTGCCACGGACCTCTAGGGTGCTGATGGAGGGCAAAACACAAAAGCAGAAGAAACAAAGGGCTTAGACCAATGTTGCTGCTGTGAAGGTGCAACACTGGCCTGCTATGGGACAGAGCTAGGCGTATAGTACAATGACTAAGATTTGCTGCCTTACGGCTGTATCCACTTCCAGGAAAACAAGCTGTAACTAAAGCAACTGGAGGGCAAAGATGTTTAAAACTGCTGTGGCTTACTTCCCCCACCTCTGCCCCCAGCTATATCGCTGTGTGTCAGACCTGGGGAGGGACATGACATGCTGTTTTCACCTCTCTCTTCTCTTCTCCTACTGTCCTGCTGAGCGAGCAAGGACAGAGGAACTCATAAAGCAAGCCATGGGTTTAACTCAGGACTGAAATCTTGTTTGAAAGGATTTGCTCTCTATCTCATTTTTGTTCAATGTATTTTTATTAATAAGTCTACTCAATCAGAACTGTAACTCGTTGCCTCCCGTGCCTGAAAGGATCTTTTCTCAATGTAATTTGTCAGCTGGATTCCTTCCTGGTCGTGCTCCTGGTTTTTCTCAGCGCATTCTGAATCCCCTGTTTTTCATCAAAAGGAGACGCTTCCTATTGCTCGGGCACGGGGACACTTCAATCATCATTTTTGTCCCAGACACACACAGACACATATATATATGTATACACACATCCCCTTCTTCCCCCCCTCCGCCCCGCTTCTAGTCTCAACTTTTAATTGAGTTTGCTGTGACTCCCTGACAACATAAGACATGAAATTACAGTCTCATCATCTACTTCACAGAAGCTGTTTGTTAGCGTTGTCTACATGGGCCATTCCCTGCTACTACAGCTGTAGCGACACTGGCAGCAGGAGGATGCACTGGTATTTTTTATCACCCGGTCAGCAAGGACTGGGGGAGTATGGGCCTTCATCTCCTGGTACTCAGAGTCCAGAAATATCCCATTTCTGCCCCTGGTTATGTAGAGGGGAGGAGACTACCCTGGCTTTGTGGGGCACCCATCTTAATTTAAAACTTTTTAAGAGAGAACAGGAGCTGACCTGAAAAATGGAGCTCTTAGCAGGAGTGATGGATTGAAACTGAACTGGTGTTTAGAGATACAGGCTAAGGAGGAAAAGCCCAAATAAGGTGACTACTGCTGTTCTTTACTGTGCAATAGGAAGGTTGTTAGGAGGAGGGCAGTACAAAACCATGTCTAGAATAGATGCCCAAAACCTTGTTATCCTGTACTTAAATTCCCTCATTCCTAGGGTTCTATTTAGGCAGCAGCAAGACATATGGTACTGCTGTCATGCTGCTGATGCCAATATAAATATAGACCTGAAGATATGTAGAGGAGACTAGCACCTTGCTGATTTGATTTCTAACACCCAACCCTTGAAGCTTCCGCTGTTTCCTGGTTTTAGGGGTTTTGTGATGACTGCAGACAGGGGAGCTTTAAGAACTGCCAGTTTTCTGCTGATTGTGATTCCATATCAAAACTTTGATTAAACTTTTTCAAAATCCTACTCGTTAGCATAATTTGGGTGGATTTATTCTGTGTCTCGGCAATATATCTGATTATTTATGGGAGCTAACGGCCGATTACAATTAACTTTGATGAATGTAAAGCTTTCTGGAAGAAGGAGAAAAATATCCCTTCCCTTTGCTATAATTTATGCAGGTTAGTTTAGTTTGTGGGTACAAATAAATAGAACTAGGTCATAAAACATCCTGACTGAAGGCAATGGGAGAATCTTTGCATTACGCTGTCAGGTGGTGTAAACCAGAGTAACTTCAACAGAATTCAAAGAATTGCACAGACTTGGTGCAATCCAACGATCTAGTCCCTTATCTTTAATCTGTTATTTTCTGCTGATTAGAGCTTTACTAGAAATTTGGGGGGGCGGGGGAGGGCGCTAATTTATGTAGATTTATGTGAACTGACAATATTTATGTAGGTGCTAGTGTGTGCACACCAAGAGGATGGGGAAAAAAATCATATCCATTGTCAGAGATGTCCACAGCGAGTAGAGGCCGTGGTCTCCAGAGAGGCTTTGCCTTGGGAAGCAGCTCTCTATCCAAGCTAAATGAGAAATCATCTTAACCTCAGAAGAAATACTGTGCCTGAGCACAGTGCAGCCTTGAAACACAATAATACCCAGAGAGTTTTGCTGTTGAAATTCTGTGGTGAAGGACAGACAGCTTCTTCTGAAAGCTCAGTAAACACACCACCAAACCCCAAGTACCACTCCATCTCCTCCGATGGGACATGGTTATGCTTGTCCAACCAGCAACAAGCCTGCACAGGGTTTCAGGTTCAGCTGCCTTATTCAACCCTACTCCACCTACATCTGCCTTCTGAGTGGAGGGCTTATTTATCCATAGAGAGAATCTGGCCAGTTCTGCTGGCGTAGCCACCTGCTGCAAGGTCCGTCTGCAAATCTGCAGCTGGATTGCAAGGGTTAGGGCAGCAGATCACTTCCCAGAGCTGTAAGGGTGGGCAACTGTGTAGCTGCACTAGCAAGTGCTGAGACCCAGCAATTGCACCAAGTAGTGACATGGCTCAAATTTGATTGCGTGATGGAAACTTACTCTGTATCTTGAGCAGCGCTGTAGTCTTTCTGCCCTGTGAGAAACAAGCTATCAGATCTTGTTTGGCATGAAGGAGGCTTCATGCTGTTGTCTTGTTTTTGCTACTGACCTGGGGATAAAGATCTTGCATGGACCATTTTATCAGCTGTAGTAAATGTTCTTTCTTTATTAATTCTATTTGGGATCAATAATTAATGCTGCTGCCTCCTTTACAATTCTCCTCAGTGCGAGGAGCATGAGGCTAGTATTTCATAGCTTTACCATCAGAAGACCTTTGTGTTCCTTGAAGACCCCTGTAGTCCCAAAGTATATAAGGGTTTTTATACTATGAAACTCCTTTTCTTGTTTAGGGTCAGGAAGATCCCAATTTAAGTAGACTGGCAAGGTATATAATTGAGCATATAATTCCCATCACAGAGAAAATGCAGCAAATGCATTGAGCAAAGGTCTCCCTATCCCTCCCTGGTCAGGGACAGCATAATAGAGAGACTTGTTGGGCAGAAAGTCAGCTTTAAGTTGGTAGCACAAGCAGCAACAGAGGATTTCTGTCCCAGCAACCATCTCCCCACTGCTTAGCATCTTCTGACCAAGCCTCCACAATCTTTTTGCAGAGATCACCAAATTACAGGTTTGGTACTGTGCAGCCTGAAACTCACATGCCATCGGCGATTACAAGGTTGTCAGCCCCCTGTGACATCCTGCTGCTAACAAAGCAGGGCAGGTTTGCTGCTAACCTAAAGGTAGAAAGGCTTTGTGGTCTCTTGTCTGCCCCTTGAGCCAATGCACATCCCTGGAGCATCTCTTACTTAAAAATCAAAGTGATTTGGATTCTGCATTTTAGAAAACAAATAGGTCAAGACTAAGGAGCCAGAATTTCTTTAGCTTCTAGCTAATTTCTTTAGCCATTAGTTCCCCTTGGGTCAGTCCATTGCACATCAGGGTTCTTTCTTGGCTGCTCTTCTCACTAATGCATTAACTAATAGGAGAGAAATCCTAGGCGTGTAAGTTTATTTCTGTACCAGACAAAATGCCAGGATGAGATCTTTGTGCCAGCAGCACAGCCCTATTTCAGCCACACTAGTGGCTGTTGACCCTGCTGTGGGTAAAAAGAGACTTTCAAATAAGTTGGCAGGGTATCAGATAAAGGCTCAGTTAATACCACGCATCTCAATAGCCCCTTTCATGCAAGAATGGCAGATAGATTTTGCACACGCTGTTGAAGCAAGCTTGCTTCTATCCCTCAGATGTAGATGTCATCATCCTTTCATGTGGCAGGGAAACAGAGGCAATGAGTTAGAATAAAATTTTCCCAATTCACATCTTTTCAGATAGTTTCATTTTTGTGCTGTCTTCTCACAGCTTCTTCCCTGGCTTCTTCCCCTCCTCTTCCCCTTTGCCCTTAATCAAAAGTCATCTAACTTGACAGAATACGTTTTTACTTTTGGATCCGAGAAGGTCCAACAGCAATAAGCCTGACCCTAATACTGGGACAGATATTCAGCTGCCAGGAAGGTAGATCTAGCTGCTCAACTTCATGGAGAGCAGAGCTCAGGTTTATTCTAAGGGCTTGTTCAGGCATTTTTCTCTTATTCTTTATGCTTATATCAGGCTTTGGGGAAAATCCCCTAATGCTCTTTGCTGAGCATTGGTGTCAGCTGATGTGGTCCTTGCAACTCAACCTGCTGTTGGGCTGGAAACTTACTGATTTATGACCACATCCCTGCTAAAATGCTTGAAGCTATAACGGTTGGCCAACACCCAGCTCACAAATCCAGCTGAGAAGCTGTCATGCCAAATGCCTTGCATCGATTACTGAACTGGTGTCTCAAAGACTGCTCCTCCCAAGCATGGCTTGGCTTCTCTGTGAGCCCATCCTTTATCCGAGCTGTGAAGCAACAGCCACGTTTGCTCCAGTTTTGCTTCAAGGTTGCTTGCTTAGTATTGCATAAACATAGGAGACAGCTCATGTATGAACTGATCCTTTTCCCCTTGGCTTTGTCCCACAAGTGAAAACAGCAGCTCACTGAAGTTCTCAACGTGTGGATAATCCAGGTCCCTGCACAACCTACTGGAAACTACTCCTGCCTCTGTTGTCCTTGTTGTTTGTCACTGATGTTTACACTTGCATCTACAGATTTTGCCAATGGTATGTTTTCTTTTGGTGCTCAGTAACTTCTCTTTGGATTGCATTGTAACTGTCTAGTTCCTGGCTCATGTGAAAAATCTTCCAACAGGTCTATGAATTCAATGAGGTGGTCAGTCTTCACCCCACATTTGAGCCCTGCACAGAGGCCCCATAGTATCAATTGTATTAGCATTGCCTTGGCCATCCTCAGCCTTTGCAAACAGGCTCCTCCTCACTTGAGTATTCATTTCTCTTCGTTTTTGCCTCATCCTCCATCAAAGGCATAAATAGGATTATACTATAGCCCTCCAGATAGTCACAGACCCAAAATGTGAAAACAATGGAGCTATCTGCCAACATAAGTGAATATGGGATTCAGAGTCTAATTAGATGGGGACACTGAGAGCACATATGTAAATACCAAGATGACTACTGTAAAAAATATTTTTAGATATTTGTACTGCAGGATTTCTTGATTAGCTGCTGGGACTGTGAGGTTTATCTCTGTGGTCTCTTAGGAAAGAAAAAAGAATTACATGCAAAGCAAACCAGTGGTTGTCTGGTTTTGTTTTCCAACTATGCTGAAAAGGGGGAGGGCAGGTAAGCATCACTCAATTAAGAGGAATATGAGGGAAAGGAAAAGAAAAAAAAGGTCTCAAAGATGATCAGCAGTCTGATCTCTCTGAACACTGTGCACCTGGACATAAACATGGTGTGACTAGTTAATGTCTGAAAGATATACAATATGAATAGATTCAGCAAGGGTGCTCCCCACCTCCCTACTACAGAAACCAAGCAATGAGACACACTTTTTTTTTTTTTTTTCCAGTTAGAACCAGAAATGCCTGGCAAGAACAGCTTAACGAGTGCTGCTTAAAAAAATGGAGCAAGGAATAATAGACAAGGGGTATGTATCCATTCTGTGTCCCTGAGGACTTTGTCTGGGTCCCGGTACTGTATGTCCAGATACACAGACATCCTCAGAATGCCATAGAAATGCACAGCATTTTCTGGTGGAGACATAGCACTTGGAAAGACTTACAGGCTAGACCCACAAAGGTACTTGGGCACTTTTTGAACGGTAGCCCCTTAGTGATGTGCTCAAGGTCACCCAGAACAAAGAGCATCCTGCTCTGCAGCCCTGAGCTGAGGCCAAACAGGCTCTTCTTTGAATTGCTGCAGGAGGCTGCTATGAGGTGTGGTAGCCTCAGCCCAGCTAGATATCTGGCCATTGATTGCCTCAAGTTTACATGAGACTTGGGGCTTTAAAAGCTGCTGAAACACCAGCCCCAGACAGGAACTTGTGTTCTATGGCAGGTAACCGATTTTGTAATGCACTGATTGGCAGAAATAAAGGAAACTGGTCTTACTGGTAATGCAATTGCTATTTAAGATCACCCAAACAACCTGTGAAAAAGAAGTTGCCTAGAGAGTCTAGCCTTTGAGTAAGAGCTGAAGGAAATTAGTGTGGTACTGCAGGGGCGACTCTAAAGAACTGATTTAAGATGGGTCAGAATAGTGCTTAGTACAAATTGCCCCGTGTAATTTGTCTGCCAAGTGCCAGCCTATCTCCACTCTCAAATCCCTACATCTCCAAGAACCTTTCCTGCCATGATCTCTTTTCATCCTCCTTTCCTGAACTCTTAACCCATCTGCTTTAAATAGAAAGCATCTTCCCCTTCTGCTGTGAAATACAGACAGTTATCTTTAAAGAGGAAACAGCCACTTGCACAAAAGTGAGTTTCTACATTGCTTGAGCTCCAGCTCTATCTTTTCAGCTCACCAGGGACCTGCTTCCAGACAGGAAAATGCTTAGCAGCTGAACTGCATCCCACCAGCAAAATTACCAATGCTCTGAAAGGAAAAGAAAAAGACAGTAACATCCTTGGAGCTGGAAACTTGATTTGCCCCACGACCATGTTTTCACTGTGGCATAATTCTTACCAATTAATATTCATTAAATTAAATGGAGATTACACCCAGAAGCCACAAACTAGCCATAATCATGTTGACTAGAATTAGTTTGCCAATGTTAGCTTTTTCTGGCTGAGCTTAGTCTAATCAACTTTAATGGCATATTGTACTAGTAACCCCTTACTAAATGAAGAAGCTTCACTTCTATTGCTAGTTTGGTGCAGGAAAGCTGCTTAGCAGCTATTTATTTGGGGGTTCTGTGTTCTTCACAAAGTCTCTCAAAATCTGGTCATTGCTTCTCTCATCTAACCTCCCATCACTGCTCTACAACTACTTGGAGCTCTCTGAGGGCTGCTCGGAGGAGAATATTGTTTGTTGTTTCTGTTAGGGGACACCCATCTCCCACTAAGACCTCTGTAATGTGCTACAATAATTTAGGAGTGTTTCTGGAATTCTTTGATTTGAAACCACAGATGTTCTGGTATTATCATACCAGACATTATCGTTGTCTCTGAAGAATGAAGGATGTTCCCTTTAAGTGCACAGGTATCATTAGGAAACACTTGGAAGTCACTCTATTTGGAGTTCAAGCAAAGTTCATAACCTGTCCTGGATTAGTAGCCCGTAGGAGGGCAGCTTGCCATAGCTTGATATGACCTTTTCTTGGTCATCTTGAGGTTTCTGTGCTCTCAGGGACAGGAGATTCAGCCTCTGCTTGCTAGGAAAATTCACTGAGTCAGGCAATTACTTCCTAGATAACCGGTAGTCTTGTTTCTGGTGAGCACAATATGAATGGAGCCAGCCCACGCAGAGCCTTGCTTACTGGTTCTAAATGAGATCTGGCTATGGGGCAGACCCAACCCAAACTATTTCTAGCATTGACAAGTTTGTCTGCTTAGACAAATCCAGCTGGTGCCTGCTGTAATACTTTCTGCATCTCCTGGCCCCCAGCACTGTAAACACTGGGAAACTGATGCTGGGGCATTAGCCATGACAGCTAGATTTTTCTTTAATTCTACACAGAAGCCTGTGAGAACCAAGATAAATGAGATGTGCACAGGATGAAATTGAGGCGTGGAGTCAGGAAGGCAATCCCTGTGCCCAAATTTCATTTTCAAAACACAGTTGTGATTGCAGCTGTATCACTTCCTATCTCCCTTCCACTGTATAGGCAGGGACCTGAACACGGGTGAACTATGACAGAACTTCTCCATCTTTTTCAGTCTCAAGATCCCCTGTTTTTTATAGGGGAGAAGAGGAAATCAACAGACCCTCTTGTGTGGCACTGCCTCAGTGGCTTTTACTTTCAACCATGTAAAAATTACACTAGCCTTGTGACCATACACTTCTTACTTTCATTTCATCTCTACTCTGTTGCTGCAATGTCTGGATGTTTTTCCCTGTGGTGTTAAAGATGGTTTCCTGTGGTTTGGGTGAACCGCAGGTTCAGCAATGCACTGGGTAACTCACTCTGGCATCAACTGGTTGGCAGCAGAGCCAGAAGAACCTGAGCCTTTTGTGGTGTTAAATACAGAGCCATGTCATCTCCCTTTGTAAGAGACCTTGCTATTGCTACTGCTTCCAGATCTAATCTCTTGACTCTCAGCAGCTGTGACTCCAGGTCCCTGAAGACCTGGCTCTCTCCTGCCCATTGCTGTTATGAGAACTGGGTGGCTGGGTTTCACCTCTGAGCTCTGCCTGTCATTTGAACTGGTGCCTGCCAGAGGGCTGGAGGGGCAGGGATGTGGCTTCTCCTCCTTACCACGGCTGCAGCAGGAAGGGGAAAGGCAGTGGGTGGAGTGGGAGCCTCAAAGACATTTTGCCATTAAGTGGTGTAATTTAGTCTCTGCTCGATGTTTTGATTTTGCCCAGCTGTGTCTGTGTGCATTTAGATTAATCCTGTTAGCTGGCAGGAGCAGGGTTGCCTGCTGTTTATCAAGAGTGCTTGTGTGATTTCTACTTGATATGCAGTTATCTTGGAGAGGAACTTTGCAGCCCCACTCCTTGCTGTGGCTGGGCTCCTTTAGACAGACCTATCTGGGAGTTGGAAGGGAGAGCTGTTGAGGGCAGGCTGCTGTCTTCCTTCAGACTCTCTGAAACAACAAGGAAAAGGGCCAGGGCCTTGGTCACCCAGCGGGCACCGATGTGTGGCCATCACATTTTGTCAGAGTAGAAACTGGCCGGTTTACGTGCATTGGTTTGTGCTACTGTCTTCTCTGCATTGTGTTTTAGTCGCTTGCAATGAGCAGAAAAAGAGAAATTCTTCCTCACCGCAAGTGACAGGAGTGTCTTGGAACTGAAGAGCCTGGACTCTACCCCTCCCTTCGCCAGGGAAAGTATGGACTACTTATTGAAATTAATTGCTCCTTTAACAAATTACTGCTCATTAGCCAAGCCACTGTGACTATGTGCACACCCTTAGCCTGTCTTATCTATGAAATGAAAAGATGCTACCCTTAAAAAAACCTCCTAATGATCAGCATAACTAAGTTGACTGGCCATAACTCTATCAGCATATGATAAAAAGTGATGCCCCATGTTCCTAACAGCTATATTAATAAAGCATAATAATATAGCACACACCTTTGAACTCCTACATGGCTGGTTCAGTATGGAATATCTTGGTGAGTCCTACTGCAAACTGAGGAGTTTGATCCTGTGGTAACAGAAATGGGTGCCCAGGGTTGCTGTCCTAGGTTGGAGAGATGAGCTCTGCATTTTTATTTGTACGCAGAGATTCGTGACCTTGTTCGTGTATTTCATTAGTGTAAGTCAGTCCTCTGTCCTAGACCTTTTTTTAATTCCACATATTTCAGTGAAACTTGCTGCATTAGATGTGATGGAAGTGGAGCATCTAGAGAGGTTCAAATGGGGATGAATCATTTCTCTGGGTAATGAAAACACAAAGTTACTATGTTACTTATGAAGGGCAAAAGTCCCTTATGCCTACTGAACATGAGAGGATGCTGGGATGAGATTTTTGTTCTTGATTATTTCCCTCTACTTCCTGCGCAGCTGTTCTTTTAGCAGAAGCTAATGGATTTGGGAATATTCAGTCACTACATTTCCCTCAAATTATTTTTCTTAAAAGTATATCAAATAATAAATGTTTCAGCAGGGAAAATTTTTCTTTTCTCATACTGATTTTTTTTCAGAAAATACGTTATTCTGTTTAGGTTCCTCTACTTCTTTGATCATGTGTATTATTCCATCTTTCCATCACCTCCTAAGTATTGCACACAAAATATTAACCTTATTAACCATATTCTGTGTATCAGTATCTGCACTGTTTTCCCATGGTGGGTTTATATATCGATTCAAAAGGCATGCTGCAGATGTCCAGCTACACGCCCCCCCCGCCCCTCCCCAATATTGCCTTGCCAACCCCCTCATTTTGATCAAGAGGTGACCTTTCAGCCTGTATGATTCTTGTCCCAATAAAAGTGGTACACTGGAGCAAAAAGGGTGGAGGAAATTCCTACATCCATCATGTCCTCTGCCTTCCTTGGTAAAGCCAAGATTCCCAGCGATGCCTGCAGTCTCTTCAGATAGAAGGTGGAGCTGTGCTGTGTAACCCTGTGTTCCCTGCACTAATAACACCTTTAATCTGCCAAGTGGTTTTCAAATGTGCTGTCTGCACAACAGTATTCTCAGAGAAGTATTTTTATGGGACTAGACTATAGAACTCTTTGCTGCCACATGCTCCTGAGCTAAGGGACAAGTGGATTCAAAATGGGATTAGATATGTTTGAGGAAAATAATCCTCCCCTGGCTGGAGATTAGACCTCAAGTTCCTGCTTTGCTACAAACTCCTTTTTTGACCTTAAGCAAATCTCACCTTCTCTGTGCTTCTGTTACCTGTGGTCATAAAATGGGGATTCACATTTGCCTCAAGTGCTGGGAAAATAAATGCACCAGAGATCCTGATGCTCAGCTGTTATACTAATAGGGAGCCACATCAGATATGTAGTTAATAGGATTTAAAAATACTAAAAGTGGTATTAATTAAGGACATAAGGTAAGTACTAACTGATGGGGTCATGAGGAAGTGGTTCTCCCTAAACACAGTTTATCCCACATCTGTCTACTGGCATCTTCCACTGAAGCATCTGGTACTGTCAGATGGGTTACTGAACCAGATGGACTTGCTCTGCAATTCACTCTAACACTGTCTTTGTTCTTGCATCTCCTGACTGATTTCCCCCTAAAAGTTTCCATTTTCCATTTGCTGTGTGTCAGTGGGGATTGATTACTACAGAGCAGAATCTATACCCTATCCATGTGGAAACCTGATACATACAACAGGCTTGATTGGGACTGAGACTTTATATTTTTTTCTAATAAAATTGGAAATCATAAATGAATATTGCTGGCTGGTGGTTAGACTTTGGTGATTTAGCCAAAATGGAGTGTGATGAATGAGATGGAGGAAGAACTACAGAAAATTTGTTTCTTTATCTTGGAAGCACGTGGCAGTACAGAAAGGTCAAGGTCATAAATCTGTATCACTGGCCTATGTCTGTCTGCATTAAATGTGTATCTCAGGTCACTCTTTCCTGTTCTCCTCCCCACCCGGTCACCACCGCAAGTCCAGTCGTGATGCGTTTGCTAGCCCACCCAGGTAGCCGTTCTTGTTGCCATCAGATGTCCGGCAAGTGAGCTGGGTGGAGAGTGTTTCGGTGGACACTGATCAGTTCCCACTGCTTACAGAACCAAACACAACACTGAACAGTTTCCTCGCTGATCACGGCTGCTGAGGTTTGGTAATGGGTTGGGACAAGGAGTTGAATGCCCTCAGCGACAATCCTTGGCCCGAGTAGAGCCAAACCTTGACTGATCAGAGCCACAGCAAAACAGAGGAGTGGAGAATTCAACATGCTGCTCTTGCTGGTGTACGGGGAGATGGAACAGGGGCAGGTCTGATAAAGTGGAGTCAGGCTGGGAGACCTGGGGTGCTGCAGCCCCACCCGCCAGCTCCGCACAGGTCCTGACGTGCCTTCGACACTCACAGCATCAGCCAGCTGAGCATCTTGCCAGGAACAGCTGACTGGTGTATTTTAATTAGAGTGAGAGTAAATTACATCGGACTACGAGAACCTGACTTTTTCACAACGGCTCGGGGAAAATGGAAAGACTAGCATTTCCAATTTAAGGTTTAGTTAGATAATGCCTGTTGGTGCCAGTAGATTACAGAGTGGA
The DNA here is from genome assembly GCF_000737465.1 of Haliaeetus leucocephalus. Taxonomy (NCBI): domain Eukaryota; kingdom Metazoa; phylum Chordata; class Aves; order Accipitriformes; family Accipitridae; genus Haliaeetus; species Haliaeetus leucocephalus. The sequence goes on along the minus strand of NW_010973209.1, from coordinate 4,961,656 downwards.
TATTAAATCCTCCAGGATTTGCAATGTGAAAGTAGTCACAGAATCCGTAAGTAGGCAGGAGAGCACGGCTATGGAGCTATCGTCCCCTGGAGGTCCCGAGCGGGAAGAGAAAATGTGAAGTAAACCTTTTCTTTGAAGGAGAGGCTCCACGTAAAGAGCACACATACGCAGGCTGTGGCCTTTAAAGGTTTCCCTGTTAAGAAGCTTTCTTGCTTCTGACAGCAGCCAAATGGCATGTGAAAAGGTAATGGGGTCTGTCAAACTGCTGGAGCAGGGAAATGCAAGGCTGGACTCCCAAGTGCTAATGTTCTTGCTGTGGGGTTTGAGGCAGGTCTCCCTCAAGGATCCCACAAAAAGACCTTCTGTGCCTGTCCCTGTAAAACCAAGACAGCTGTCCTGTGGCACCTGAGTTGCAGGGACCCAAAAGCAGTTCACAAGCAACTCTGGCGCTGAGCTCTTTCATAAAATCAGTGTAAGCTGATGCAGGGGTTGATGAGCAGTTCCTGACAGTGGCAAAGCAGACTCTTCCTCATGACTCGGGATCTGTTGGCCCATTTAGCCCACTCCAACTGCAGCAGGGCTTCAGAGCACCTAGGACTTGTCAAGTTCTTCCTAGAGCTTGTCAAAGTCGGACTAACCAGGTTTAGGGTGCCAGCTGTAGGAAGATTGTCTAACACTGCAATCCAAGGGAGACTGGCGAACACTATTGTAAAGCATCTGGTATCAGGCCTTATCAGCACCAACAAACAGTCCGAGGTAGAGTTTGACAGAATCTGCTTTAAGTCCTCCCTGAAACATATCCAAGAGCGCTGAGTTCAGCATCAGCAATGCCAGGGAAGCTGCTCCCTTTGGTCTCTGCCTCTGTCTCCTGATGAGGGAACTGGAGGCCATGCCTACCTACCTTCTCAGGGAGAAAGTGTTGAAAACTCATATTTACAAAACACTGAAGATCCTGTAATAACAAGTGATGGAAAGGGCAAAAAGTTTATCCTTCATTACTCTAGTATGCAGGAAGCTTTGTCTGACAGCGCATGGCAACTATTCCAGGACTAGATGTATGATTGATGCAAGTTAAGAAAAATTAGTAGTTTTAAGTGCACTGAAACATGCAAATTAATTGCCACAACTATCCATGCATGCTTTATCTGGCTTAAACGTTGGGTTTTTTCCCCAGGTTAAGGGAAATATTAACCTGTAAGGAGTTTCCTTACAATTCTTTCTATTTAGAAGAACTATTTCAACAATTCTTTCTATTATGTTAATTGAGAGTTGTTTAAAAATCCAAGTAGAGGAAAAAGCTGGGATAAAAAACCATATTGAACCAGTTTTGTATTCCTCATTTTTTGGGGTACTGTCTGGATGACCGTGCTGTGAGACATGGGCCTCACTTGTACCAGGCAAGAGAGTGTTTTCTACTTGTCTGTCTGTGAGCTGTGGCAAGCTGGTCCAGGAGAGCTGAACAAGATGAAAAAGCTTTTTGTGACACGTTGAGGCAGCAGAATTACCGGTTGTACCACCTCTGCAGATGCTAAGTATTTCCTATTCGTTTTCACCCCTAGTCCCACGTGCCACAGATCCACATACTTAACTTTACAAGTGGTAAGTGATCTCTTGAAGGCAGGTCCTAAGCTAGCCCCCAAGATTATGAAATACTCAAAGCAGAATTTGGCCTTGGCTAAGGGTCTGAAACTGGTGTCCCCGTACCCCTTGGCTCCAGCGTGGTCTCAAGGAAATGCTCTGTTATGCTGCGCAATTTCAAGGTTTGTAGCCTGAAGAGCTAAAAGTCTAAAGATAAGATTCTTGGCAATGGAAATTCAGAAGCTATCATAGCCTTTGATTGAACATCCCAATGGTTTTATTAAGAATGTGTCCCTGTATTTTATGCTTGCTAATTAGCAAATTTAAACACTCTATTTCTGTGTTATCTTTGTGCAAGAGAGTGGCAAATTTATGTCATTAAAATATAGCAAGAATTTAAAGGTTCACAAGCAATTAGATTTTATTATTGTTGTTTATACCCCTGAAGAATTGTTCATTTTAAAACTTTATAGTTAATATGTACAAAGATAAAACCAGCGGCCTGTCTTGCTCTGGTGACAGAAGTCAAGTGATTGAGCGAGCTGAATGAATTATTAGAGAAGATCTGCTTCTGGAGCTACTCGCTTTGATTCTTAGCTGACTGTTGCAGCCAATTTACATCCAAGAAGAGGGTCGCTCCCCGTGTTATTTGCATTCCCCTTGGGCTAGCACAGATCACGCACTGTTCCAGTTCAGAAGCCCAGAATTCCATATATGCCCGCAAAATTCGGCATAACCTTGCTCTTATTCGTGCGGCGGTCGGCTTCGCTCTCTTTTTGAGTATCAGAAGGCTCGCCTCCCAAGTCCGAGAGTCACTTAGGCGGTAACAGACCCCTCGTCCCCCCGCCGCACCGCCCCACTCCCGCTG
>NW_010973209.1:4896969-4959200 GCF_000737465.1 Haliaeetus leucocephalus | reverse complement strand
GTGGGCGGGGCGTGCCCCCGCCCCGCCCCGCCCCGCCCCGCCCCGCCCGTCTTGGGCTGCACCCGGGGTGCTTGAGCCTTGCCCTGACAGCCCAGCTTCGGGTGGCCGAGTGCCCTCTGCCCTTCGGGGTCAGAGACACCCATCGCCCCCGGCCCTTCTCCCAGGGGGTCTCCTTGGGATGGAGAGCTGATGCCTGACCCCAGATCCAACCCCTCTGGTCTGCCTGAGTACAGAGAGGGAGAGGAGCAGTCCCGTCTCCTTCAGCTGGGCTGCCTGTCCTCGGTCTCCGAGCTGGGTGTGCAGCAGCGCTGAGCTCAGACTGCGCTTCCACGCTGCGAAGTTGGTTATGGCGTGTCTGGGGCGGCTCTGACTACGTTCCCTAAGCAGGCGCGACGTAGCCCCGCAGCTGCGAGGTTCATTACTCCATCCCCACGCTGCTGGCGCAGCCGGTCCCGCTCGCTGCCTCTGACTGCTCGGGCGATGAGCTCCATTATTTTTCTCTAGTGTCACAGAGTCCAGGAGCGTAGAGTGCACTTGTAACTTGCTCTTCTCATGCTTAAATGGTGGAACTGAGATGTTTGCAGCAATTTCAGGACAGGAAGAAGATTTCTCTTTGATTGCTTTTTAAGCACAGTAATAACAGTAATGGAGGCAGTGAGTGGAATTGATGGGAGAGAGCTGAGCTCTGTTCTCTGGTAACTCCCATGTGGGGTAAACAGGGAGGATTTACTGGCTTCTCAAGTGAATTGGCAGTATCCTTGCTCTTCAGGAATGCCTATCAGCAATGTCTGGGGAAAAATAGTTGGTGTCCAGTAACTGGGAGAAGAAGTATGCCAGGCATCCTCTGGAAAGCTCCCTGCCTTAGTGTATCTAGGGTAAATGAATAAACCTCGCCTGCTTCTGTTCTTATCCCCACAGCTTCGCATGTACAATTGCTCTTTTAAGCGGCTGTCAGAGCTACCTCTATGCGTGTTTGGCCTTGAATCCGCATCTTTAGCAGCCCACAAGGGATTTATTCTCTCCCTCACGGATAAGAGAAGCCATGATATAGGCAAGAAGTTGTACCATGCAGAACTGGAGGCCTATATCCCCAGAAGGGCTCAAGTGGGTGGAGGGTCCCAATGGTGCCCAGAACCACCAACCTCCTGGGGAGACTCAGGTCCAGGCTGGGGCAAAACAGTGCCTCAGCTCAGCCGGCCTCCTCACGAGCCTGGTCTCTCCCAGGCTGATTTTGGCCTGCGCATATGTGAGCAAGTGCTTTTCTCCAGTGGGAACTGGTGAGGTTTAACTCTGGCAAGGGAGAGGCACTGAAATCATGAACAACCACAGGCTGAGGGGTTTCTAGAAATGCCCTTGCAGAGAAGGACTTGTGTGGTAGCGGTGTTTGGGAACTGACCTGGTTGGGCATCTCTGCAGGGTAGCCTCAAGGTATTATACTAGAAGTGCGTTCATCAGTCTGGCTTTGACCTTCAAGGATGTGGGAATTTTCTCCGAGCTGACATGGCCCTGACTCAAAATATCCAGAAAGCAGTGAAAACAAAGCCTCTAGAAGCTGGGAAAACGGGTTCTCCAGACGCCTTACTCGTATAGAGAATATTCTGAAGAGACTTAACCTCACTGAGACTGTTCCAAGCACACAAACACCAAAGACAGAGAGACCTCATCCCCAGGGGTTTTAGTCAGACATGGAGCTTTCTCCTTTATTTCTGCAGTATGTGTTGCACACGTGAAGGGCCTCATTTACATCAGCGCAGTCGGGTCCTGTCTGAGGAGGTGGAATTCCTCTTGCTTTGCTGATCGAGATAAACACGATAAAAACAGTTCATGCACAATACACCTCGAAGCCGCGCTGCTAGTTCCCCGGGGCCAGAGCTGTTTCCCATCCCGCGCTCCTCTGGCGGGGGCAAAGGGCTGTGGGGAGACCAGCCTGTCGCCGGAGCGTGCCAGCGTGAAAAGTCGTGCGTGCAAGGTCTGAGCGAGGCCCTCGAAGTGAGGAGAGGAAGGGGAGCAAACAGGCCGTGGGGGCTGCAGAGGTAGGGGAGGGCAGAGCCGGCGGGGAGGGGACGGTGGGAGGAAGGGGGGACGCTTGCATCCTCAGGCCGGTCATTTGTGTGCTGGGCGAGGGGCAGTGCAGCTCCCAGCTGACATCGCAGCAGGCCTTCTTTAGGGCGGGAAAGAAGGGGGGGATTTTAATATCCAAGTTTTGGAGGAGGAGGAGGGATCATGCCCACGTTTTGGAGAATAGAAGGGAGGTGGTGGAAGCTTTTGCTAGAACATAAGGGACCCAAGTGGCTACTGGATGCCTCCTCAGGGGCAAAACAAAGAGTGAGATTTGCAGGGGGGGGTATTTTATCCTTTCACACACATACTCAAACCCCTCAGTGTATTTCCTAGCAACTCTATCCCGGTTTCCCTTTCTTCACGTCCTTCCCCACTACGCTATTCCCTTCTCCTCCGGTCATTAAGGAAAAAAAAAAATTATAAAATAAGTGCCATTTCAAGTATTCTGGAGCAACCAACTCTCAGCCTCAGAAGTTTTGTCTGAGGTGTCAGATTAAAAAGCAGCAAGTATCTTTGCACAGGAATTAGCAAGAAAGTAATTTTCAGGGAGTGATAGGTGTGACCTCTCTCAGCAAGGTGTTGCAAGCATTTGAGGGTAGGAAAGGTGGAGGGAAGCCATTCCAAAAACCACTTGAATAGAGCAAACCATGAAAAGTAGCTGTCAGGTCTTGGTTCTGTGTTCTGCAGATGCTTATCACTGTTCGAGGGCTCTGATCCTGCAATGGGCCATCTGCTTCCGTTGACTGGCCTGGGGGAGGGGTTGCAAAGCATGGACCTAACCTCTCAGCTTTGTCCAAGGGGAAGGAAAATAATCTCGATGAGATCATGGAAAGGTTAACCATCCCTGGCTGGTTTGCAAGCTGGGTGCTGATGTGATTCTTCTATCCAGGGGACATACAAAAAATATTATCCTGAGCAAAAAGCTGTGGTACTAATTCTCATTGTCTATTGCAGAAAAAAATACCTGAACCACAATATATAAATCAATTTTGGTTTAGGGGAATTAAAAAAAAAAAACCACAAAACAAAACAGCACCCAACACTTATGGCATCTAATCAATTTTATATTAGTAGGATGGATTTTCTTTTTATTTCTTGATTTGAAAAGGTGGCTGGAGGGGTACTTTAATGGGATAGAAAGCCTCTCTGCTCTCCACCAGTAGGTGGCCTTGGGCTGTAGCAGCTCCGAATAGGTCCTGTTGGATGGCTTTTTGGAAGGCAGCAGGAGCAGGAGCTGAGCTGACCAAGGGCCCTGAGGAAGCGTGCTGCCATGGCCATGGGCTGGGGAGAGTCTGCAGGGATCTCAGGGAGGTGGCAGTGCTGGACCTGATCCCAGCGAGAGCTGTGCGTCCCCGTCCGAGGCAGGGCCGGGTCATGGTGTAGAGAGGCGTGGAAAGAGCTTTAGCCTGTCACTGCTCCCAGTGGCTGGGGCCTCTCCATTCCAAGATGACCTTTGGGCCCCCCCAGCTTGGGACCTTCACCAGGACTTAACAGCTATGGTCATATAAACACACTCAAGACAACAGGGCAACTGGTATAGCAGAGTCGGGGGGGCGATGCTACCCAAGCATGCATGCTTCCCAGGAGAAGCAGAGCAGCTCGCTCTGCAGAAGCAAAGGGAAGGGCATTGACAGAGAGGGAATAAGGAGGTGACAGCAGAGGATGGGGTTATGTTGTTAAGGCCTGCAGAGCTTTCAAGGTGATTTGGAAGAAGTCCTTGTTTCCTCTAGTAAAGGCTATTCCCTTCTGCACCTTCCCTCTCCCTGGCAGAGATTAGAGCAGTAAGGTTAATATAGTAGCAGGTACATCCATGAAAATCCGCAGCTGAGTCTTCACTCCAAGTGCTGCCAGCTCTTCCCTAAATCTTCAGGAATCAAGGTGCCTCGTTGGAGGTGGCTCCATTGCCTTTGTTGACGTAAAAGGGGCGGTAATGTGACTGCAATGGAGAATTTGGGGCATGTGAGTTTGACCTACCTTCTTTTTCTGACCACCTATACTTCACCCTCCTAGGTAGCCCAGCCATACATATCTTAACATACTCTGATCTTAACACCTTCCGTCTTTCCTCTTGCAGAGCAACACCACCTCATTTCACTACTGGAGGTGCTGGAGTCATCAAATGCAAATGATGTTGCTTTTTTGATTTATACACATGCTTTGCATGGACCTAATTCCTGAGCCAAATGAGTCTGTGCATCATATAAAATTTCAGACTATGACTCATGGTTTGATGAGAGGTTTCTGGGAGAAGAGGAATGTCACCTTTATTTTTATGCTTCTGTCAGTGTCTTTTAATTGCTCACTAACCTGAGAACTCATGGGAGTTTTCACACTTAAAGCCATGCACAGTTATGCGAGTGAGCAGCCAAGTCGCACGGTATTTATTTGTGCTCTCTGGCTGGCAAGCCAAACTCTTGTGCATGGAAATTCTCACAGCGTGGTGTATTGTTTATTCAGGCCTCCACATGGTGCAGGGCCCAGTACTATATATTTGTGTAAACAGAAGTGTAAGCGGAGAGACAGGGGCAGAGCCTAAAGGAATTGCCCTTTTCTGTCTCTCCAGCTCTGTTTACTGCAGTCCCTAATTGTATCTCTTCTCATCAGGACCTACCCCTGGAATTTCATTCTTACCTGCATCATTACAAATAAGCAACACGTGGCAAAGTTGTGTTGTGCAGCCTTGTGTTGGCTTGGGATGATTGCAAAACACAAAAGCCAATTTATCAACTGTGATAGCTGGTCGCACCGTCACAGACTAAATTTGTAGCCTGGATGACAATATGCTTGCACCAATGAAACAGTGACCAAGGCAATTAGGAACAACTGTGGTTTTGTAATGTCTGATCTGTCTTAGGTTTGATCCACTGCCCAGATCTCACTTGCAGAAGGTGGGAGAGACGTCACAGGAACGTGCTGGTACATTTTTGTGCGGCACACTAGTTAATATTAGGCACGGCAGGAGGCTGGAAGCATGGGCAGAGCAAACCCAACCCATCTTGCTGCTCAGTGCCGACTCCCAATGCCTCCTGCTCAATGTTCCCTTTTGTTGAAATTCTTTTCATTTTATGGCTTTAATTTCCAATATAATTAAGAGATGGAAGAGGGGGGCTTCATTTTAAAGAACTCCCTGTGGGTTAAAAAGACATTCCTCCTTAAACAGTATAGTCTTTTGTGAAAATTCCTATTTACAGAACTTTTAGAATGGGTATTACTTAAATACATATTTAAGACTATTTTAAAAGCTAGATTATTGGCCCAATAGACCATAAAAGCTCCTGCAGAGCTACTGCAGGCCAGAGCGTATATTTCTATTTTGGGACTTTTTAATGCTTATATTTATCAACTCAATTGTTAGGTTCAGAGCTATCTGGTGAATATAGGCTATAAAAATAAAATAGCCGCTACAAGCGTATGCATAAGAGAGAAAGGGAGACAGAAGAAGACTGGTGACTTCATGTGGGAGAAGTTACCCAGGCTTTCTCTGGGGGGATTAAAGAATTCATGGGTTGTGTTCATGGAGCACAGCACACTGACTCATGCAGTGAGGTGCTTACTGCTAAGAAGACCCTACTAGTGCCAACACAGACTTCACTTTCCTGACCACACTCCCCTGGTATAACACCACCATTAGGGAGGATAGGTTGGTATCTAAAGTCACTGCGACGAGTCTCTATCTGAACACACACATGATGAAGTAGATGATCTTTTAGAAAGGCGGTGGTCAAACACAAGACAGAAGATATTGCAAAACTTTGCTGTTCGTAATAGGTATGTTTTGCTGTAGCACATTCAGAGACTTAAGGCTGCATTTTCTGAAAGTGATAGTCTACCAAGGAACATCCTTTTGACTGGCATTCACCTCCTCGTGGGGCCTTGAAAATTTAGCAGAGACATACAGCTGCAGTCCTTAGGCAGCTACTTCCTGTTGTGTGTTTCCTCTGTTTTCTTCCTTCAGTGTGGGAATGCTCTCGATTCTTGACCCTCTCCTTCTTACAAGTCTTATTTCCAGGGAACAGTAAATAATCTTTCACAAATGTATAATCAGAATTCAAAAAGCAGATTTCATCTGCGGAGATGGGGGCAAAAACTTGACAATCTTAATTCAGTTCGTGCAAGATCTTAATGCAGCACAGTGTGAATGTTTGTTAAGAAAAATGGATTAACTTAGTGTTTCTGTGGTTATGCATTAACTGTTCATTAACCTTGTATATTTAAGATTACAAGAGCTAAAACATCACTGTCCTCTGCCCCTTATAATGCACTGTTACCTGTTTTATGCTTACAGTGCAAAATGAGTGACTTACAGATGTTCCAGTGATTTATGATCGTAATCTGACCCTTCATCTTTGATATTGCATCTGCCTACTACAGGATATAATTAGCAAGATACTTCTATATGGTTGTCTTTGGTGTCATTTACACAATCTGTGCTTTCTAGATGTCACAGACTACTAAGAGCATATGATATCCCTGCAGGGAGGAAAAGTACTACAGATAGCAGCGTGTGTGCTATGGTATTAGTATAGCTTCTAGAAGCCTGGACCAAATTTTAGACCAGGGCAAAATCTTTTCAAGATGTCATTCTGAAGTATTGATTATTCCTACAACCCAGAACTGTGGAGGCAGGGGGGTTAATCTGCATCCTTCTGTGGATGCAGTTAACCACAGAAAAACATAATAGAAGCTGTTGATTTGAAGCTTTTACTTTCCCATCTCCAAAGGACCCAAGCCCTAGTCTCTGAAGTCTCAGGTATCCCTAGAACAGATAGTGCTCTTGCTGAAGCTGTGCACATGCTTTCACACCAAGGGTATATTTCTTACCAATACAGACTGCTTAGAGGATTTCCATGTCTGTGGCGTCACCTTTGCAGACTGATGTCTCACTATTGAAGGATAAGCTGTGACAACATAAAACAGCCTGTTATAGATCAGTCCCTGCCACCATCCCCGTCCCCCCTTGCGAGCATCAAGATGAGTAGCAGGACTGGAAGTGCCACATAATTAGTATTGCATTGCTTAACATTGATATGCAGCCATTTTTAGGGTGGGACACAACAGCCATCAGACAGATGCCTATTCCACCACCCAATCACTTAGGAAAAGGGAGTAAAGAAGGTCTGTCTAATTAAAATGTCTGAGGAATGCAGAGAGGTGGGATGCAATCAGTCCAATCAAATTTAGGCCAAGTTCCGAACTAAGCATTCTGACTGTTGCGAAGAACACTGTAGGCTATTTAATTAGTGTAAAGAGCCGAGGCCTGCGTTTCATGTCAGAAGTTAACGACAGTACCTCTGGCAGCATGATAAGCCCTAACCCCCTTCTACCACACCAGCTCAGTTCTGATTCAAAAATACCAGCCCTGCTGAATCACAACCAGTTTCAGTTCTATCAGGTAATGGCCCTTCCCCACTGTCTCCCATTTGCAAATTCATCAGACCTGACTCTGCTTGGCAGGTGCTGATGCTCTTGATTTCCACCTCTGGTGCCCTTGAACTAGTGGGTAGTGAAAAGAGGATTATGAGATGGTGAATGGGGGATTCTGGTTCAGATGGAGAAGGACAGGCAGCTACTGCATATTTTTTTTCAAGGTTGTGCTCAGTGGCTATTATTCTTTCAGGATGATGGCTGTTTTAAAACACTGATGAAGCTAGAGGGGTATATGGCCATGAACATCATTTCCTAGTATCTCTCTCTCCCTGGTTCCTACGCCTCTAAAATCATCTAAAATTCTCATCGCTACCCGTTACAAACAAAATTTAAAACCCCTTCAACTATTCACTAGATGTAACTTTTTAATACTTTTTAACACTCTTTAATAAATTCCTGTTGCCCTGGTTCAGCAGAGTAGGTTACTCATGCAAACATGTGTGTGTATCTAAGAGATTGACAGTCAGGGCAGGAGATACAGGCCAGGTGTAGGACTGCTCCAGGCCTTCTCTGGGAGAGCAAGAACAGGATTAAATGTCTTATCACCTAAAAAGAAGGGGGCAGAAGGAAGGGGAAAAAACTAAATGCCTAGTACCGGTCTTAGTGAAGAGGCTCCCGTCAGACTGTTTGCTGAAGTCACCAGGCGGATTCTGTCCCACCGAGGAGAACTGAAAAGGCAGCTTAGTACCATTGCCTACTGGAAGATAGAAGAGGTTGTGTTATTCCATGGTGTTATATGCTGCAGTGGGGAAGCCCAAGCATTTCAAAACACACTCTGTAAAACTACCTTCAACTAACTTGGGGGAAAATGGGAACTAAGAGCTTTGTCCCTTTTCTCTTAGTAAGAAAAGGCAGATGAGAGCAGTCAGTTGTGGGGTCCCGGTGTACACAGTGTGTGAGTGTGAAGAGATCCCAATGCTCCAGGCAGGCAGGGAAGAGCCTTTCTCTTGAGAGACCCAGAGTGCAGGTGTGACTGAAGAGCAGCCACTTCCTTGCAGGTAAACTGCATCTCCAGAGACTGGAGTAATGAGGCAAAACTACGTAACTGCTGAAGCTCCCTTGCCTCCAAGCAGTTGAGGCTTTATTCAAAGCCCATTGAAATTAAAGCAAGGCTTCCCCTCCTGGCCTCCTTGGGGTTAGGCCCTGGCTGCCAGAATGAATCTGAGAGCAGAGACGATGAGAGGGAGACAGCCCTGCCTGTGGCATGAAAAGCAGGACCGACTTAGGTGTGGCTGTGAGTCACGAGAGCTCCCCCAGGCAGAGTGGCCGTGGATGCTTGTAGGCTGCTTCTGAAGGAAAGGAAAGGAAAGGCAAGACCCTCTGAGCATGAATGAAGCAAAGAACGAAAATATAGGCAAGAAAATGGAAGGTGGGGATCTGGGGAGAAAAGGCATGACTCACTGCTGCTGGTTCTTGGTAAACTAGCTCAAAGCACCCCCTCCCCCTTGTGCTGGATGCTGTACAGACAGTGAACGTCCGTCAGGCTCTGTCTTTGAGAACTTAGGAGAAAAGTAAAAGGTGTATGTGTGATGGAGAAGAGCAGCCTTATGCTTCTGAGACTGGCTTGAGGGTATTTGGAGTCTGCTCCTGGTTCTGCCACAACCTCCACAGATTGCCTTGGATGATGTTGGCATTCCCATCGATTGCAGTTGCTTAGGTATCTCAGGATCTTTGCAAATTGGCACCCGTGTTTTCCATCTTCCTCTTTCACTGTCTGAACAATGAGGACCAGGGATGCCTTTCCCTCCTAAGTACATAGCACGTAGAGCAGTGAGACCCTAGGTTTGGGTGTATTCAGACGGTGCTGATAACCCAGCTAAGAGATGGTTCTGTGAGACAGTGATTGACAGGTGGCAGGACAGCTGAGAGGCGAAGCAGAAGAGGTTGGTTAGCCAGCTAGAAAGCTGTGGCACGGGGGGTTAGATCCTTTCAAACTGAAGTCGGAATTACCCGTACCAAGTGTTTCCTCAGTCGCTTGGAAGGAGGAAAATTCCCATGATCGTGGGTTGAAACTGGCTGTAAAACAAGAGCATCCAGTTCAGCAGTCGGCTCCTGATGAGCTGGCTTAAAGGCCTGTGCCTGGCATTGCTCTATGAAATAGTCCCCACCAATTTGAAGTAGCCCCAAACCAGAAATCTGGGTCCAGGGAGTAGAGGAAAGCCCAGTCTTTTTTCTCTGGGTTCTAGGGAATGGCGAATAGACTTCTCATTTAGAGAACAAAGCTCTCTCGCTGCCACAGAGCTGTCTTTAGCTGCATTAAATTGCCAGCTCAGGTTTGTCTACTCAACATGACTATTCTGCAAAGAGATCTGCAGGCAGAGCCTTGGATTTATTGCTCAAGAGACACAAGTAGAGGAACATTTCTTGCTCAAGCACACATTGTCTCGGCCACTGTGACAAGCATGTGCTCCAGGGTTTCACTAGGACATCACGCTGTGATGCAGACTAGTGCTGTTGTACCCCTTGTGTGAGACATTGGACTCCCAGAAGAGTGAAAAAGAGAGAAATACTTTGAGCTGTTATGCTGCCATCCTGTGGACTGTTTTTCTATTTAAGTAGTTATTTCTCTCTCTGTGTGTGCCTGAGTCCCTCCTACTCTTCATTCAAAGACTTCCAAAGGCACAAGATGATCTTTCCAACCTCCTCCTGGCTTTGGCCAAATTGTTTGCAACATCAGGAGAAGAAAGCTCAGTGGAAGAGGACAGAAAGGAGTGTTGAGCAGTTGAACAGATTGTTCCTCTATCTTTTAGGCAGCATTTGAAACCTTTTATGTCTCCCCTCTGCCTCATTATGTCATCCCTGCAGGCAGATGCTCCGTGATACTGTCTTTAATGACAAGAGCAGTGGAAGGCTCCTTGAATTTAAGCAGGGCTTAAAAACCTATAGGTTCAGTTCAAATCCAAGCAGTTTCTTAGTACGGGCCACTGCAATTAGCACAGAGCACTACTGGGGCAGCATTCCTCAATGTAGCAAACAGACTTGCCCCTGTGGCCTCAGGCAGGATTTGCAGTGATCCAACCTAGCAAGAAAAAGGGTGTGTTACAAAACTATCTGTGAGACATTCAAGGATTCTGTGCATATTATGCAACGCAAAGGGTGGTCCTCTTTTTTTTCCCCTCCTGTTTTATGGAATTCCTTAGAAAAGGTGCAATTGGAGGCAGTGCTGGACTTCTACATGACACATTGACAGAGCATAGAAAGCTCTAGAGGGTTAAATGATTATGGGGATATTGCATTATTCATCAGATAATCCTTTGCTAGCCAGCATGCAAGCTAAGTGGGTCATGTCTCCTGTTTTGCCTACTGATTCATTCTGTTCCCAAAGTCCCCATCAGTGTGGTTTCGGCAGCTGGTTCCTTTCTATCATGCTTGAGTCCTCACCCTGGTGGAGAATCCAGCGCTGTTCAATCCCCATTTCAACAGAGACTGTGTGTGCAATCATGTGCTTAGTCCTTTTGGACAAAGTAACTTTGTTGGTAGAAAGTACAGAATGAGTAGTTTTGGAAGGCAACATGTCTGTGCTCTCAGGAAAACGCAGATGTGTAGGCGGAATAAACACTCCCCCAGTATATGTATATTCAAAAGTCCATTGCAGGAAGCAGTGGGCCACTGAACTGCAAGCCGCTGTACAGCCCTCACACTATTCTGTAGCTGACTGCATCCAGCAAGTGTCCCCACTGGCTCCAATAAAGAGCACTAAATAAGAAACCCCGTCTCTAGCAGTCCCTGTTGATCCCTCCTGTCTCTTGGCTCATCCTCAGGAGGCTGGTATGCTGGATCCCAGCTGTGAGCCAGAGAGCCCCCACTCCCAGGTCTTGGCAAGTGATCCTCCAGAGAGAAGCAGAGGGAAGTCCAGGCACTACAGTCCAGAGCAGTGAGCAGTCAGGCTATGCCATGCTATGGCACTGCCGCAAAGGGCTTTTCCCTTCCTTTTGCCGTGTCAAGTTTCAGCCCTGTCCCAAACACACACGGGAGCGGTGATGGCAGAATGGCATTGTCTGCTGTGTTACTCCCATCACACCCCCACCATACTCTTCAGATGCACGTTGGGCCATTTCCACCTGAACCTGAAGCCCCACGTTTCGAGTAGAGATGGGCTCAGCCCGTGCAATTTTAGAACTAACTTTCAACCGTCCCTTAAGGTTGAAAACAGTTTTGGATGCAGGGCTGAGTCTGTGGTCTCTCCCCAGCATCAGCAGCTCCGCTTAGCAGAACATGTGTTTCCCTGACAGCACAGGGCCTGTAAAGCCCTGAAGCAGCTGGGGCAGAACAGCAGCTATAACCATCCGGGTGGTGTTTGGAGACAGGCTTTGTGCACAATGAACCCACCGCTGGCAAAATGCCCCTCTGCAGCCTCTGATGGAGAGGCTGCCCCCTAACTTGGGGAGCCCGCGGGAAACAGTCCTGCTGAAGGCTTTTGCTGAGGCTGAACTGGGAATGTCGCCTCTGCCGCTGGTATCTGCTCCAAACTGCATCCTCAGCCCTGCGGCGCCGGGCAGGGCGGCCAGCGAGCTGCCAGGCGTGGGCTGATTACAGAGGAGAAGGGCAAAGTGGAAATTCAGACAAAGGGCTCAGTGTTGGGATCTGGGTTATCCCCATGAAACCCTAACAACAGAGCAGGCGACACGGCACTTCAAATACGCTTTCAGGGGAGCGCCACTGCTAATTGCTGCCATATCCCTTTGCCCCGCCTGCCATCTGGCTTTGCAGAACAGCAGCTGTAAACACCTGGCAAATCCAGGCAGGCCCTTGGTCTCTAGGGACCAGAGGAAATTTGGTTACTTATTTTATGCTACCCTTTCTGTTCTTTTCTTTCTACATGCGTTGCCTTGCCTAGGCTCTTAGCACTCTGCTTCTCGCTCTGGGGGTCCTGACACTAATGTAGAAATAGACAACTGCCATTTTACAACTGAATGTGTTGAAAACAGTCATTTACTCCAAAGACTCATTCTGTAGTGTTCACGTAACAATTGGGACATAAGCAAATCACCAGGGCTCTTGTCATCAGTGTCAAGAGCTCAGAAAGGAACTCCAGACTCCTGCTTTTTTAGGACACACTCCTCACTTCTTCTGTCCTTTCCCTGTAGGGCAAAAAGTATGTTTTCTGGTGAAAGTAAAATCCTAATGCAGAGCAAGCCTAGTGTAGCTTTTACATTTGATAGCACAATGGGATAAGCTTCTGGTGGAGAGTAACAGTGACTTCAACCAAGTAACACATGTTAAAACTCCCCTATATTCACAAACTACACTTTTTGAAAGAGTTCAGTCGCTCCAGCTCTCCTCCATAGAGTTGAGAACCTTTGCTGCCCTGAGGTGAAAAGGCAAAAACTTCTCAAAGCTCTGTAGGCTGGAAAGAAGACCAGGCATAAACAAATGCAAAGGGACGGATCTTGTCCAGGGGACAGCAGGAAACATGAGGGAAAGCAAATTTTGGGACAAATCATTAATGAAGTTCCTTTCCTCTGCTGTGTTTGGAGGAAGCCTGACCACCATTAGGATGCCATACCTTTGGGAGACAGGAACATGGAAAATCTCTTCAGATTGTCAGGCTGGTTCCACTCATAGTTGTTCATCATGTACCGGTGGTCACCTGGAGAAGCAGAGCAGGGTGTGAGATGGAGGAAGCAGTTTGGTGGCCTTGAGGGGGATGGGAGGAGGGGGAAGGGGATAACAGATTGGAATTGCTTCCTCAAGTGCTGCAGGAGATATGGTTCTTCTCTTTGAAAACAAGTTCCTCTATTTTTTTAATTCCTCTGTGGGACTCTGGCTGGGAGGTAAAGCAATGATGTAGCTGCCCAGAGGTTCAGCCTGGGATAAAAGAGAAAGCTTCCTCAAAGGCATAGCGCAGCTGAAGCATTCGGCCATTCAGGAGATATGCTATCTCCTGAAAATCTATAGGGAGACTTGAGCATTGAGGCATTTTCCTACCAAAATACTGCTGTGTGGCTAAAAATGTATCCCACTACAAAAGCAGTGGTTTGGGTTTGGCTTCTTTTGTGTGTTTAACTTGTGCACAGTGCTGGCTTTCAACCAGCAGATCTTGAACTGCAAGTATTACAAAGCTCAAGAAAGTCAGTGTTGGGAGGGCTCAGTGGGTTGGTTTCTTCAATTTTTAAAGAAAGATGCTAAACCTGAGTTGCAAACAGCTCTAGCTTCCTGGGCTCTTGGACAAGGGCATTTGGTTCAGGATTCATGCAAAATGGATGAAAACTACCCTTTTACTAGGTATTATGCAGCCTGGTTTTGGTTTTCCGACACTGAAATGATGCTCAATCAGTACAGTTGTTCATAAAAATACTTTATTTTAAGGCCTCAAGTGTTATATAAACCTATTGTTCTCTGCAAGGGGGTAAATTTGGTTCCCATGTTTAGTTCCATTCTTTGATTCTTAAGTCACTGAACAAACATCTATTTCTCCAATTTATTTCTGTGTTATTTACAATCCCTGGATGCTCTCTGATTATTTGCATCCTTGCCACACTACTAAGTAGGTACCTGTTATGACAACCGACAACTGAAAAAGTGGATTCCCTTTGGAGTCTGCTATTAAGCAGGTTTCATTCCATTAATATAATATTTCTTGGTTTTTACACTAGAAGATCAAGCTGGTTGCAAATGAATTTGTTGCAATGACTCAGGGGGAGTCTGAGTTAATTAAATCCATTAAGTAATTGTGGAGTTATTTCCTTGCAGTCACTAGATGCAGAGTGCTGTCCTCTTTCAAGTGTAACTATGGTTTGAAAAACGGAGAGCTCTGAAGTTTCTGAGACTCACCTTAAATAACATTTCCCAACTGAGTGGATACCACTGTTCTTCTCATTAGGCAGACTCCAAGCTGGGTCTATTAAATCCCCGGTAAAGTTTCTGAAGTGCCCAGGTTTCTGGCAGTAGTTAGTTGTTGCCCTGCTCAGAAATGTTTTGGCACTTGAATCCCATGGATTTCAAGTACCATTGAGGACTTCTGACATCAGTAACATGGAGGGGGACCCTAAATAAAAGTGATCAAGTGATCAAGAAGTAGTCAGTCTTTATCCAAAGCTACTAGAACTGAACGTCCGCATACTCTTGTTGGGTTGTACAAATGGCCAAGTAAAATGTATTTGCTTCAGGACTGGCAAAAAACAGCTCAGCAGATGGAAGGTAACTTCCTAAGTTACAGTAACTTGAATGCAAAATGCTTTTATGCTACTCATTTAGTTTTCAGAAGTGCTGTGAGCAGTCAGGCATCCAAAACCCCTTTGGCATTATGCCATTCAGGGTTTGGAAATTCTGCAAATCTCCAGGTGAACAAAGAAGAAGAAAGGAAAATGTACAAAAGTGATTTTTGGATCTGAGCTGCCTGTCATCTACTTGTATTAAGTTATAGCTAAATTTCTCAGCAAACCTTAGCACATAGAGTGTTGAGGATCTGACCAAGTATGTTGCAGTGTTAAATGTTGGAAGACATGTTCAATTTCTGGTACTACTTTAAGGGTAGGGAGAGTTTAAAAATATGGCTTTAGCTATTCATCGTGACCACTTTGAATGTGAATCCTGACTTTTCTGAAAGGTTGGTTCTCCGGACCAGAAGTATCTGGTCCATCTAATTCATGTCTAGTGGAGAATGATGGCACTAGATAAACATTAATGAACTGTTTGCAATGCAGGCTCCTTGGGACCAGGGATTTACTCTTTCTCTCCATAATGTAGGAAGGTAGCAGGCTGTCACTTGATGAATACTAGTAATTCTCATTACAGATCTAAATGTACTCTGGTCCCATGTCACCTTCATTCTTATTGCTCTAGATTGTGAGCGCCAGACAGGCTGATTCACAAAACCCAGGCTCTGAAAAACATTAGTGTGTTGACCAATAACTAAACCCGTGTTGTTCTGACCTCTATGCATCTTTTCAATGGGCTGCTTTTTGTCTGGGTTTTTTGTTTTCTGGGTTTTTGTGGGGTTGTTTCTTCCCTTCTTCCTTTATCATATCATCTTGTAATGTCTGTCTTTTCTGGAAAGAAATTGTAGTGATTTGCATGGCTGTTGCCCAGGAAAAAGGTGGTGTATTAATATGGGAGGAATGTCTAGCAAGTACTGTGAATTTGAATGAAATAACAAGGATCTTGCAGACTTGCAGCAGAGTTCCTCAGCTGCTTGTGTTGTATGAACTGGACTTGAAATGATTCCTGCTTCTTTTTGAGTCACATGTCATCCTGAACAGCAGGGTGCAATTTATCCTCATATTACCTATCCAGCTTCTTGACCTTTATTGTTCTGGTATCTAGGGTTCCACAGTTACTAATAGATTTTATCCTTATAGCAGCCTGGTGAGATAACTATTAATTCCGATCCCTGCTATTCTTAGTGCAAGAGATAATTTCATGGGATTAAGTAACTTGCCCAAGGTTACAAAGGCTGTTTGTGGGGGAGCTGGGAAGTGGAGTGGAGTTGTGGAGTCTCATTCTAGTGCCCTGACCTCCTAATCTTATGTGTGAGCTTGATGCAAGACAAGTCCTTTCTGCAGAACTAGTTGGAAGACACAGAAAGTAAGTGGGTTCTAAAACTTAGAAGATTCTTGCAGTGCTGTGGTATTCACCATGACCTCTCTATTCACATAAGAAAGATCATCCATCCTTAAAATTCACTGAAGCGTGGGGACCATTTGGCACTGCATGTCCTTTGAACACCTTGGCTCAGGGCAGATGGGAAACAAACCTCTCCCTAGTGGAACATGCAAAGAAGTATGATCAGAGAGAGTTACGCTGGTTCAAGTTGTAGCTTAACCTGAACACCAAAATGGAGACCTTTTTACTTGGAAAATCAGTTATTAGATTTTCAGTGACAGCTGCTTGCAGGGTATTTCATGTTGCAGCCAGGCAAGCAGTGGCTGAAACAGGCTGTTGTAAAATGTCATACAGTCATACCAGCACAGCCCATGTGCTAACCAAGCTGTACAAATAGGCTAATGACAGGATTTCAAAATTGCCATACTGGGGTGGCTACATTCACATTTCTGCCACTGCCTTCTCAATTTACCTAGTGAGCCACTGAGTTGCCTTAGTATGTCTGTGCAGTCTTCCATGTAGAAACTGTCATGCTAAACTTGCAGGGGCTTGTTGGAGCCTGGCGCAAGGCAGAGTGTCCCTGCTGGCCTCTTGCAGGAGGGAAGGGTCACTGTTCTCAACCCCAAAAAGAAGTGTTGCTCTGAAGTCTCATGTGGGAGGTAGCTAAACCGATTAAGCACTGAGAAGCTGAAACGTGAAACAGCACTCAGAGAAGTGGGGCTAGTTTGAACCCCTGGATCCCCTACACATGAGATACTCTAAATCCCTGGCAGTTCAACTGGCTCCGTCCCCACATAGGTCTGGTAGGATAGCTCTAATATTCCAGAATGAATTCCTGCTACGGGTAGTCTTTCTCGCACTTTCCCTAGGTCCTTGCTTACTTTCTCCTTTGAGAGCACGCTCATCACACTTCATCTCCTCTGACCCTGCACTAGGCTTTGCCTAGGGAGGGAGGGAAGGGGCAGATCTTGGATACTCTACCGTTCTCCATGTGGTTCCTCTCTATGAAGTTGCGGCCAAGATCTGCCTTGCAGATCTTCTCCACATGCCTCATGCAGACGTTTAGGAGGTCATCTCTGAGGAGTCCCATAGATGGGCTCATGCTCTCCCCTTCAAGCAGCACACTGTATGTTGGGAGGGATGGAGGGGGGACGTAATTCCGCATCAAAGCCCCAAACTCCTGCCAAAAAGAAGGGAGGAGAGGTTACTGAGGAACATAACAGACGGAGGCTAGATCCTAGGGAACTGGCTAAAGTTAGGCTCCAAATATAATGAAGTGCAAAGGAGAACAGTGAAGATGGAGGGGGCAGAGAAACGTTCTGCTTATGAGCTGTAGCCATCTACAAAAAAAGCAGGCATTGGCATACCTAAGTTCATTCTTCACCTACCAGAGCAGAGACAGCTTCAAATGTCAGGGTCAGTTCCTGCTGTACACGTGCAGTGAACTGGAGAAGATTAACGCATCTTACACCGACTTGGGATTTGTCTTTGGGACAAATCCTGTCCTCATGGGAAAAAAGGAAAGGAAAATGAGATCTCAGTTACCTGCAGGAAGAGCACAGAGTCACTGATCTGGTGGATCTGCTCCCTGTTCTCCTTGTCCTCCCGCAGAAGCTTTGCCCTCTCTTCCAGCTCATCCACGATTTCTTTTACATTCTCTGATGCAATCTTTTCCCTCTGGTCCAGGGCAGCCTTCACTTCATCCCTCTGCCTTTCCAGGTCGCGGATCAGCTCTTTGAAATGCTGGTCCACTGTGGCTTTCTCGTTGGTGGTGTAGTTCTGTGGAGGGAAGGGGCAGAGAGAGGAAGCAGCAGAAAAGACACAGGAGAAATAAAGTATTAAACTTCTCAGGGGGTGATTTGCTAATAGAGAGAGATACAGCGGGGGATATGTCCAAGCATTCTCAGCATTTAGACTGTGACTATGGACACTCTAGGTATGTAAGTCTTAGCACTAGAAAAGTTGTGCCAAAAGAAGTAATACTTGTACTTGCAATAATTGTGTGTATGTAATCTAAAGGGAATGCTGTCTTCCTGATTATAAGAGTATATCTTTTAATTAATGAACTGCACTCTTAGGTGATATTTGAAAACACTGTTTAACCTTCTAAATCATGGTTCTGGCTCCTCAAGAATTTGAGGACCAAATTCCCACCATTTCAAAGGAATGAAAGGTGCTGAAACACTTTTTACAGGGACCTGACCTCTAGGTCCCTCTGAAATATTCCTCAGAAGGCCTGTGGATGTAACTATATTCAGAGTTAAAATTTCTAGGTCAGATTTCCAATAATAATAATAATAATAATAGTAATAATAATAAAGCAGGCAAAAAGCAGAACTGGGAAGCCAAAGTGCATGTACCACATAAAAGGGAGAAGAATGGCTTTGCCTATTAATATTATGCAAATTTTCTGGGGTGTGTCCAAATAGTGTTTTCACCGCTCTATTCAGTTAGGGTATAAATGAAAAGAAAAAAACAACCCACCATTACAGTATTCTAACCCTTAGCATGGTGAAAGAATTATAAAGGAGCCCTATATCAGTATGGAGATAAGCTGTTCCACTATGAAGAAGAAGTTTGTTGGTGTAACTGTATCTGTTCCTGTTGCCTTATCTCCATCTGGGCAATCCAGAGCCCTTCTGGAGTTTATTTTTGTGTGTGATCTAGCAGGAAGAAAAGCAGCAGACCTTTGTTTCTCAATCAGCCTTGCTACTGGTGATTGAAGAACCATAAGGGACCCGAAGCAGGGAGGTGCCTTGGATCATTTTGTAACAAGGCCGTGCTAGCTCTTCTTGCTCTCCTGCAGGGTATGTTGCAAGATGACTTCAGTAGGAGTTGTTGTTTCCAAGATTTGGCATGAGTGAGTTTTGGAGAGTGACAAGATAGAGGCTGGGTAAGGGATGGAGTGAGTAGGAGCTGGATATGGCAGAGAAGTTGAGGAAAGGAGGAGAGGGATGTGAAAGAGTGGAAAAGAAAGGAAAGTGGCAAGTGCAGGAGAAAGAGAAGTGAACTTAAAAGAATATCCCATACGCACCTTGATACGGTCCCTCTCCTTCTGCCACTTATCCATTTCATCTTCTACCTCAATGATCTTCAGCTGCAGTTGTTCTTTCTGCAGGGAAAGCTCAGCCTGTGAGAAGAGGGGAGTCTCGTGAACTGGGGCTGAGGGTGGCCTACTTCAAAGAGGCGCTGTGCTTCCACTTATGCATTTGGCCCTGAACAATAACAGCTGGGAGGTACAGGTTCCTGGCACTGCTTGAAATGGAGATCATGTGCTGACACTGGACAAGGTCCCAGAGCTTCTGGCTGGGTCAAGAGATTCAGCTCCCTCAGCAAAGACAGCAGCAGAAGCACCCACCTACTAGGCTACTGTCATGGTGCCGCTTTTAATCACATTAGAGTCATTAGCTGGAGGGGGAAGAGGCCTGTTTCAAAATTCAGCTGTGTATGCAGTGAAGGGCCCATCCCAGGGTGTGCCTCTGCAGCAATAACAGTTTTCATGTAATTACGGAATGACGTTTGACGAGTGTTGCAACAAGAGGACGATGCCTCCGGCAGGAATTCTGTTTAGACAGGATTGTGGATTAATTTGCTCTGAATTGAGAGCTTTCATGTTATGATGAAGCTGGGGAATGCTTGGAAAAAATAAAAAACACAAAAGGAGGAGGGAGGAGGTGTAGTCAACCGTGCTTGGCTTAGATCAGCAACTTCACTGGGATTCATTTGCATTTCGTTTTGCACTGGCTTCCCAGAGAAGCTCAGACCAGACAATTGCATGCAAGGCAGTTCATAGAACTGGAGCCTGTGGAGGGCTGGGCAGCCATACCCTGGTGTAACATGCTGGTTGTTGTGCACGCCGTGTCTCTGGATCAGACCAGGACCTGGCTGTTTAGTAATGCCTTGCCCCGTTAACTCTGGGCAACCCCTCCCTCGGTCTTTCATATTCACCATGTCCCTGCCCAACAGATCATGACAAAGCCTTTGTTTACGCATGTCAAGATCTTTCTGTGTTTCATGTGTGTACAGGTTGGTCACAGCACAACTATAACTACAGGCAATCTGGCTATGGGACACTTATCCCCAGAGCTGTTTAGGAACTACACAGTTGGCAGAAATTACCAGTATTCCACAACTGAGCTATGCCATGTTAGAAAAGTTCTGAAAGCCCACTGTTCATGCTGAGATCCTTTGGCAAATGGTTGTATTACCCCAAAGCACTTACATTTAGGCCAACAGTTAGAGGCAGGGGAGGTGAGGGATGGATAAATCCACTCCCACGGCAGCTAACACAGTGAGGTCTCCCTGCTGCTGTTAGAACACAAGGTATAGTTCCCACTGCCGCCCATCCAAGAACATAATGCAACATGAAAACCTGGGTCTTCTCTTGTGATGATAGCTGCCCTCGAGGTGGGAGTTTAAAAGTTTTCAATTCTCCATTCAAGGAGTAAAAAATAGCATCACATGATGAAGAGCAGGCAACAAGCTGTCAACCAGCTCAGACCAAGGAAATCAGCCCATCAGGGCTCCTGTCTTGGTGCCAGTCACCATAGTGTCTGAACATCCTCTTGAGCTTGAATCAAGCACAGCTGCATCTGAGAGCCATTGGCTCTAGCTGTTCCAGTTTAGAAAATCGCTGTTTATAGAGGGAAAACACTTTGACTGTTGTTTTATTGCCTTATAAAACAGAAGAAAGGGGGAACAAAAGAGGCAAATGTATTCAAAGGTATCTCAATGCCGGAAGAGGTGCATTCTCACATTGTCATTGTAATTGTCCTTGTTTGTTGAGAGTTAGGAGAGCACTGGTCCTCTAAATATTATCCATACACCCTGACAGCCTTCAGTAGTCACCTGAGTGCTATCATGAGATGAAGCTCATATTCTACAGGGGTTCAGAGCAGACATGGAAGGGTTTTGCGGTACAGGATCATCAGGGAACCATATGGGTATCAAGATGAGAAAATTCACTCTACTACTGATCAAGAGTAAAGGCGTGAGCTCGATCCTATAGTTTTCACATTTTCAAGACAGTGACTTGGAGGAATGCATGCTTTTTTCCATTCTCGTGCACTGTGAGATGTCCTCTGCATCAAGACACAAAGGTGTGCAACCATCTTTGCAGAGCAGGGAAATGCAATGAGATAAAAGCATTTTAGATCCAGATATCCATTGCACTGCAGTAACCAATGTGAGACATTACACTATAATGCAAGTTGTTTCCTTGAGCCACAGAGCTATATCCAGATGTCATTAATTGTTAGCAAAGTAAAAAGCACATCTCCTGAGCAATGTGAGCTCCTGTTTCCCTCCTCATCCCTAAATATCAGGATGTTCTTGCAACAAGAATGTGAGTGAAATCTTACAGAGAAGGACTGGAGGGATTTTTCTGAGCAGACACGTAGACACTCCACAAGGGATGTGAAAAGAAAGGTAGCAGGAAAGAATTTCAGGTGATGGCTGGAAGGTGGTGATAACAATATTATACTTTTGTAGTACTTTTTAATTAAGATGGGTCTCAAAGGAATTTTGGAAACTATTACTTGCTCAAAAGTGATAGCTAACGCTTAACAGCTTGTTGCAGTTATAATACCCCTTCACCCAGAAAGGTAGTTTGGGTGCCTCTGGGATGGCATGTAACAACTATTTAAGAGCAGACCCACACTACAATTTAGAGTGAGAATTATGATTTGCAAATGGAAATTACAGAGGTAGTTCCAATAGCCAGAATATAAATATCACAGTCATCCAGGTTCGGCATGGGTTAAAACACCCATACTGAGGGCAAAAAGAAACATTAGTTACAGACACCAGCAGGGGCAAGGGAGGTGAAGGGAGGTGTTTCATTGCATGATAGTACAAACATTAAAACTAGTCTTACCATAGAAAAAGTTTTAAAAAGAGGTCCAGGGAGACCATGGAATAGTATAAGAACTGGTGACATGGGCACAAGGAGGGATTCAGTAGCGGTGCTCTGGAGATGGACCAGATGTAAGGGGTTCAGCAAAGGTGATTTCATGATGTTTTTAAGGCCCTGTTCAGTCTGGGACTGGCTGGAAGATTGCTTTAGCTGTCCATGTATATCCCGTGTTACATTTACAGTAGGGTGGTTACAGGTACTAGGGACCTTCAACTTCTCGGCTTCATTCCCTGTGAAGAAACTTCCCTCCTAGCTTTCTTCATATTTCTCAGGTTTTCCAGGATCAACAATCCCTGATCCCCTTATGTGATGGACCACCCAGAACAAATCCATTGGGTGAGACTTGGGGTTCAGAAGGTCCTAGTGAAAGATAATATAGCAGCTCAGCCCATTGTGGGGGGAGTCCCTACAGTGCAGAAATAACAGTAACAGTGAAGAAGATCTAATAAATACAGGTTTAGACCATTCGGTTTGACTATAGCAAGTTGAGAAATGCTGTCACTGGGAGTCTTTGAGCTAAGAGAGGATCCCCTATTAGAGTCTAAGTTAATTAGGACAGTCAAGAGACCTAAGTGAAAGTTCAGAGTGTACACCTAAACATCCACAACTCAACCCAGCCCTTGTGCTGTAAAGGACCTAGAGATGCGAGATTATGAGTCTTGCATCATGATGCAACTCATTTTCGCAAAGCAGCAATACAAGCATCATCATGTCTTAATGCTCTGGGAACCCAGTCCCTGCATCAGGGAACACCCCTGTGTCACCAGCCTGGGAGAGCTGTGCTAATTACCTGACAGCAACAACCAAATGCAATAATGAAGCTAGAGAAGAAGTGTTTAAACTAGTTGTCCCAATACAGGGCCTGTATTGGAAATGACATAGCTGAGAAATAAGGAAATTGTTTGAGACGTTATTTCTGCTGGTTTTGCCATTACATTATCCTAAGCTTTTGTTAAGCAGAGGTGGGTGCCAGTAGTCTACAATCTTTGGAGACTCTGCCAGCATCCTGCAAAAATGGCACTAGTCACTGCATGAGCTGAGGCCAGAAAAGGCTCTCTGCGCGGTTTGAAGAGAATTCCTTACTTGCAAACTGGTGGATTTTCCCTGGGTTCTGCCCTCACTGTAGAGGCATTAATGCAGAATGCAGGCAAATAGGCAAATCTACTCTAAATCACAATTTGCAGCAGGTCAGCTTCCCCAGCCTTCCAGCTAGGAAGAACATCCTGCAGGTAACTGCACCATCTCTGTGGAAAGAGTATCTATTTTAAGCTGTGTCCACAGAGTAACCACAACTAGTGTAGATAAGGTCTTATAGCCACATCATGCCCTAACCTTGCATCACTGAAAAAGGCCAAAAATCCTTCCACTGCCACATTGATACACTCTTGTTTGCTCTCTATTCAGACAGTGAAAGCCGTACAGAGCGGGCTCAGATTGAAATCCCTCTGCGTCCATCTCTGTGGACGGTTGACTTCAAAGCCTAGTTCAGACTCTGTGAAGTCTCCCCTTTTAAAAGTTGCTTTGTTGAAACGAGGAACACCCAGCTCCCGTTTCTGCATGCAGTTCTCTGCTGCCTCTTTAAACCTGCTGCACAATGTGAACTTTTCTTTAAAGGCAAAGAATTAAAGAAAAAATTCAAAGTGCTTTTCACTAGAACTGACCTGACATGCAGAGTACTAAGGCTGACGCTGGATAGTAACACCAGGTTATTTACAGCTCTGTGACAGGCAGGCATATGTAAAGTTGTCTCGTTTTGAGAATAGGCCTGTGAAACAGGTTTTGAATGAAGGATCCTCTTTCAAAATGAAGGGTGCTCTCTGAAAAGGGGGCTCTAGTTCTGCTGATAAATCAAGCTGCCCAGAGGGTTTTAGATGAGTGTACAAGCTGCTATTGACAATTCTCACTTTTGAACTGTGTGTGGTTATTACCCAGCCTCACGAACTTTTTCTTGGTGGTTTCTTGTACTGATTCTGGTGGGGGGGTTACTTTTCCTTTAAATCTGCAGCAGGAAACTAATGCAAAGTGGATCTGGGGAAGGCATTAAAGGTTTTCTGGGTAAAATGCGCAAATACCACTGTGTGGAAACTCAGAAAAAATATCTGTGTCCTCCCTGCCAAGTTGCCTCTGGCTGACCCACTGTGCCTTTCACTCTTGTCTGCTCAGCAGCATACCAGGAAAAGGGGGATGAGTGACTTTCAGACCAGGCTCCTGAAAAGTGGAAGATGCTGCTGTGTTCTCCCTCTATCTCGTGGAGAGGTATCAGGCTTTTTCCACTGCTTGCCTAAATGCTCTAACCAGTAGGTGTCTGTATACCGGCTTGTTTGCATTCCTCTTCTTTTAAGCTGTACTGTCTCTGTGTTGTGGAGCAGAGTTACCTAATTCTGCAGAAGGATCTTAAGCTATCCCTTGCTTTCCCAACACTCAAGTACAGCACCTCTCTTCCCTACAGGCCTATAGCAAAGATAAACTCATGAAAGAGACTGTAACCTGCATTAATTCCACGGTACGAAAGGAACAGATGTCCCTTTATGTGACAGTTTTGTGCCACCAAATTGCTGAGCGCCCAGATAGACAGTCAGGCTTAAGTGCATCACAGCATAGAACCCCACACTAGTTCTGCTGGAATCCTCTCCAGGTTTGGAGTCACAGTATAGCCAGGGACTGGGAAATCCTTGCAGACAAACCAATTATTCCTTGACAACCAATGCTGTGTGAAAGGGTCTGTCTGGATACAGCTGTATCCTGGTCACCAGTCCAGTGGTAGAGTTAGCAGTTCTGGAGGTAGTAAAGCTACCCTGGAACTGCTCGGATGCCAAGCTGTGAAAACAGGGCAGGGATGGGGATGACCTGATGTTGGTTTTTTGCTTATTCTTTCCACAAAGGCCAGCAGCACCAGCCACACATTGCCACTCTTCCAATTTGTGGTCACATTCCAGCTCAGCTGATTTACAAGACTTGAAAAGAATAGGTGGTGCACACAAGGGACTTGGAAATGTTCATTCCTCTTTGTGGTTCTTGCTAAGGCTCCACCTATGCTGAATAAATCAGGGCTAGGAATAAACCTTTGTAAGTAACAGCTATCCTGTTAATTGTTTTTGTCTGAGTGAATACTCAAGTTACAACATGATCAAAACTCGTTGTCAGGAGAAACTTGCACATGTGTATGATTCATATTGATAAAGCCCTAAATCCTTTAGGCTTAGCAGCAGCAGAAGCAGCACAAGACAGTACAGGAACTGAAGCATGGAGCTAATAAGAGCAGCACAAGGACTCTGAGAAAGAAATCAAACATCAGTTAAATCTTAGGTAAAGTCTTCTCTGCCCTGCTATGGTTGCCTCTTTAAAAGCAAGGTGTTCTAGGTCCATCCAACTACAGGAAGAAGGCTCTGACTAGCTTTGGTTCCTCAGGGAGCAACTGTCAACCTCTTTTCAGTAGAAATGGCTAAGAGGAATTAGACAACCTGGCAGACACTAGACACAGCTTTAGGAGATGTAGGCATATGCTATGTTCAGAGCTGACATCAAAAACACAAGAACAAGCAATTATGAAACACAGCAGGCTAGCAAGCCCTGCAGGAATTAAGAAAGACTGACTGAGAAATGGAAGAAACCTTGTCTGGTTTCAGCAAGGCTGCAAGTTGGAGATGACATTGCAAGAAAAGACCAAAATTTGCACAGGAAGACAGAGATAAGGTCTAGATAAGATGCTTTTTCAGCCGTATGAGATGAATCTTCCTAGCACCTTAGAAGAGTTAAACTGTTCTTCCAAGTTAAGGGTAAGTCAAGAATTTCCAACAGCGGCTACTTGTATTTGCCTGTTCACCACATCAGAGCGCTGGCTTGCACTGTGCCTAAGACTAGCGTTTAGCAGACCTTAGTGCCCTTCCAGTTTCTGCCATGGACTGGTTGTATGACTCTAGGCAAATTGTTTTACATTATCGTTTCGTAGGTCTCCTTTCTGTAATCTCTCCTGTCCTGTCTGCTTAGATCAGAAGGTCTCTAGGCCAGGACATGCTCTTACCAAGGGGATGTACAGCACTGAACATGGTGAGACCCTGATCTTTACTAGAGCTAGTGGAATAATCATACATCCACCCAGAAGGCAAATGGCATGAGACTTTAAGCAAACAAAGGTGGAAGACTTTTCATTAGAATAAGCACTGTTCCACATACCAGCCTCATCTCCTTAGATGTCCATCCTCTAAACCTATTGTAGTAACACTTTAGGGGAAATTGTAATTATTTGTGTTTGCACCAGGGTTTTTTCTTCATCTAAGCTTCAAAAGACTCTTCCTATAGGTGTGGCTCGACACTATTATATCCGTAACAGAAAAGAAAAACAAAAAACCATAATCTCGCTCGAAGTAGCTGAGAAGGCAATTTTCAATAGTAACTTGAGCAGCCACTGCTCTGACTAGCTGTATTCTGGAGCAATGAACTTGAGCAATGCCCCACCTTTCTGGCTGTGGGTAACACTACACAAACACTGTCAAAACTTGAGACTTTTTTTTTTTAAACTTAGCATGTAGGGCTTTGATTCAACTTCTGCTGAAAGGCAGAGGTGCGACCAGGGGTGGAAACCAGGTTGTCCACCCCCCACAATCCCATCTGCTACACAACACCAGTGCTATGCTGCTGTAACCAGCCATTAGGAGAACGATAATCCCATTGCAGCCGAACCCAGGCAGTATCAGTTCTCCACTAAACGCTTCCCATCCGCCACCCCTACATCCCAAAATTACAATGCAGACATGATTTTAGGAGAGACTGTAGGCTGGAGAGCAGAAGCTGTGGTATAACATTGAGGTCTACTGGAAAGACTGATGGGAATGTGCAATAAAGAGAGCATTACCTCTTTTCCCGCTTTCTCGATCTCCACTGTCACTGTGCTGTGGTTCTTGTGCTCCTGGAACATGCAGAGGTAGCAGATGCACATCTGGTCTGTCTGACAGAACAGCTCCATGGTCTTCCCATGCACAGGGCATTTTCTTGCTTCAAAGTCCCTGATGGGGTCCAGGAGCTGGTGGTCCCGGAAAGCTGCTCCCTCCAGATGGGGCTTGAGGTGCAGCTCACAGAAGGAAGCCTGGCACACCAAGCAGGACTTCACGGCCTTTTGCTTGTTATCGATGCAGGAATCACACAGAACATCCTCGAGCTTCACCCTGGGCCGTGACCCAGCTGCTCTGTCAGGCTTGTTGAAGGTGGATCTTCTCAGGTCTCCTGTCTCCACGAGAGGGAGGGAACTTTTCTTCAGGTCCCCCATCTGCCCCCCAGAGAACAACGACTTCCTCCCTTCCCCTTCACTAGGCAGGAAGCTTTTTTTGGAATCCAAGGAGAAGAGGGGCTTCCTGAGATCGCCTTTCTCTGCAAAGGAGAGGGGTGGTCTCCTCATGTCTCCTATCTGTCCACTGGCATATTGCATCTTCTTTGAATCTGCCGAATCCATGCTGAAGTAGGTCGATCTCTTCTCATCGGATGACTCCACAAACTGAATGATGGGCCTCTTCCAGTCACTCCCAGAGAAGAGGGAGCTCTTGATTTGCCCTGTCTCCAAAGAAGCACCACCAGTGCTCTTCATAGCTTCCTTTTCACCTCCACCGGGGTTTGTGGTCTTCTTCACTTCTTCTTCTTTTTTGGGGGCAGATGGACTCTTCACATCCTCTGGCTTCCCAGTGGTACCATTTGTCCTCGCTGCGCTCCCCGTTTCCATTGTCTAAACAGGGCAAATTGGCTTCACTGCTCAGTCTTTCCTCCAGTTCCTGCCTCTCAAGACTCTACAAAGCGGGTATGTCTGCACGGTCGTTGTCTCGGCAAGGAATGACGGTGGAATGCGGGAGAGTTTCTGCCCAAGTGACGCACCTGGAGCTCCTGCAAGGAGGAGGAGAATGCCTGGATTATGCTAGGTAGATGCAGGGAGAAAGAAAGAAACAGACGTTACCAGGGATCAGAAGCTACAGCTGTGCAGTTAATTATACAAGGCAGTCCACACCCAGGAACATTCTTGTCTAACCAGGTTTGGGAGGAAGGGCTGTTTATATACATAGAAATGTGTTTTTTTTTTTAAAATTTTCATTAAGATGTAGCAACCAGTTTGACCGCTTGTTTCAAAAATAATTTTGCTCATTGTTGCTAGGAGCGGAGGTTACCTCCTTGCAGAGATGGGCAGGGACGGAGAGACCATGAGGTGCTGAAGATGGGTTTGTTAACTGGGTCATACACATGCACAAAAATAATTATGGTTGTAATTAAAATGAACGCCTAGAATAAAGCATTCTTAAACTGGATTCCCCTGAGGGCTTACTGTATTCAGTAGGACAGGGAGGGGAAACATATGGATAATACTTGGTTTAAAAGACCCTGTTATCTTTATTTTGATTTTCATGTTGGGTTTGTGCGAGGTCCTTCCATCTAGACCCGGAAATAGCCCAACCATGTATCAGAAGAACACAGCTGACCTGAAGTAAAAATTGGCTAGTCTTGTTTTTCCCACAGGCCATGCAATCTCCACTAATGTGACTAGTAGAATAAAACCCCCACTGCCTATCTCATTGCATGTTCTCACTGAGATAAGGGTTCTGGTGTATCTTACGTGGCTCTTCCCATAAATGTCCACTGAACTGAGAGACATACCTGTAACATACCTGGAAGAGGATATATTTTACAGCTAGATGGCCAAAATGTTTCTTGCAAGAGAAAAGAACTGAGTTTTAAAAATAGATTGGTCTCCACTAGCTGTATTCCTGGGAAATGTTCAACTTGTTGGAATCACAGAAGATTTCAGAAGAAAAAGGCTCTTCATAAATGCTGGTGAATTCCATCAGCTTCAAAAGAAAGAGATTGATCTTCCACTCATATCAATTTAGCATAGATTATGCTCTGAATTTCAGTGAGATTGCTTTGAGATTAACGCCCAGGGTGTAAATTAACCATACCTAAGATTTGTGCTTAATTTAATTTTCACAGAATGCAATGGTGGTGTTGCTGGAGAATGGTTTTTACCCTGTAATAATTTCTCATTAGAAATCCGTAACAAAACCCTGGTTGGAAGTGTCCTAAGTAGTGGAGGAAAAATCCAGGTCTGCATTTTGCAGGTCTTTTTTATGTGTGGAGGAAATAGAGGTGCAGCCCAAAACAGGAACAGCATACACTTTGGATCTGATATGAGAATGAGATAGTCAGGAAGCGCCTGTCTTACAGATACAGTTTCTAAGGGCTTTGTCAGTGCAAAATGAGAGAAAAGGAAAGAGAGAATTCCTTTCTCTTCAACTGAAATGCAGTTGGGACCCCTGGCTCATAGATCCAGCCCCTCTTACTGCCTGTATGTCGTTATGGCTCTCTATATATGAGAAATGATTTAGTATACAGTATTTTTGGGGATAATAGTTGTTGGGAAAGGCCACACCTTTTGCAGTAATTTCTAATGGACAGTTTTCTTATTAATAGGACCATAGTCTTTCGTGAGTCAGAAGTCATTCTCTGCCATAGGAATGGCAATGCTATTTTTTAAAAACAAATTTCATAAAAGAAAGAGATTGGCTGACATATATGTATTTATTTCCCCCTGGCTTCCTGGGCTGAGCTGATCTTTATAACATCAACAGTCCTATAGATCTCCAAGTAATTAAAAATACTGGAGGGCGGAGGTGCCTGTTCTCACGTGTACGGAAAAGACTCAGCAGAGCTTTTCCAAGCTAGCATTAATACTTAAGAAACAAAAGACATCTATATGAAGAGGTCTAGCTTGGAAGAAGGCAGTCTTGGTTTCTCTTGTTTTCCTGACACTTTGTTACAATTTTGGAGTAGGTAAGGTAGTCAGAAGATTAAGGACTGAATTTTTTCATCTTGGTTTTACTGATGCAAATCCAGAGTAAATAAGTTTAATCGTTATTCTAGGCAGACTCGAGAGTAACTGGCTCAGGAGGAGGTTTATTATTGAGTCTTCTGTCCATGCAGAGGCACATACAAGACTGGCACCCTCCAATAAGTCAGGTTAGGCTGTGCTTTGCCTGACCTACCCTGATGTCAGCTGTGGCTTTAGCTCCTCCATTTGTTGCAATACTGGTTAAGTATGGCCATACCTGAGATGTAAGACATTGTAATGTCTATCATCTAACGCTGCTCCAGTCAGACTGAGACGGGCTGTTGTCAGCCCTCATGACAGTCAGTATGTTCCATAAAGCTGCAGGTTCTGCTTTGGCTTTTGAATAGCTTGGGTGGCATCTGTCCTTGCTGCTTAATTTTGGAGAGCCCTCAGCTTAAATGGTCTATGTCAGACAGAAAGAGGGAGGTCATGTGCATATACACACAAACAGACTAATGGAGCCAAGTGCAAACTGGATTTCTTGAAGAAGAATCTGTTTGCCAGTAGTCTGAGCTGAGCCTCCCTCGAGTCTGCGGAAAGAAAGGAAGGATGTCACTCATGTGTGCGTAAGGAACGTTCCCTGCTGTTCCCAGTCATTTCTGCATAATGCCACTTTCATTGGTCCCCTTTCAATCTCAGCTCTCAGCTCACTCTGGCAGCGTCCCACATGCCTGGCACTAGCACCTTGGGCACGTCCTGCTTGCAAATACCTGTGAAACTGTGGCAGGCCCACCTGTGATGAGAAAGAGCTAAATGCATCAATTCTGCTGCCACATGTCCTGGGACTGCAGCTGTGCTCCGTAGCCAAAGGCCAAGCCCACTCTTTTCCCCATAATCTCTCTGCACCTCATCACACCTCATCATGTTTTTTTATGCCAAAAATTTGTTTGCAGATGGGGCCCACCTCTCTTGTTATTTCTGGCCTTTCCTGGGAAATCTACTGTTCACACCTGTCTGAAACTTGAGGTGCACGTCGTCTTTTTGGTGCTCATAACCACTGCCAATGCTGGCTAATTCTGCCAGGGAATCACAGGAGGACTACTGGAGTTAAAGTTTGTTAGGCAGTTTGTGCTTCAGTTCCCAACTGTATTTAGAAGACTTGTGCGCACACATGTATTTCAGGCAATTTAGAAGCCAAAGTAGAGACTGGACGTCTCTTTATTGCAGGCTTTATCTTTGCACCTCCCAGAGGGTGGCTCCTGATTTCTATAGCATGAGTTCACACTCGTGTAAGCATCATCTGTGATTTTTGCACCAGCTATCCCTACGTTTCCTGCAGAGGACAACTGTCTCCTATCTAGTGCACTGCGTCAAGCTGATCACACAATATGCCCATGTCTATGCCTCTGACTCAGAGTATACACCCACGTTTGGCATCTGCAGTGCCTTTCATCTGAAAAACTCGGAGCATTTTTCAAAGGTTCACAAATTAAACTTGACAACACCTTTGCAAAATAGGTCTGGGTTGCTAACCCTATGTAGCAATTAGGGAAACTGAGGCATGTACTGTGGAACTGACTGAAATTTTTCAGCAAAAGTGAAACTTTTTTCCTGAAATTGCTATGCAGCCTTTTTGCTTGCTCATTCTCTTATTTTTCATGATTGTGACCCCTCTAAATCCTTGATTTTTTTTTAATATTCCATGATGCTTTTGTTCTTGTTTTAAACTTAATTTTCTTTCATTGTATATGCACCAGTACATTTGGGTAGTTTGTTGCTGGTACTAAAGCTTTTCCACTGTGCAATGTGCTGCACAAAAATATTCATGGGTAGGTACCAAAAAAAAAAAAAAATTCCCTAGGATGGAAAAAGTGAAAAAATTTGGTCCATTTCAAACTAAATAGACTAGAAACAGTTACGCCAACCCCAGGGCACTCCTTTAGACAGGCTCCGGAGCAGAATTTCAAACACCAATGACTGATGAAGTCATGGAGAGTCATAGAGAATTAGATCAACCAGCCTATGATTCACTGGCCCCAGTTCTCACAACAATTCCAACCAAACTAGGAGCGGGGAACTTGTCTCCTAATTGCCTGCTCTGTGCTGTACCCACTAATCCACACTCCCTTTCACATCCCACATATTTTCAGTCCTTTCTTATTTCTTACACCTTTATGTAAAATAAATCCACAGCCCAGAAAGTGCTACACTGAAATGCATGCAGGCTATTCCTGCTACAAGAAAGCACAGGAAATCAATCCATCGAGCATGTAGACACCATTGAGCAATGACCATGCATTAACCAGCTCCCAGTGTTAACAGCAGAGCAGGCAGAACGAGTTCAAGGCTTCATGTTGCTTTCACACGTATCAGATTCAGTCAGCAATGCATACGGGTAGATCAGTAGAGGTATCCTGGTATGGAGTGCATGGGGAAAAAACAACAGTGCTGCAGGTGTGCTTAAAGCAGATCTACAGATACTCTCAGAGCTGTGATTTATACAAGATAGACTCAATTTACGTGGCAGAAACTTCAGATATTTGTGACAATTTGGGCTCACCGCCTCCATAATCAGCTGTGTGTCTCAGACTAGGTGAGGAAGGGAAGAAAAACTGAACCAGGAAGATCCAGTTATTTGGGGGATGCATTTTCATGTTAGGGGACATGCTGAATTAAGAGCTCGGTGATGATGGTCAGGACCTGGCTTCAGATACGAGGACTTGGATTTTTAGGGTAGTGTGAGCATCTGAATAGCTCCTCCAGGGTACCACGGCAGGCCAAACACAAGCTTCCCAGGGCTTAAATCAGGCCCGCAGGCTATGAGCTGGACCATGGGGAATCTTAATTATTGGAACAAGTTACAGGCAGGATATAAATGCCCGTTGTGTAACAACGATACTCAGTGAGCGTGCAGATGGAGGGTGATTCACTGAAGGAGTGAGAGGGTGTGTGACGGGACAAGGGCATTAACTGGAGGATATGTGCTGCCGGGGGGAGGACCCCTTTCTAGTGGTTATGCTGAGTCTTCAACTTCGAAAAGGCTGAAGGGGAAAATGACTACTCAGCATTAAATTCATGTGGAGGACAGGAAAGGGAATACCAGCTAAAGAGGGAAATCTATTTGAATTAAAGGACAGTGCTAGTGTAAGATCAAATAGGGTAAATTTGTTCATTAAAAAATATAGGCTAGAAATTAGAAGACAATTTCTAGACATCACAGGAGCAGAGTTCAGGGATAGCCTTTGAAACAGTCTTGGGCACCAGGATACGAACTGGATTCAAGATGAGCTTGCAACAGTCGTCAACACGTTGCATAACTGTATGGATGATACTGCATGCCTTCAATGTGCTTACAAGACTTGTTGCACCATGTTCATATTGTTTTTAATTAATTAATTAAGCCTGTGTTTCAAGGCTTCTGCTGGTTGCCTGTAGAGGCCAGGAAGGATTCTCCCCCCCCCCTTTGATGATTAACTTAGTTTCTGTGTCATTGGTTTCCAGTTTTTGTTTTCTTTTCCACCTCCTTTTCATGCACTGGAGATTGGCACAACCTGAGATGGGGAAGTTGGGTGGAGCTGGTTGCACCTCTCAGGTGTCTGCTCAGCACTAAAACATAATCTCCAAACTTGGGATCAGGAAGGAATATTCCTTAGTTGGATTGGCAAGGACCACTGGAGCTTTTTTACCTTCTGCTGTAGGGTGGCGTATTCTCTTTTAGCTTCTTGGGAGCGTGGTCACTGGCAGTTTTCAAGTCAGCCTCAGTAACTGTGCAGATATGATTTTGTGGATGGTTCCACATGTGAACTTGGGAGATTGTGATTCTGTTCTCTGTTCTGGTCCAACCTGTTCATAATCTTCTAAAGTGCTCTGGGATCTTTGGGAACAAAGCATACTACAAGAGATAGATATTATTTATGTAAAATTGACAGTTCATATAATCTTATGGTTTTGGGGGCTGTAGAAGTAATAAAATATTTCCTGCTTTGCAGCTGGCAGACCTGAATTTATTGATATCTGGATAGCTGCACACAGATTGTACTCCTTCCAGAAAAAGATTTGGTCCTGGGGTATGGGTGCTAGCATGGGTCTATAGCCCCCAGGATCTCTTCATGTACTCTTCTGTGAGGATGCTCTTTTTTCTCTGATGCTCGGAAATGATAACTTTTAGCCCAATTTGCTATTGTCCCCAGAAGCAGGAATTACTTTGTTACATCTAGTTCTCTATGGGTTTGCATCTCAGCAAAAAATGCCTTGCATCACACTCTGCAAAGCAGGGAAATGCAATCTCCGTCTTATGCCTCAGGAACCTAGGCCTGCCAAAGCTGAAAAACATTGGTTTTCCAGCAAGCCAAAGGCAGAGACCTTTCCGTCTCTGCCCCATTGCTTAAAACGTTGTTTCCCCACTACAGCTTATTTTACTGATCTGTGAGATACAGTTCCAGTAGCTGAGCCACTGAGGAGGTTTCTGGTACAGTGTGTCAGCAGATGGGAAGGGCTGCTAGGGCATATCTGGGGCAGGACTCCTGTACGGTCCTTTCCTCCCTGAGCAGAGGGACAGTTTCGCTCCCTCTGAAGAGCTGTGCTGATTAAGCTTGTCGTACAGCTACATCTGGGGTCCTAGACTGGGAGAGAGGTGCTGTGGGATGGAGCCCAGGCTGGGAAAGGGTTGCGGGTACCACTGGTAAGATTTATTTGCGACAGGAGAGACTTCAGAAGTCCGTGTCATGTGCTGTAGGCAGCCTTGACGTCCAGAGGCTCTGTGCTAATGGAGCTGGAAGAAGCTCTCTATTTGGTGATCGGTGATAAAAAGTGGTTATAAGGAACATCACTACTTGCTCCTCCTTAGTCTCCTTCTAAAGTTCATCCCTTTCTCCGCAATCCCATGCTTCCCTGTCCCTCCTCTCCAAGCATCTGTTCTCTCCCAAGGTCAGCAGCTGTTCCCCAGCTTCCCTCTCAGTGCAGAGTCTCTGCCTGGGTGAGATCAAAGTCCCAGCTCCCCGGTGAGGTCTGGGAGTGAAAGCAAGTGAAGCTGATGGGACAGGGTGTGACTCAGTGCCGAGCCTGGAGGAGGCAGGTGGAGAGAAAGAGGGGAAACATGGATGGATAAAGAAGAGCAGAACAAGGACAGGCAGGGAAAGAAGAAAAAGGGCAGACAGCTATTAATAGAGTCTCCCTAACACACGAACTACTCTGAAATCCTCTGTATTTGGCAATATCAAGCCAAGCTTCCCTCCAGGCAGTGGTTGTTTCTAGCAAGGGTAGCATGGAGAGCTGTGCATGGAGAAGCACTCCTTGCCCTGGCCTGCCCTGGGGACAGAAACTGTGGCTCTGTCCCTCCCGAGGTATCCAGGCTGACGTGGCCAGCGAGCAGCCCAGCACAGTGGGAGGGGAGAGCGGGATGGGGCAACCTCTGCCCTGAGCAAGCGCTGCAGGTGAGGCCGAGGAGGGAGTAGATGCTTCCTCCCCTTATGCTGTTGCTTATTCATGGTCCAGGCGCTGGTGAGGGGCTGGGGGTGACGGCAAGCTCGCAGTCTTGTGGGATCAGCTCTAGCCCTGGTTGGTGTCTTCCTTGCTAAGAGCAAGTGCCGTCTCCCCCAGATCTTTCTTTGCTTCTTGCAAGAGCCTCAGTATCTCGAGTCAGATCTCTGCAGAAGGCTCAGCCTCCTGAGACGCCCCCCCCCCCGCCAAGGAAGTTGCTTAGAGTGATGGGGAGCCGTCACCCACCCAGGGCAGCAGGGCTGGTCTGAGCAGTCCCACAGATGTGGAAGAACCTCCGTCGGATGTTTTGTCCGCGCGAGAGCTGCCGCTCCATCATGCCAGGAGACAGCTCAGCACTTGGGGAGCTGCAGCCTGACCTCGCTGGGCTTCCCTGCCTGCCAGGGAGGCTTTAGGGGAGGCGGTGGTTGGGCCCCAATCTGTGTCATTGTTGGGTTCCTGGAAATCAGGAGTGCAGGATGGAGGAGGGGGGGAAGCCTGAGGAATGAGGCCACCACACACAGCAAATGACTGTGAGCTCAGCTCTTGTGTCTGGTTGTTCAGAGGAATTCTCATTCTGAAAAGCCCCCGGGAAGTTAAATGGGAAAACATGTTGAAACAAGGACGCTTATTCACCCTGTGACTGAGCAAGACAAATATCCAGCGTGTGTGTGCGTGCGTCTCTTGATTTACTCCCCTCTTCCCTTCCTATATAAATGCAGAAGAAAAAAATAGGTCAGCAAAAGAAAAATGAGACAGAGGTGAAGGGGGAGAGACAATGAAGAGGGAAAACACTGGGAAAAGGGCAGAAGGAGGAGAAAAAATCAGAACAATTCTGGGAGAGAAATACAAAACCTAGATAAGAGAGTGAACTTGGGGCCTGAGCCTCCCTTACTCACTGCCATAAATACAGGATAACTTGACAGAAGCCGAGACAGGGCAAGGGTCAGGGCCAGACCTCGAGGAGGGTTAGCATCCACCATTCTTACTCATCAGGAGCAGCGCTGCGCTGCGTGCCTTGCCTGGACTTGCTTGTCCTTGGTCAGCATTATCCCTCTGCAGCCGAATCCCACCCTCTGGTTTTAGGGTGGTGGCAACTGCCTGGGAAACAACTGTGTCATGCTGTCCCCTTCTCCAGGTGAAAACACCAGGATCAGCAAGCTGCAGGGAAGGCCAGCAAGGCTGCTTTTCTCCAGGCAGCAGCGCAGAGACCACATTTTGGTTGCTGGCATTCAGTAGGAGATGGGAGCAGGGGGCAGGCAGTCCTTGACCCAGCTTTTCTTCCTAGGTCCCTTATCTGCTCCCGTCAGGAGCCGCTCAGTGTTTGGGACTTGGGAAGGGATCTGCAATTCAGCGGGAGCGTGTGGACACCGGCCCTGGCATGCACAAATGGGAGTGAAATTTGGCATCCAAGGAAAGCAGTGTCTGATGGAAAATGTCTGATGTTTGCCTTGGAAAGGATCTGGGGACAGGCTGATCAAGGTAGCTCTTACGTCACTGGCACTAAGCTCACAGTCCTTCAGCACCTGTTCATACCTTCTTCCAAGCCCCGCTGTTAAATGGCAGGAGCTCAGACTTCACCTCTCATCCTGCTATCCTAGCTCTGTGTCCTAGCTCCTGCCTCTCTCCAGATGCATCCTCGCTGCTCTGGACAGCCCAAAGGGCCATCTGCACCCTGGATCCCCCTCACAGCCTTCCTGTAACCAGCCTCCATCTTCCTGCCAACTGTACCAGGCCCTCTTTGCTTCCCTCCTATGTGGCCTGGTAGCAGAAAAAGCTGTTCCCCTCTCCACCCCCACCCAGCAAAACAAACTTCTAAAGGGTTCTCCAGCTCAAGAAACCCCCTGCAGCAGAACCTAACTCAAAGTCAGGGGAGATAATGGACTTCTCGATGGCACAGGCATGGCCACCGCTGCTTCCTTGCCCACGGATGCCTGCCTGTCCTTCCCATCCTCCTTCCCACCTCCCCAGGGCAGGGCTTTCTGTGTGGCTAGCATGTGGAGCTCTTCTCTGGACTTGGTGGCAGCTCTGTCCCTGCGGTAGCAGCTCTATGTGGTGAGTTAAGTGCCCATAATAAGGTGAGGGTAGCAGACTGGACACTGGCAGCAGCAGTAAGGGGCACAGCCTCAGGCCAGGCATCTGCCCCGCTCCCTGCGTGCCAGCCAGCACTGTCACTACGACTGTCTGCTGGCCCCACAGAACAGGATGGCCGGTCAGGTTGGAAAACTCTTTTGCAGCTGCATGTGAGCTTTGGAAAGTGCCCAGCACCCAGAGGGCCCAAAAGCTCATGCATTCCTGCCTCCCCACCTCGCTACCTCCTGGCAGAGCCTGCTTCTCCAGCAGTGAGCTGCTGGCAGAAAGGCAGGATTTGACCTCCTCATTGGTGGTATAGTTGTGAAAGAAGGTAAGATAATGGGGGAGGTTCCCAGGCAGCTCTGAGCTGTGTGCTGGCACTGCAGCTCCGCGGGCTGCAGGAATGCCAGGGAGTGGAGAAGGGATGTTGCTTCTTGTGCATGGGCAGGGAACACCTGGAGCTTGGGCAACTCGGGGAGCTGTTCCTGCTGCTCCAGCTGGCTCCATGCATGCACTAGCTGCTGGCCTTTATTACATTAATTGCATTTAAGTTTGAGGCTCCATCAAGTCCAAACGCAGCCTAACGTAGCGTCATGGGGCTGGCTGGCACCCAGGAAGGAAAGCCAGGGGGGTGGAGGAAGATTGGGTGAGAAAGCTGCAGGCCTGGGGGAGCTGCAGCTCTCTTCTGGTACAGGGAAGGGCGTGCTTGCCCTTCCCCGCCTGTCTCCCTGTGCCCTGGCAGCAATGATTCTGCCCTCTGGGCTGGCTGGGACAGCCTTGTGGGATGAGTTCCCCATGTCAGGGGGACACGTTGCCATGCAGGGCCACCTCTGCTGCTACAGGAGAGGGAGGGGCCTGCCCTCACCCACTTGCTTGTACCTCTCACGGAGATCCCAGCCCCGTGGCAGCAGGAGGGGGAGAGAGGCAGCACGTACGTGTGGACACGCATGAAGGACGCCTTCACTCTTGCTGAGGAGAGCACACGCCGCTCACCACCCAGTTGAAGAGCAGCTGATTTGTAAAAGGACGTTTCTCGTGGATGAAGATCTGTTGGATGTTGCTGGAAGGTTCCCGGGTCCCTCACCTGGAGGGCTTTAGTGCTCAGCTTTGCCTGGACTAGGTGTTCACATCTTGCCCATGCAGTGAGGGAAAATGAAACAGTGAGCGGAGAGGTCCCTCCCAGCGCTCTTTTAGTGGCTTTTTTATAGAGCAGGGCACTCTGAGCATCCCAACGGTGTGGGAGAGAACACCCAGGCTAGCTGGCGCAGCCCTACTGCCACCCAAATCCCCCCTCCCCAGTGCCACATCTGCAAGCCTCCCCCAGCATCCTCTGGCCCACCCCAGCTCCCCTTATCCTGCCCATCCTTGTGCCCTGCACCATACTGGGGAGGCACGGAAGCCCAGTCTGGGAGTACACCGGTGGTGCTTATTCCTCCTCGCCGACCTTCTGCACCCACACGCTGCATAGCCTTCAGATAACGTCGCGCGAGGACGTGGGCTAGGAGGATGCCGCAGGTCCCGAGCCCTCTCTTTCTCCCTCTCCACGCTACGGGACTGCGTGATTTCACCGGCTCTGGGGCTCGTGGGTGAGCCCTGCAGACGGCGGGGGGAGTTCGGGGAGAGCGGGGGCTCCCCAGCAGCCCTCGGCCCTGCCGCTCCCAGCCCGGGCGAGCGATGGGGCGAGCACCTTTAGGGCGGCTGGGCACCCCGGCGTGGCTTGCCAGCCACTAGGTGTCCTCCGTGGCCCGCACACGGGTGGCGGGAGGCCCGCGGGGAAAGGGGCTTCCAAAAACGGGGCCGTGCTGGAAAACCCCTGCGGGCCAGGGCGGGCCAGTCGCCCCTCCACCTGCCTGTCCCGGCAGGGCAGGGCTCCCTTCCCGGCCGGGGTCGGAGCGAGTGCCCCGGGGCTGAGCAGGAGCAGGGGGACAGTATCTCCAGCCCCCCCCGTCTTTGGTGGTCGGGTGGGTGCCCGCACCCTGAGGGATGTGTCCGTCCCTGGTGTCCCTGGACGCGTTGGTGGAAGGGAGGAGGAGGAGGAGGAGGAAGGGCCTTCCCCCTGCCCGCACTGAGGTCAGGGGCAGAGGACAGGACTGGAGCTTTGCTAGGTGTAATCTTCCTGGCTTTTCTGCGCTCTGCTAGAAAGGTAAACCCACTGCCATTGACGTGCAGGCTGGCCCGGGGAGCAAGAGAGCTGCCGAGCCGGGCCCCGAAGCACCGAAGGAGCAAGGCTAATCTGCCTGTGTGGGAGCCAGCCTGCCCTTGCGCTGCTCCCCTGGTCCATGCCTGTGCTGCAGGGTCCCTAGCGGGGTGAGTGCCTTCATGATTCATTTTCAGGAGGTACCCAGGGCTCCTTGGGGGTCTGACAGTACCTCTTTCTCTCCTCCTCCCTGCTGGAACGCCCCAGATGCTGGGAAGGGATAGTTGAGTTTACAGCAGGGAAAATGCCCCAGATTCCTTCCTGGGGGAGAAAAACATGATCCTGGAAATCCCAGCTCGCCCAGTCCTGCTTTTCTGTCCTAGAAAGACCTTCTCCCTAAGTGGCCTGAAATAAATGCTCAAGAGTAAATGCCGTTGCCTCTGTAGGGTGCCAGCAGGGTATTTCCCAAACACCTTGCAGAATACACCTAGCAGCTTCCCCATCAACATACTCCCTTCTCATTCGAGTCAGCTAGTTCCCGCACTATCTTATCAGCACACTCATTATACCCTCAGAAACACAGTGTAAACATCTCCAGCAAACTGCTCTTGATGACAATTTCCTTGCCAAATAAGCCACTTCCCTGCTTGAGTGATGGTTATGAGAGGGGATTTTTGTAACTGCTGCTGTTTGAACAAGTGAGAAGTAAATACAGCTCCCTTTCTGGGAGCACACACATGCACCTGCTCTGCGGAGTTTCATCACAGGCAGAGGTAGGAAGGTGTCTGTGGGAACTGCTCATTAAAATACTGGCAGCTCATCACTACTGCTTTGTTCAGTTTCTAACCTGGAATTTGGCTGAGGGAGGAAGATAACACTGGCAGAAGCTGCCAAGGGAACTTTTATAGTCCAGGCTGTCAGACAGTTGGTTTTACGTCTTATTCCAAAAGATGGCACCTCCACTGGCACGGCATCTCTCATCAAGCTCGTCAGGGTACTGACACAGGCTGTGTTGGGAAGAGATTGGTTGTGCTGGGGATGACAAAATTGCAATGCTGCTGCCGGGCGCCAGTCAACAAGTGGAGCACTGCTGTGCTAAGCAGCAGGAAGACGACAGAGCACTTGCCAGCTTCAGCCCCTGCCTGTCCCTGCTTTCATTACCTGCCACGGCTGCTGTGGGATTTAGAGCAGTCCTCGGGCTGCTCTACTTCACAACAGGTAATGGAGCTGGATGCAGACAGGCCGGGACCTGTTGGGGATTTCAAGTGCTTCCTGTGCTGCTCTTCAGCATTTTAGCTCAAGCACAGCCTAAGAAAGCCCTTTCAGCTTTCCCTCATGTTTACTCCTCCACTGGGTGACCCAGCCTGCCCCGTCTGAGCCTGTACAAGCTGGCTGGAGCTAAGCCCTTGGCCACGTTGCTCTCCTATTCAAAGAGAGAAAGAGGGAGGATGGGGAGAAAGGGAAAAAAACAAGAAACTAAATTAGTCTCCCAGCTGGTAGCAGAGCTTCCGTGCAGCGATTCCAGAAGTCTGTCCAATTTCATCTCCCATTATGAGGCTTTGTTGCAGACCCTCGCAGCTTGCTTTAAGAGTGGTGTTCCTCTCCGTGAGCGCTGTGCTAATTTCTCCCACAGTCAGGGCTGGGATGGCTTTCTCAGATGGGCATATTCCCACCCTGCTCAGCCTGTGTCTCTTTTCTCTCAACTCATATTTCACAAAGATATTTTTTTTTCTTCCCTTCCCCATGTAAATAACACCACATATGGCCACAAATGGTGTGTTCAGCCAGCAGGGCTCCTCCTGACAGGAGCCAGTGCTAAACTAAGCAAACAGTGTCATTCAGCAGCCTGGCCTGATGCCCACCTTAGCAGGCTGAAGTAATGCTTTAAAGATCAAGGAGGGGGCAGAAACATCAGGAGGTGAAAGGGAAGATTTTTAGAGAGGAACTAAAATACAGATTAAAGGGAGAGAAAAGAAAATCCTGTTGGCATTCTGCATTGATTGCTTTAGTTTGTTTTTTTGCAGTGACGTAATAACACTGAAGCAAATTTCTGTACCGCTTCACAACCCCTACCACACATTAGAGCAAGGTACTGGTGCATAGCGTGCTTTGTACTATTGCCCTGTGTCTGTACTAGCTCTTGGTACTTATGTATCTAGTAGCTGCTGTTATGATGACTGAGAGGAAGATTTAACAGAAACTAAACTAAGATCTAA
This sequence comes from Haliaeetus leucocephalus, assembly GCF_000737465.1. NCBI lineage: Eukaryota > Metazoa > Chordata > Aves > Accipitriformes > Accipitridae > Haliaeetus > Haliaeetus leucocephalus. The sequence goes on along the minus strand of NW_010973209.1, from coordinate 4,917,552 downwards.
GCATAGACCCTTAGTTTTTAACTCTGCTTTTTAGAGCTGGAGAAGTTAGAAGTGAGAAAGAAGGTAAAGCCTTGTCTATTCAGTGCTGAATCCTAATTTCAGTGGATCCCTAGTTCAGGGAACTGCATTTCATCACCATTTGCAGCATGCCTTGCTTTCCAGTCAGAGGATGCACTGCACCATGCAATACAACATCTGTCTGACGAGGTGCAGAAACAGCAGGCTAGCTGGAAACCTTGCTCTGAGACGAGATCTGAAATAATTATGATTCCCTGAAGGTATATGTGGTAGAAGGGGCAATACAGAGCTTTATAGTGAGAATCTTCCAAGTCTTGACATGCCATAAAAGGAATCTATTAGATTTAAGATTGGTGGGGAAAGAAAGATGGGCTGGTCCTGGCATTGTGAGGGGGCTGTGCTGTAGATCTCCAGGGTCAGAATGGGACATGGACAGAGAGTCCTGCTTAATTATTTGCCTGATACAGACTGAGAAAGTGCATTCTTACTCAGGAAGTGGAAGTTTCTTATTTAGCATGAAAAATCAATGTCACTAATAACAGTAGGGAATTTATTCTGGCATGTGATAGCAGGTGAATGTCTTCACCAGCATTCACTTGAACCAGAGAGGAAAGGTATTGCCCTGGACTGGGTTTTGATAAGTGATGAGGGCACCATACTGAGAAAGTAAGCTAGGATTCAGAGATTAACTGTTGATTCAATTAAAATGAAATGGAAAGACAAACAAAGCCTGCAAATAAGGTTCTTGATTTCAAATAGGCAAATCCTTGTTGGCTAAGAGAAATCCACAGGAATGAAAATTGGACTCAGGAGCACCGAAGAGGCTTGCGATTTTTCGAAGTTAAAAAAACAAAGTTCAAAATGTTTGAGAGGTGGGGGGTGGGGAGACCTTCCAAGGGAGTTTTCCAGTTCTAGCTAGATGAATAACCACCTCAAAAGGATGCTAACAGTAATCAGAATGCCTGCAAGGGATGTAGAAATGAGCCAGATTAGCAGAGAAAGCAGCAGCTTAGAGGTCAGTGTGTGGAGGAATCAATGAGAGCTGTCAAAGGCCGAGCTGACTAACCTCGCAATGGGTGTTAAAATAACCAGCCCTAAGTTCTTCGAGTGCAGAACAAAAAGAGCAAGGCAGGAAGGAAGAAATGGTGATGCTCTGCAATCAGCAAGGGATAGAGATTAAGGTGGGTCTAAATATTGCCTTAGAGGGACTTAATCATCAGTGGGGGAAAAGGGCTAAATGTGGGGCAAGTGAAGGCAAAGGTGTTCAAAAGGAAATTGCCAAGTTCCTGGTTAGAAACAAAATTCAGAGTTCGCTTTCTTGGGGGGAGGGACATAGGGAAATACCTTCTCCCCTCTGGTTCTGGAAGAGTGGGGGAAATCACAGATACTTCATCAGGGTTTTTAATGAGTCTGTGTCATCTCAGCATTATCACAGGACTAGAGCACCTAATTCAATACCTACAATTGAAGGGGGGATGGGGTTGGGAGAGGTTATTGAAATGCTACCTCACTCCTCAGCAGGATGTCGGAGCAAATTTTGCAGGAGAGGTGTTAAGACTACACTTAAATGGAAGGTGAAAGTAATTGTGGCTGCCTAGGAGGGACTAGTTGTTCTTCTTTTCTAAAATAATTCAACTTGTAGATAGAGCCTGGGGGGGGGGGAAACTCTCTAGCTTGCTTTAGGATGAAGCTTGAGCTATTTTGAGGAAGGGAGCATGTGATACAGTTTCTCCTCATACTACTCCAGCAGATCCTTTCCTGTTCCTGGAGGAGGAGACAGAGCTTCTGAGAAGTACTGCTGCTGATCAGCTTACATGTACGCCTGTGCTGGGAGCAGTGGCCACAGAGGTGCTTTACCCTGCAGTTGAACTGCGCAGGTTCCCAGCTGAGTCGCTGGGGAGTTCGCTGTGTCCTGGCTGCCTTGCCCGAGGTAGGGTGGGAGCGGTCAGGCTCACCAGAGGCAGCAATACCCCTCTGTGGCTGGAGGTTTCCTAACTACACCGTGAAGAGGCAGTTCAGACCAGAGTCTGGTTTCTGGGTCCTCCTCTTGCCTCTCCTGCCACTGGGCTGTGCGGCCATGGGCATGCTGTGACCCCGTCTCTGAGATTACGGTGCAAAGATGAACGAGGCTAGAGAGATGCCAAGTATTGCTGCTGTTATTTCCAACCCTAGCATATTTAGGTCTCCTCCTCCGCTTCATTGCACACACACACACCCTCTCTCTCTCTGCCCTAATAGCTCACAGTAACCCGAGTTTGTCCTTCCCCTTTACCTTACTTTCTCTCCTCTTGCTCAGGCACGTTGCTGAGCAGGCCAAAAGTCAGCATTGCTTCAGGAGGGAGCCCCTCGTGCTCTCAGCAGTGACACAGGAGGAGAGGAGCCAGCTGGCAAGGAAAGGAGTCCGGGAGAGGGAGAGGTGGCAGGAAAAGGGGGAAGGCATGATGAGAGGAGGAGATAAAAAGTTAAGAAGAGAGAGAAAACATTTCTTGCTCTGATTTGTGGGAAATCTCTCTGCTGTCCGTTAGCAAATTTCTCCTGGTTTTGTGGCAGCTGCAGCCTCAAGCTACAGCCTGGAAGCAGGGGAAGATAAAAGAAAAGGAAGAGGTGGGAGAGGGCCCAAGTCTTGCTAAACCAGCGGGATGTGAAACCCACAGTACTAACTGGCTGTCAGCGCGTTCTTACTGCTCCCTGCCACTTTCCTGGCAGTAGTTCTGAGCCCAGCAGCAGGGTGAGCTTGCAACAGAAAGAAGGGGCTGCAGAGAAGCAGCAAGGAAGGCAACGGACATGGGAAGGAGGGAAAGGGAGATGGGGGACTAGCAGGGCAACTGTGCTACTATCAGTTTCCTCCAAGCCCTGCAGGCATCTCAGGGTCCAGCAGTGGCCAGGGACTGCAGAGGACTCCCTCAGGGCCTTTCTTTGCCAGCCAGCAGTTTCTCCAGGGCTGCCTGGTACAGACAAAAGCTTCCTCTCTTCCTCTTGCTGCCCTGGCTGACAGGGAGCAGTTCAAATTCCAGTGCCTGCTTCACCTCTTGGCACTGGAGGAGCAGATGGGAAGATATTCTAGCTCAGTTGGAAGAGTCTGTTCTGAGTTTAGGGGTTTTGTTCTCTTTTTTTTTTTTTTTAAAAAAAACCCACAGTTAATGTCTCTAATACTAAGCTGGGCTGCTCATAATTCTCCTTCAAATCTTGCACTAAGCAGGCCCACTCCTGCTCTGACTCAGGGTAGGAGATGTTCAAAGTGCTCCTGCAGGGCAGGGAAGGGGGTTGGCAGCTACTTGCTTCATCATCTCTTTCGAAGCTGTTTATTGACCTTGCAGCTCTGCACTCTGTCCTGTCCATGCCGGACTATGGCCTCTGCCTTTCTCGCACCCCCATGAGTCACTTCCTCAGCGTCGGTTTAAGGACGTTTTGTGTGGGAGAGCACACCTGCCTTCTCTCCAGATGCTCTGTATGGACCCTTATGCCCTTCAGCAATGCGAAATAATGACTAGGTCAGTCCCACCCATCCTCAGAGGGGCTGTGAATATTCACCCCCAGCTCTCAGAGGCAAAGCACTCCCTGAACACAAGGTATTATACCAGTGGACAAGTTTCACCTGCCAGGATTAATCATTACACCACATGTAGTCCTTCCACTAAAACCTGAAACTGCCTTGGCTATCTGAAAACCTGAATGACTTCAGCGACGAGCTGAGCAAGAGCCGTCCTGCGCTTCACTGTCCTGCCCTCAAGCAGTCTCTTGCAGCCTCACGAGGAAGGTGTTGGTTATCACATGGTGCATTTAATGCTTGCATAGCAGCAAGGCAGGAGCTCTGCCACTGGTGTCAAGGGTTCCCTCGCCCCGCTGCCTCCAGCGTTTGCTGGTGCATGGCAGGAGGCAGCCAGCCTTGCTTGCGACCTGTGCTTCTTACCGTCACCAGCACATACCATAGCAGCGCGACCTGACCAGGGAGGGCCCAGCAGCCGGCTGCAGAGCTTCGATAGCCTGGGTGCATGCCTGCCACGTCTGCCCTGGGTGGGAGAGGCTGCTCTCCTAGCTCCTCCATCCCCTGCCTCCCTGCTACTGTTCTGTAAGGGTCCAGGCATGGGAAGACTACCTGGCATCTTCTGCTGTCTTTGTTCACAGCTGGTGGCTTTGGGGGGAAGGGGGGAGGCTTTGCTCAAAGGCAGGGAATAGGACTGCATCTATTTGGAGCTTGTGTTTTGAACTGGGGCCCCTCTTTCTGACCCCACCTCTTTTCCCCTTTTACGAGAAGCTGGCCTCTTTCAACTGACAGCAGGGCTTTCCTGCCAGGCTTGTTAGCTTTAGCTGGAACAATTTCCTTTGAACTCAGCTTGAATTAACATCTCCATGGCAATAGGATCAGGGCTTTGTCTCTTGCAACCTGCCCTTCACCCTCAACAAGAGGTTCTACCAGGAGGTGAGAAGGGAACAGTATGCCACCCTGGCCAACACCACCACCTCTTCCTGGGGAAAAGCAGAGGCGTTTGCTGGCAGGACAATGCGAGGATGATTCTACTGTTTGTAACTTCCCGAGGAGAGGATCGGGGAAGCTGCATGAAGTGCCAGCGAAGTGCATGTGTGTGTTGGGGGTGAGAGGAAGGCGGCTTGTTTCATTTCACCATAAACAATCACAAACAAACACAGTTCCGCTGGGACTGGATTTCTCTGGTGCTGAGCTAATGCAATGGAAGGAAAACAGTGCTCCCGCTTAATCCAAACTCAGCATTTTCCCTTCTGCCCCGTGCTGTCACCCCATGTCTCCTACAGCCACCCAGTTCCCAACCTCCATCTCTGCCCTGTCTGCTTCTTCATCTCCGTGACTTGGGAATCTGCTGCTGCCGAAGGAGGTTGGCTGGGTCGCTCTCCCATCTTCTCACCAGGTTATGCGATGCACATAGCACTTCCTACCATAACACCTCCTTTCCCCTGTAGTATGAAAAAGCCACGTGCAGGTCAATGACCATCTGGCTGTTTGCTCATCGGATGTTCCTCCTTACGCCTCCCCAGTTCCTCCAGAAGGAAGATCCCCCTCTTCAGGCTGTTAGAAAACTTGACCTTTCCAGTTATGCTAACTATGCATCACCCCCAGCCCAGGCAACCCAGGCACCAGGTAAAGGGCCACTTTATTCCTTCCCCGTCTCACTCCTACTCCCAGCCCTGGCCCACGTGGGTCAGTCTGTTTGGCAGTAGTGGGCTCTCACTAACAATATGGGGTTCTTTCCTCTTGTAGAGTGAGAGGCTGGTTTTTCAGCCAAGTCTGTAGGTGGGAAAAAAGAGGCTTTTTCCTTTGAATGCCGGGTAAATTCTTTGGGAGCTGCCTCAGGGAAATCAAATCTGTTTCTTTTGGGGGGGGAGAACAGGGGGAGATGTAAACACCACAGCAACCACTTCCCTTTCTCCTGCTCCTCCTCTTTGTTCAGTTCCTTGCTCCTAAATACACTGGGAAGGCAGCGTTCTTCCTGCTCCACGCTCCTGACATCGTGGGATACAGGCTGCAGGTGTCTGGGCAAGACTAGGATGATGTGTGTCCAGAGCGGTTTTGCTGGGCGTTACACTGAAGTCAAGGTCATCCAGCTATGGTCCCCAAGAGGCTCAGGGAGCAGAACAAGGTCCTTTCCAGCGTGACAAGCTGGGGTCAGTGGGGGTTCGGCAGGGTGCGTGGGGAAAGGAGCACAGGGGCAACACCACAAGGCTCAGAGCTCTTGGCTCAGGCTTTGCGAGGCAGTTGTGCTCGTTTGATTTCTTTTTCTACCTCCTTCCCCCTCAGCGCTTTTTCTTCCTCTTCCAACGAAGTAACTGCAGCTGGATCACAGCAGGCAGTTTTCATTCTCTGTTAATGAGAAACTCCTGCACTTTGTCCCTTGAAACAGAGCCATGTTCACCACGTGATTGTGGGGAAGGGCTCCAGCTAAGGTTACGGTGAAAAAGAGAGGTGAAGGGATAAGCTAGCTCCCCTTGTACATGTGGTTCCTATGCTAGGGGCTGAGCTGGGTGGTGGGAAGGCACCAGCTGAAAGCCAGTTGCTGGGGGAATCAAAGCCTATCTGGCCTCACCCTGCTGACCCTGCGCTGACTCAGCGGGCTGTCTGGATCTCTTCATACCAGGGAACGGGAATTCATCCCCCTACACTTTCCACCTCCACCGTCTCCGTCCTCAGCTGCGATCAGCATGCAAGAGGCTACATGCACATACCAGCCTCCACACTCCCGTAACTGTGAATCATAAACCAGTGGGACGGTTTCCTGGAACTGGGGAACAGGGATCATTCCTCAACTCCTGGTACAACTGGGCTGGCCTCTTCCCACAGGAGCAGCTTTTGGTCAGGGCCAGGGAAACCCCCAGCATTGGTCAGCTGCGGCAGACTCCCCAGCTGGTCCCTGGGTCAGCCAGCAGCAGTGTCACTAAGAAGGAGGGGGACATTCCTTTTCTACAACATAGGCTTTGCTGCCAGTGGTGCCACGAACCTGCTTGGCATCACCGGGGATGCAGCTTTCCCCATTAACCCAGCCCCCTGTTGCAAAAGCATTTTTTGAGCACGCTTGCAGGGAGTGGGGCCCCTCTGTGCACCCCATCAGGGTACAGCAGGTGCTTCGTAAGCTTCTGCTCTCCTGCCTCTGCTCTGAACAGGGAGGGCACGAAGTGCCAGGCTCTGCCTCCCTCCTGCTGTGGTTAGTGCCTCTTATCTCAAGCAAAAGGTATCTCTTTTCTCGCTAATGCAGACAAGAGTGCCCTGACCCTTTTGTGGCTCCATCCCAGTCAGGGATTCTTGTTCTCTTGCAATCCTGCCCCACTAGCTGTGAAAAGAATATAATGTGATTTCTCCTGCAGTGCTAAGAGCCGCTCAATTAATTCTGGGCTCCAGACTTTCTTGCAGCAGTGTCCCACAAACAGCGTGATGTATTCTCTCAGGCCTGGCACTCTCAGTGACTTGGGGGCTGCCCAGCCTGGAAGTGGTTGGCAGCGTAACTGCAGGCAGGACCATCTTGTTTTGTTGTTAGCCAAGCTCTGACCTTCATGCCACAGTGCCTTGGGCACACAAAGGGGACTTCCCAGTCATCCCAGTGGTAGCTCTGTCTTACTCCAGCTCTTGTGCCCCCTTTCTGTTTTCTTTCATGCTTCTCTGCTTCCATGAATCACTATCTAATAGTGGACTCTGGTTTCACTCCATGGAATGACTGAAAGACACATCCCAAACTCCAGAGTAAAAGCTTGAGCCAAACGTCTTCGGACTTTGGGGTATTTGAAATTCAGAGCCCAGTTCTTTCACGAGGGAGGGTTGGGAGCTCTGGGATTTTGGAACAGTATCTTCAAAAAAGATGCTGCTGATTTCTCCCACATGCCACAGAAAGGGAAGGCAGAAGCATCTTGCCTTTGATGCACTGGAGGGAAGAAAAAACTTCCCAGCTCTGAAGGCTTCTCAGCTTTTGCACTCCTGCTTTCCCCACCTCCTAAATGGGAGGGCGAATGGGGGGAGGCAAAGCAACAGGAAACTCTCAGACAGCTGTGTTTTTTCACCAGAATCTGAGAAACTGTCTGAGCTCGGCAGCTGCACTTAGAGCTGGGTCATTAAAATGACACGGCAGCTCAGCTGGGCTGTAGGGAAGGAGAGCTTTCCTGCATGGGGGGGCCTTTGGGAGCAGGGGTGGGGGAAGCCTCTTCTCTGAAATAACTGGGGGAGAGACAAAAACAGAAAAAGACCTTGGAAAGACTGACTAGGGATATAGAAAATATTCCTCTAAAGTCCTGGTACTGTGCCCAGCTAGTGAGTTGCTGTGGTTTTTAGTCACCGGTCTGGGAGCAGGATGGGAGAGTTAGCTTTCCTTTGCTGGCCTTGTGCTTCTCACGCTTTATCAGTCCCCCAGCAGTGTTGGAACTGAGGCCAGGCGAGGAAGAGGTTTTTTATTTTAATTTTTTTTGCTCCATCCCCCAAACGCCACATCAGCAGCAAGCTGCAGGATGACCTCAATGAGGAACAGATTGTCCCTTGGCCTGCCTCCATGTCGCTGCCTGCGGGGACATCAGGCAGGAGGACCTTGAGCTAGGAAGATAGAGATGAGGGAGGGTGGACTGTTTCCAGGAGCCACGCGTTGGGATAATGGCACCCGGGAGCTGGAGCCAAAGCAGCAGCAGGGTTTGGGAGCTGCAGGAGGGACTGCAGGAACTGGCAGAGGGGGGATTTCTTTCCGTCATCTCAGTTTGATGGCTTGTTGGCAGCATCCAGCAAAGATTTACAGCAAGCGTTAGTCAGGAGCTGCGATCAACTGGAGAAGCTAGCACCACGACTTGGATCTGAACCAGCTCTACCCCTCCTTCTCCTCCACTGAAGCCCAGAGTGTGGGGTGACTGCTGCTGGCTTCACTTCTGAAAACCGGGGGGAGGTGACACCCCTCTTGGGGACTGCAGAGCCTTTTCACCACAAGAAGCACAGGCTGTGCAGGCAGAAGATGTCACCCAAAGGAGGTCCCCACCCTTTTAAAGGTGGTAGATATCACTGCCAGACTCCTTGTGTAACCAAGGTCAGATGTCCCCTTTTTTTGACTGTATTCCTCACCTCTGAGTTCAAGAGGTGCCTGTATAAGCTGTGCTACTCTGGTTCTCAGAGCCAGCCACCACCACAGGTCTTTCACAGGAAGAGACTCTGGGCTTGGACCTTGTAACTAGTCCACTCTAGATTCATGAAGCCTAGCTTTTGAGTTTTGGGTTCCTTTCTTGACAGGCTATGAAGTTTTTCTGCTTTAACTTTGTCTTGTTAAATCCATCTCTCCAGGTTGGATAATCATCTTATCGCTTACTACATTTATTGCAGCAAGACCTGGGCTTCTCAGGTATGTGCCAGGATCTCACTGGCCAGGTGCTGTCAACAGGCAGCACAAAGACAGAGCCTCAACCCCAGAAGTACTTGACCATGAGTAAAATCTTGTTTGTCCTCCTTCAAATGTCATCGTAACCCCATCTTCTACCCTGCTATAATAACCAGTGATGTTCCCCATCCTAAAACAATCCCCATCATTTTTCAAAGCATGCTAGGTTATCGTACACTTTTTCATGTCTGCATACGTGGCGCACGATGCACCGAGGTGCTTTCACTGTGTTTCAGGGTGGTCTGGACAGCACTTGTCCTCCTGTAGCCACCGGAAAAGTTTTAGTGACAGTACAGCGTGAGTGTTTCATGGCTTCAGGGCTTTTGTTTGCTGATGGTATTGCCACGATTATTTCAGCATCTGTATTCAATACTGTGATTGCACCACCTCGGCAAAAGAACAGGATGAGAAACAGCCTGGTCATGAATCTCCACTAAGTCCCAGGGCTGGATCCAGCTTGCATTTGCACTATGTGAAATCCCCAGAGCCAGATCCTGGCCCCTGTTCTCACAGGGACTAGCACTGTCCCTCACATTTGATTTCCCAGTAGGACTAGTTGCAGAGGCAGAATCCTTCTCAGTGTAAAATTATGCAAATCTAGCACAGAAGGATAACACTAGTGACCTGTATGATTTACTCTATCACAACAGAGTGTAGCTGAGGCTTATTGCTGTTTTCAAATAATTGGAAGGGTTACTGACAGCCAAAGGAAAGCAGGAGGCATTGATGTGCCGCTATGGGAACCAGGGCTCTCGGGAGTTCATTCTGGATTTGGTGTGTAACTTCCAGCTGTTAGGCACCAGACCTATTTTCCAATTTGGGGCTCATTCGTTAATTCCAAGTGTCACATCTCATTCCTTCCAGCTTGGGCTAAATCAGGCTTGAGTTTTGGTGATTCTGAATGTCTGTCCACCGCCTCGATTTCAGGTAACAAGCTCTGTGAGGTTTTGCCGGAGACACCTTAAAACAGCTTTGGTAAAGGTGGCTTACTCAGTCACTCTCCCCTGGTCACCCCCAGCTGTTTATCCTAGTTTCAAGCCAATCCCAAAGATTAGACCCCCCCCCCCCCCCCCCCCCCCCATGGCTTTGATGAGAAGAATATAATATAAGTTTACAAAACTATTTCCAATGAGCTTTAAGACCACATAAGATTAGGTGACACAGAATGCATCCATAGATGAAGGGAATAGACATTTTGGTTAACCTGGGTTTTTTTAAAAGTTATTTGATTCAGTGGGCCCATCAGTCCAACAGACTGCCTAATTTTGCATTAATGTTCCAGGAAAGCATAGGAAACATTTCCAGCTAAATCTGCAAGAAGAATATTTGCGTTTCCCTCCAGGCTGATTTCTAACCTAAATTGTTGGGGTTGGGGGTTTTAGGAGGGGGCTGCTGCTTTTCAGTAAGTTTCCACAAAATAGATATTTTCCTTTACTCTGGAAAAGTGAAGTTCAGACCACCGCAGATGCTCAAGTGCCAAATGGCTTTCAAGCACGAGAAAATTTTGAAATCATAAGTATAAAATATATGGCACTTTGCTTTGCAATAAGATTGGAAGGAAAAAGCTCAAGTGCAAAGCTGAACTGAGGACGTTTTATTATTCAGAATGAAAAGAAAGAACGGTCTTTTAGCTAAAGGAAGACAGAATTTTGATCTGAGTATCTTCTGAAATTGATTTTTTTTCCAAAGACAAGCAACAGTCTTATTAATTATTTGTATTGTGGTCATATTAGGTCAATTATTAAATCACTTAAGTGAAACCCAAAAGATCCTTAGGCATTTATTTTATGTGAAAGTGGATGAAAATGGAAACCACTAATGAGATTTTTCCAGTTTAAGAGAAAAACATTAACCACCCTCTTTCTCTGCAAACACAGAAGATTTGGGACAGTTCTGCCTTTAAACATGGGAGGCAAAGGGGGAAGGAGGGGTTCATTGCTCATAACTGAAGTGGAAAAAATCCCCAAATACTTCATTTTCTTTTTGTTGCTTCACTGTATACAGGACAGTTTGAAATGGAAATGAGCCTCCCTGGGGAAGAAATTTCAGACAGGACTGTGCTGGCTGACTCTGCTCTTGTCCCCTTGTCTGCAGGGGACCCCTCTGGAGGGCAGGGGAGAGAGAGAAGCCCCTAATCACCCAATGGCTCATCCTTCCCACTACCCTAACTGCTCCGGAGTGTCGGCCCCATCGCTGCTGGCACTGTGCACCTAGCATCACCGCATGGCAAAGTATGGCTAAAATGTGCCTAACTTTTTGCTTCGGGCTTAAATTGATGCCAATCTCTCTCAACTCTTTTGAGAGTCGACCCTCAACATGGGGCCGACTCTCCCAGCCCACATTGCTGCGTCAGGTCCAATAGAGTCGGATGAGTGCATTCAGCCATGCAGGGGATTATGCTCATTCCCACGAACTCCTGCTTAACTGAGTAGCCCTCAAAGCTCCCAGGACCTTGGGCTGGAAGACTCTGGGGTTCCCCTGAGCAGCGCTGTCATTATCTGCACTGCGTTACATTTACCCCAAGCAAACGGCCCCATTTTGCTTTCTTGCCACTCCTGTAACATGAGTCAGAAGTGATTGTGACTCAGTGTTGTACTCAAAGAAGAGCAGCTTTCCTGACCCCTTCTGCAACTGGAGATTGCCCTGATGCACAGTGCCTAATTAACCTTGCTTTATTCTTTGTAGCTGCAGGTGTTTTTAATGCTCATATACCTATCCTGGTGCCTTTCTTCAGCTATTCTCATCTTCTGTGCGCCGTGATTCTTTTCAAAATGTCCATTTTATAAATCACTTTAATTAGTTGTATATTATTCTGTTATATTTATATCACTTGATTTAGGTTTCAGATTGCATCCATTACATCTTATATATTGCTTTGATTTTATTTATGGTGTTTCTAGTGCATTTGCATTGCTTTCCTTGGATATCATTTTGGCTGGATTTACAGTGTATTTCTTCAGTTAGATTTATATCCCTTTAGAATTTGAGGGCTTCACTTAGATTTATAATATCTCTTTTACTAGGTCTGTCTTGCATAGGAGATTCACATCCTTTTTGTTTTAAAGGATATTGCTTAACTCAGCACTGATGTTGCTTTATCTAGACTTTGGTCAGCCTCCCAATTAGATATATGAAGCAAGAACTCATGACCTGTTTTTTTCCCCCCCAATTTTCACTGGGATCATTCCAGCATAAACTGTGCTGATTTAAAGTAACCTCTTCCAAGTCAGCGCCACCAGGAATGTTCTGGAGATCATCTCAGTAACTGGATTCCTCAGAATACCCAGTGGGAGTCCAGTTAGTGAGATACCACTTTTATTCCTTTCTTTCCTGTACACTGAATACCACACCATCATAGGGAAGCTGAGCACACTCTCCCAGCATGGCAGGGGGCCAGGACTGTACTCTCCCAGGATGCAAGACTCCAGGATCGGTGTCCAGTTGGGTGACATAGTCTCCAAACTGGGTTTTCCCTGTCCAAGCAAGTGCCCTAAGCATGAAGCAGCTGGGTGTTGAGGGAGCCGTAGCATTTCCTTCTCCACTTTCCTTTTTCCAGGAAAATACTCAAATATCTTGAGGAGAGCTCAGAGCTGGCAATCCCAGGCATAGTAGCATCTCCCTCCACAGCATTTCCTTCTTGCTGGTGTCCCCACGACGATAATTGTGCAGAAGGAGCAGGCACCTATGCCCTCTCCATGGTGAGGCCGTGCCCCCTCACTCCTCATTTTGAGCTTAAGTCTTGCAGGACACAAAATTCCAGTGCAGGAGCCTGTCTCTCAACACCCCGGCCAAGACCACAGAGGGAGGGAAGCAGCAGCGCTCCAAAAAGCCGCTCTTCCAGTTAACAGCCACAGAGGACCTGGCTTTGTATTTCCTGCCTAGCTCTGATCACATCAGCATAAGAAATCAGCTAGGAGGGATCTAAATCCACATGCTTCAGGGTAAAAGCCAACCTCTGATTAAGATGGGTCAGTAGATGTCCCTGAGGGCTGTTATTTCAGACGTTCACAGTAGGTTATTTGGTTGCTTTCCCAGAATTTGGGGCTCTGTCTGAGGGCAGGACAGTGGGCCAAGTGGACCACTGCTCCCAGACCTTACTGAGTTTTATCTCTAAACCCACTGAGGGTCTGAGCTGATGGACTTTAATTTCTACTAAGATTTTCAGCCATCAGCACTCAGTTTGGCAGGGGTGGCTGCACTCACTCAGAGGTTTCATGCAGACAAAACCAACCTCCTGAATCTCTTCTTTCCCAAAACACAATGTGACATGGGACTTTACTGTGTGTCCAGGGATATTAAAAGCTTATGAGACATACCACTCATACAGCTGTAGCATTAGGGTACCTGGGGCTTGGCTATGTGAGATACCTGCCAATCAAAGAACAGCCTGTGAGCAGCGCAGAGGGTTGCTCATCCTCCCCATCCCTGGAAATAGCAGGAAGATTTCCCTTCTGCTCCCTGTGGTGACTGCAGGGCATCTTTCATGGGATAGTTTCAGAAGGCTTTTGCAGGGGGTTTGAATGGGGTTCCTGTATTTGTGTATTCCGCTGGGGGGGGGGGAGTGAGTGAGTAGCTGTGTGGTGCTTAGTTGCTGGCTGGGGTTAAACCACGACAATTTGTGTGGCATTTGGGAGCCCATGTCAAACAGGCCAAGAGCAGGGTTCAGGAAAGGGAAAGAAAAAAGTTTTTCACCTACTGATGCCTTCATCCTGCCCTGTCTTTGTCTCTCTCTGACCTCCCCCTCTTTGTGTTTATTCCCTCTGTGAACAGGACAAACCCTACGAGGCATGAAGCAGTAAGGGAGGCAAGGAATGTGTTACAGAAAGCCTGTTGTTTGATAGTTGAATCCAGATGTTAAGGGAAGGAGCAGATTTGTGTGAATAGGACAGAAAACGGCTAGAGCAGGAGAAAGTAAGGGGCACCAAGCCTATCCTGCCATTTAGACCAGTTAAACACAAAATGGATGAGAATTCGACTCTTCAGGTACAACTTCTATTCTGCCCCCAGCAGAGGACAGAAGCTGAACCAAAAGGGAAGCGTGCCCAAATCTTCAGCATAAGAGAAGTGCTGACCCGCAAAAACCACTAAATCCTACTCTCCTATTCCAGTGTGATGATTTTGGCCCACACCAAGAGGTGTCTTCTCCAGAAGACATCCACAGCCAATGCTTATTTGTGAGCCTGCTTCACAAAAGCAGCTACTAGTCATGTAAGGAGCTGTAGGAGAGTGTTGGCCACGAGGAATATTTTCCAAGCATTTCCTAGTAGCTCCCAAATCTATACCATCAGCGTGAACTCTCAAGTCTCTCCTTCAGACAGACCAGACTTTTCCAAGGGATCTTTCCAGCTCTCATGGCCTTTCTAAGGAAGGGCAGCCTGGATCTGGACTACTGTTAGTGGATGGTCCCCACTGTTCAGGATTTCTCTCTTAGGGCCTCAGGTGCCCTGTGAGGGATCCACATCTGTATTGTGTGGTGTGGCTTCAGGGGTATTATTTTTGTGGTATTCCCCTATTCCCCCCTATCTGTGAAACACAGCAGGAGCAGGCTCGTGATCTTGAGTCTCTTCCCATGAATTTACCCAGGAGAAAAGGAGCAGAATCCCTCCTGCACATGCCAAGAACCACTCCAACTGCTCTCCTCCGCCCTTCCTCCCCCTTCTCATCCTCCCTGCAGCTTCATCCAGCCTCTGCATAAATGAGCATGGTATCTCAATTAATGTGCATCTAATCAGGACATCAGCATCTCTGGAAGAGAGTCTGCATCGGCTGCAGAGGTTGAGAATTCAGTTAACCTACCAGTGCTCTGACACTGGGGCCCGTTCATTTAATTACACCCAGGCTGCTGTATTCCTCAACCTTTTAATTGCCCAGGACAGAGAATAAGGTGGTAAACAGGTCAGAGATAGAAGTTGCTAGGCATTGTTTTTAGACAGTAAAGCTGTTTTTAAACACCATTCAGAAGCTTGTTTTATGTAATTGCCGAGAAAAGGAGGGCATTCAGGAGGGCCAGCAGGGAACACTCAAAAGGGATGCTGAATAGTTTTTAATTAATGAAAAATGACTTGAAGCCTGATTCCCTTCTGTAACAGTAAGATCTCTACTGAACACCACAACACAAATCCTTTCCCAGAGCTTCAGATCAAGCCATAGGTCCTCTGTAGTAATATTCCTGATAATAGCTGGGATTTAGTCAACAAGTTTGAAGACTGGGAGAATAAAAAAAAAAAAAAAAATCCAATTAGCTCTCCCAGAGCTCTATTACTTCTGCAGTTCTGTGAAGAGTAGTAAAAAGCTGGGTTTTATGTGTTCAGATCCCCAAAATAGTTGCCCCGATTGAATCCTTCAAAAAGCACTGATGATTCTTTCATGTAGCTTTAAAAGTCGAGTTTGGCATGAAAATGAAGGATGGAAGATTAAAGAGATCAAGGTAGAACATTTGGGTCTGATCCCTGACCTCAGTTATACCAACTTTAGTTGAGATTAATACCATTGTAAATAAGATGAGAAACTGAGGGATTGAACTGGCAGCAAAAGCTTGTTCTTGGTTGATTTTCATTTTGAAGCCTTAGATCTGTCAGGCTGTTCTGGACAACCACTGAGTGGTTTTCAGAGCACAACCAAAAGTCTGATTTTCCTTCCCCTTGCCTTCGCATTACTGCCCTGAACTCTGTCTGTGCAACCAGTTGGCCAAAGTGCTGGAAGGAGAAGTCTGCCTGGCTCTCAGTGTGGGCACACAGAGCTCTCCTCAGTCCAGCAAGGGAAATAAACCTGATGAGGCCAGGGCAGGGGACGGAAAGCCTTGGTAAACCACAGGCAAGCTGCCCGGCGAAGGCTGGGAGAGAGGATGGCTCTCAGGATCTGCTGGCTGGATTAGCAGTCTGATCAGGGCACAAGGCCTGAAGCTGTGGTGACAGAATGTTTCCTAGGATTCTGCTCAGCTCTGCACCTTCTGAGATGAGCTAGCTGTGCAGTGTTTTCCTGCTGAAAGTGCTGCAGAAAGGACCTGCAGAGTTGAGAGTGTGCGTGAGTAGCTCCCAGAGAAATGCATTGCCCTGGGTGTATAGGGAAGTCTTCTCAAGCCCCTGTTCTACCTCGATCCAAAAGCACATCGTGCTTCCCAGCTTCAGCAGGGTCAGGATCTTGCTTCTTCCCATTGCAGTTTGTGGGCGATCCTGGTCTGTTATAAGTGAGCATAATCTAGTCTTAAACTTCTTGCACTGACAAAACAGGTGTTTGCACCAGCTTTGATGCTTGCTCCATCCATCTCCTCCATGCCTTAACCAAGCAAGGGCAAGGGTGTTGTGTACAGTTCATTAGACACAGCCCGATAAATCACCTTGAAAGAAATATGGCTTGACATCTGTGCTTTGTTTGAGCTCTGGCTTGGAAAAGACTTGGTGTCAGCACCCTGAGGACATCAGCAGGCACTGAGTGCCCCAGCAAGCCTCACCCAGGCCTTGGCCCACACACTCTCTCCCCACTGGCCCCACAGCTCCATTTAAGCCCAGGCTCCTCAGCCCTCCCCTGAGCTGGCTGTGGGGAGCACCCAGAGGGGGGCTGCCCCACTAGAGACGATGGGCAGAGTGGGACAGGGCTGCATCTTTGCCAACACAGGCATGGTCCTGGGCAGGGTGAGCAGAGCAGGCTTAGGGGGGATAACCGGTTCAGCCAACAGTCCAGTGAGCACTAGGCAAGTGTGAGATGATAAGCCAGGTCCAGGGTCCTGCTGAGGAGACAAGTCAAGCTCAGGAGGTCCTACCTGCAGTGGAGCTCAGGTAAGGGCTGGGGACCAGGGTCTTTGCTTAAAAGGAGAAGTGGAGCCAGGGCAGAGGGGGGCCAGGGGGAGGGCTGAGGCTGGACATTTAGGGCTTGTTGTTGCTCTTAGGGCCCCAGCAGTTAGGTATGGCACAGACCTTCTTGAGGGTGCCCTGCCTGGACGGGTGCCTTCCCTGACAGCCAGGGCTTCCTAGCTGCTGTGTGGCTTCTGCACTGAATTTCTGTTCAACAGAGTGCAGGATGCTAGAGGCAAAGGCAACTTGGAATGGCAAACAAGAGGCCTTTTCGAAGAAGCAGAGACAATTCGGAGGACCTAGAGCTTCTTGGGAACCACTGTGGTTGTTGATTCAGCAGTCTGAGGGGAACCACACTGGCAGCGATAAAGCTGGTTTCTACAACAGCAGAGTTGTGTGGGACTAAGAGCAGCTGAGATCTGGAAGAGGTGCGGTGCTGCACCTGCATGAAAGCCCCCTGCAGCCCTCTAGTCACACAACACAGGCAGGGCTTGCTTTCTGTCTGCCGCAGAGGATGGGAGGTGTGTCTCTTGCCCCTCTAAAGGCAAGAGATGCAGAGGAGTTGCTGGCAGCAGAGCAGTTCTCAGCAACCTGCTCTTCCCCACTGCCCAGCTTCGCACAGCCCAGCTCCCCACTGAGTTACCAAGATTGTTTCTTAGAATAAGCAGCTCGTTCGCAACAAACATCCTCACTCTTTGATGTATTGGTGGTACTGCTGTTGTGGCGTTTTAAATACCTTGGTTTCATAATAAGAAAACTGGCCACAGAGCCTTACTGTAAGCTGATGAGAAAGTAGCAGTAATTATTGCTCTCTCCTCCATGGGAGGGTAAACTTCAGATGCTAATGGCCTCTAGAGTGTTGACTGATTACTCACATTGGGGTGAAACAGCAAGGGGAAAGGGCCTTTGTTCTCTTTGGTCTTAAATGCTCCTGTGTTCAGCGGGTTGGGTGGGAAGCAGCCTAGACTGCATGAAAGATAGTGGCAGCAGTCTGATTTTGGACTAAGAGGGGAAAAGATTTTTTTCGGGGTGGGGGCAGGGGGACAGGGCAGATGTTTTCCTGGAATGGACGAAGGGAGAGGATGGTGCAGGTATTTATGCATCATCCAGCTTGACAGCATGCACACAACATCAAGTGGGTGGTAAGTGGTGAAGACAGGGTGGCTGCAAATATTTTTGTTTGCCTGGTAAATTTGCACGCACGGAAGGCAGGGCTCTTGCAAGCAGTTCACCCACAGAGCCTTGTGTGGGATGCTATAGGACTTCTCACACTCTCTGCTTCTGTTTTTCCCTTGCCCACTAAGGCTCTAAGCTTTTACAGCAGGGGCTGTCTGAGTCCAGGTCTCTGTGGGCATTAATCCCTTCCTGGTTTTCCAAGGTGCCGATGCGACAGCTTCTCTAAATGAAGTTTTGAGGTGAGGAAGAGGGAATGAAGATTGTAGCTGGGCCAAATATTAGTGGTTTTCCCGAGGGATGACAAAGGATGCATCTAAGGCACCAAGGCAAACCCCATGTCAGATTGTAATCCCCTGCTCCCACGCACTGCCCTGCTGGAACTTCACAACAAAGCACAGCGGAGAGTGTTTTCTTTTAACAGCATATTTTTTTCCTTAACCTTGTTCTCAAACATAGCTGAGGTATTTTAATGGAAGTTTCCTCCCAGTAAAAAGACTGCAGCGTGCACACATACCAGAAACTCTTGGCCCAGACCATTAACATTCAGTAAAACTAAATGCAACTCAGGGTCCCATTGACCCTGCAATGAGAACATTGAACTGTAAGGCATGTTTCAACTTTCTTACAGTTCAGAAAAGAGATTACTTGTACAAAGAGTAGTCTCATATTAGCAAACAGCAAAGGTAGAAGAGGCTGACTGACACCAGTAAAGAACTGGCGTAGCCATTCGGACCTGTCCCAAAGGCTTTGAGCTGTACTCACTCTTCCCCAGCTACCCTTAATGGCCAGTAATTCTCCATCCACCACTAACCTGTTGAAGTGTCTCTTGCTGGGATGCTGACCAGTGGTGTCTGTCCCTTTTGCTCATCGGCTTTCAGTCTCTTTCAAATCTCAGCAAAGTTCTCATCTCCTGTGGTCCCTGGTTACTTTTCTGTTTTCTGCTATTAAAGAGCTTACTTGCTCTTTAATTCTGTTGCCTGCCAGCGTTTTGAATCCCCTCCCCACCTTCCAGTATTTCTCGTCTGTGTGTCCATTCATTTTGGGACTGGGATCAAACCTACCGTTCCCAGGTCAGACTGAAGGTTCAGTTGTGCCCTGCTCAAATCGCAATCTGCAGGACTACAGCATTCCTGGCAAGGTGCTGAGCCTCGGAACGAGCTCTCTGAGACAGCCTGCTTTCTGATTTCCTTTGGTCTAGAAGGTACCAGGAGAAAAATAATACCACTTACTCCAACCCAACTTCGCTAGCTCGGCAACACAGCGAAGGAGAGTCCTGCGTTCTCTCTCGCACCCCAGGATCCGGGTACACAGTGGGTACTGCTAAAACCTGCAGCTGGGAGACCACGTTCCTGCAGACATGCAGAGCTGCAGAGTGCAGCCTTATCTCCCTTTATCCTTTATCCTCCAGCACAGACTGCACCGTGCTCTGGGGCTTGGGGCTCAGTTGCAAGCTGATAGACCTGAAGTAACCCGAGTGCAACAGGGAAGTGAATTCCAGATTTGGGATGAGAAGTGAGTATGGCCCTTTGGACTGGAAGTCTTCCAAGGGTTATTTGTGCCCACTGACCTCATGGCACTCTTTCTTCCAGCCCCTGCTGGGGTCCTCCTGTCTTTTTTGCATAATCTCCTCTGAATAAAACCACTGTGAGCGGGGCCTTCTCCTCAGCAGCTTTTGTCATGAGGAACTGTCTTCCTCTGTGTTTCTACCTTGCGGGCCCTCCCTGTCTTTTTGTAGCTGAGCTGGGGCATTTCTTTTCTCCCCTCACTGCACCTCTGAACTTTTCCTTCTCCTCGGCTCTTATTTTTAAGCGCTGCTATTGTCCTGAAAAGTATTTCAAGGAGACAATTTGTTTTGAGGGAGGCTGTGGAAAATACAGGGTCAAAACTTGTGCGAGGTCCCACAAAAAGCACTCCTTGAAGGAGAGTGATCTCTTTGCCTGGAAGCATGGATTTAAATGGTTGTTTCTGTTTATTTCTGTGTTTCTCCTCGCAAAGCTCTTTCTCTGAGGCCCCGATCCCGCTGCCACAGTGACCTTTGTGTTTGCAGAGAGACCTTTTGAAATCAAAGGGGCCCTTCACGAGCATCTGCCCATCTGGAAGCGATTGCAGAAGCGGGTGGGTGAAGGGCAGGTTGGGAGCCTTTTGACTGTGAACCGAAGAGTCTGAAGGGACCCAGGTCCACGTGCCCGCGAAGGCAAATCCGACGTGCCCCTCGGGGGCAGGAATCCACCCAGGCAACAGCCCTGTCCCGGTGCGCTGCGAGCACTCATGTAAATGCCGTTTGATGTTCAGCGGGCCCCGCGCGTGTTTGTTCGTGCCGGCGGGAGAGCTGGGCCCCGTCGTTAACGCTGCCCTCCCTCTCTCCTTTCCAACCGCAGCCTGCGGCCGGCCGCGGATCCCGAGGGAGAAGAAAAAGCAAAGCCACGCGAAGCGCGCCCGGCAGGAGAAGACGCCTGCAGAGCCCCGCGGGCAGGAGGCAGCGGGCTTCGTGCGGGGGACGCTGCCTTAGGACAGAGCTTAGTGCCGCGGAGCCGCGGCCGGCCGCCCTCCCTTCCTCCGCGTCCCCGCCGGCGCGGGCCCTTTAACGGCGGGGCGGCGCGCTGCCTCCGTAGGGCCGGTCCCTGGGCCCGGGGAAGGAAGTGACGGGCGGGGGGGGCGAGGGAAGAGCCCGCCGAGGGCTTGAATGAAAAGGGCGAGCGGGCGGCGCGCCGAGCCACCCCAGCGGGGCCGGGGCC